>NC_136433.1:737500-1337500 GCF_052849685.1 Lactuca virosa | reverse complement strand
AAAGGTCGGGCTTCAAAACCGAAAAGATAAATTTTCCGGGCTTCACGGGCACTTCGTGGCGTATTCCGGGGCTTATATTTGATACCGGGGCTTCGGGGGGTGATAATATGAAAGAAATATGAGCTTAGGGGCTAAAATTGACAATTTTCAAAAGTACCCCCGGGAGGTCTCGCACCCTTGTATTTATAGGGCCGAGCCTCCTGATCCAATGGCTGAGAAGTGGCCATGCTCCGCGGATCCGACGGCTCGCAGAGGAGGCTCACACGAGGGCTGCACGTGGGTCGCACCTGCGAAGGCTCGCTGGCAGTCTCCTATTGGACCGAGGTCTACTGGTCCGAAGCCTAGGCACCGTGGCAGTCAGCGAGGGTTCGGTCTCGTGCTAAGAGGGTACGTGTCGCATGGCTACTGGACCGCTTCGGATAAGGCCATGTGCTCGGATGACTCAGCAGCTTCGCCACGTGGCTTCGCATGAGTCACAGATTTCGGACACGTGTCACATTCTAAGCGAGGGTGACGTGGCAATTGTGACTATGCGAATTTTCTCGGTTTTTGTGCAAAAACTTCTAAAATCCATAACTTTCGCATACGAGCTCCGTTTTTGACGTTCTTTATATGCACGCGTAGGTAAAATTACGCTCTACAACTTCCGTTTAGACTTTGTCGGCTAATTTTGACTTTAATTTTTATATTATTATTTTTAACAGACCGGGACAGGAAATCCGTTAAAAATTCATAACTTCTTCATCCGACGTCCGTTTTCGTTAGACTTTTTACCGCTGTGCTACTATTTACGAGCCCTTCGATTCTCATTTAGGTCGTGTCGGCTAAAAATCACTCGATCTAAAATTCGAGTTTTTAGCTGTCTACTGCTAAGCTGAAACTTCGAAAAATCATAACTTCGCCATACGAAGTCAGATTTGGGTGTTCTTTTTATACCTACTCTCGGTTTAACGAACACTACGAGTTTCAATTAGATCACTGAGGCTAAAAAGTAGTTTATCAAAAACTCACTTTTTACGACATTCGGCACCGTGCTGGTTTATCGTGAAACTTCGACAGGTCATAACTTCTTCGTTATAACTCGGATTTCTACATTCTTTATATATCCGTAATCATTGTCACGCCCACTACAAGTTTCTTAATAGATATCGGCTTTATCTAAAATTTAATTTTTGACGCTCATTTTTATTCTTAATTAATTAAACCCTAATAATTAAGCATAATTCACATAATATTCACATAATTCCTTTTCATTTCTTCTAAATGAGTTACAAAGGTTAACCTAGACCATTATGTCAATATTAATGACTATCCTAGAAACACGGGCGTTACAACTCTCTCCCCCTTAGAATGATTCCGTCCCCGGAATCACACATCAGCAAACAAATACGGGTAGCGACTCCTCATGTCACTCTCTGTTTCCCAGGTGAGATTTGGCCCATTCGTATGTTTCTAACACATAAGCACTAATTCGACAATTTTACGTCACAACTTCCTAGTCTTACGGTCAACGATTGCCCCAGGTTCTTTAATCAACCTCTTGTTTTCATCCAACCTTAATTTAGAAATGGGAATTATGTCGGGCACATCTCCCGTAAATTTTCTTAAATAACACACACGAAAGGTGTTATGAATACCCTCCAGTTCTTCCGGTAATTCTAGCTTGTAAGCTTGATTCCCGATTCTCTGAAGAACTTTAAATGGTCCAATAAACCTTGGACTCAATTTTCCCCTCTTACCAAATCTTATAAGTCCCTTCCACGGGGAGACTTTAAGTAAAACCGAATCTCCAACTTCGAATGATATCGGTTGTCTTTTCTTGTTAGCATAGCTCTTTTGAGCAGCTAACCTCCTTTCCCTAATCACTTTCAACTTTTCAGCAGTCTGATGGACTATTTCAAGTCCCATAAACTGCTTTTCCCCAGCTTCCAGCCAACATGACAGCATTCGACACTTTCCCCATACAAAGCGTGATAAGGTGCCATCTAGATGTTCGAGTGGAAACTATCATTATAGGAAAATTCTACTAGAGGTAAGTGTTTACCCCAGTTACCTTGGAATTCCAGGGTACATGCTCTCAGCATATCCTCCAATGTTTGAATTGTTCATTCGTTCTTACCAACGGTTTGTGGATGGTAAGTTGTATTCAAACACGACTTGGTACCCAATTCCGCTTATAGACTCCTCCAAAATCTTGAGGTAAAACGGCTGTCACGATCGGATACAATCGTTAACGAAACATCGTGAAGCCTCACACTTTCCTTCACATAAGAATTCGCAAGTTTATTCATAGACCATTTCTCGTTGGCTGCTATGAAATGCGCACTCTTAGTGAAGCGATCAACGACCACCCAAATCATGTCGTGACCGTTCCTTGTTCTGGGCAGTTTAGTCACAAAATCCATAGTGATACCTTCCCATTTACCCATGGGTACAGGCAAAGGTTCTAAACTCCCATACGGTTTCTGATGTTGTGCCTTAACCCTAGCACATGTTACACACTCGGCCACATACTTAAAAACATCGAGCTTCATCGTCGGCCATCAGTAATAGGGTTTTAGGTCCCTATACATTCTTATACTGCCGGGATGAATCGAGTACATGGTCTTGTGAGCTTCTTCCATCAGAAGATCTCTTACTCCTCCCATCTTAGGTACCCAAATCCTATCTTTGAATACCTTCAGTCCTTGACCGTTTGTATCAAACACTAACATTTTATCCCAAACGTTCTTCCTTTCGGTCATTTTTCTCTAAAGCTTCCTCTTGAGCTTTCTTTATACTTTCCACAATTGTCAAGACAACTTCAATTCTCAACGCTCTTGGCCTTTTCTTTTCAAGATTTACCTTCCGACTGAGAGCATCAGCAACAACATTTGCTTTACCAGGGTGGTAAAGTATCTCACAGTCGTAGTCCTTGATTAACTCTAGCCAGCGCCGTTGCATCATATTCAATTCCTTCTGATTAAAGAGATATCGAAGACTCTTATAATCAGTGAAAAGTTTGCATTTAGTACCATAAAGATAGTGCCTCCCTATCTTTAAGGCGAATACTGCCACTGCCAAATCCAGATCATGAGTGGGGTAGTTCTTTTCATGCTCCTTCAATTGCCTCAATGCATATGCTATCACTTTATCCCTTTGGGTCAGAACACAAACTAACCCAACTTCTTTAACAACGAACGCGATACTTCTATTGATCGCTTTGATCAGCCTTTACTTCAATTCGGCTTAAGTCAACTGCTACATCGAACTTGGTTCTCTGAACCACATAACAAACTCATCGTAGTCGGACTCAATTCGATATGACCACTAGGGTTGGAATAACAATCATCTTCTTAGTCATTACCGAAACGATGGTAACGACATGCTAGAATAAGACGGAATCAATTACGAGTTCCTTGGTAACCTTGTGACTTTCCCTGATCCAAGTGTGAGTCCTGTGCTTCCAGTAGTATAGATCTCTACTACTATTCACACCTACTCATACTCGTCCCAAGTACTGTCTCGCAGTCCCCAAATCCTAAAATCACAAAACAATTTAACACATACGAATGTGTCCAATTAATTATAGAATTTTCCTAGACTCTACTAGGACTTCGTCCATGCGTATCTTCAGTCATCAATTCTACTTCAACTTCGTTGGTGATAGAAATTCCAGACGATGGAACAACTTCAAGAAATTCACCAACCATTCATCATCCTACCAATCGGAGGTGTACTTCAGACGTACCATAATCCTCTAAACGTTTCATTATTTTATCAAACATATTCTAAGACAAGATACCACTCTTACGATATCTTCTGATAGGTATCATTCACTATCATAAGCTTTTCCTTTCCTCCATCTACTCAATTCTCTATGAGTCTTCACCATAACGTTTTGTACACCCAAGCAGACGTTCGGTGTACCGGGCGAGAATTTAAGATAGGAAAGCTTTATTTACGATAAACGTATAAATCTCCTTATCACTTTGAAACGTTTACATGTTAGTTCTAATCTCGTAATCATACGCTTAGAATCCTACACACATAAGGTTTCCAGATCCGGTCGGCAACAGACCATAGATCCGAACAAATAATAGCATATAAGGCATCCTTATAGCTATAACATAAAATATTTAACACATAAAACATTTTAGGCATCTTTCCTAAAATAAACTTGTGCTCGTGTCTAAAATATAGCATACACTCATCTCACAATCATCACTTAGCATTCTAAGTTTAAGTCTAGAAATCCTACAATTTCTTAGTTCGCTTAAACTAATGCTCTGATACCAACTGTGACATCCCCAATTTCACGGCCAGAAAAGACCGATTTCGTTTATGCTTTTTAAAATAAAATCAGAGTAATCATTTGATTAAAAGTGTTACGGAATTTGTTCCCAAAACCAAACATGATAAAATGTTATCAAATCATTTCCGAAGAAATGTATTTTAATCACTTAAACCATTGGGATGTCATTGTCAATACAAAAACATAAGCATAAACAAAACTTACATTCATTTACACTAGTGATCTACTTCTCTTTTAATCTCTCAGTGTAAAGCAACTTCGTATCGATACCTGTGATACAAATAAACTGAGTGGGTCAGGCTTGGGAGCCTGGTGAGCATATAGGGTTTTCAACCCACAATAAATAATAAACTTATTAAGTTCTCAATCAACAATAAATTTATTAATTCCATCAACCAAAATAACCCTAATTGCCCATTCCCATTATCCTCACTTTACGTCCCTAAAACAACTATCATAAGGGACCTAGCCTAAGGATTATCACTAGGGGTGACAACATTGCTTTGGGGGCTCCTCAGCAAGTTATGTCAAATAAAACAAACATCGGGGTGACAACACTGATTTCCCTCAGCAAGTTATGTCAAACAAGACATCCTAACATAAAACAACCAACAAGGTGACAACATTGCTTTCCTTCAGCAATTTATGTCAAATAGGCACGAAGTCACATCGTTGCCATGTGCTAGTCCATAGCTCTTATTCATCGACGGTATTTCCCACGGGAGTTTTCCTCCGCAATACATGTCAATGGGTTTTCCATATACTAAGTCCATAGCTCTTATTCATCGACGGTATTTCCCACGGGAGTTCTCCCCCGCAATACATGTCAATGGGTTTTTCCATACAGCTGATGAACATACTTAAGGGGTTTTCCCCAGCCTTACTTGCCCTAAAGGCACTCATGAGGGGAATAGAGTACAGCGAATGAACACTTAAGTCCATTAACACCTACAGGTTACGAGCCTGCTAGTGTTCCACAAACCATTAAAACAGTCCATGGTTGTCATCCATACTCTGCTGAATGACGGGGGTTTTAGAGTACAGTGAATGAACACTTAAGTCCATTAACACCTACAGGTTACGAGCCTGCTAGTGTTCCACAGACCATCAAAACAGTCCATGGTTGTCATCCATACTCTGCTGAATGACGGGGGTCAACGTTGGGTAAGGGCTTTTCTCATATTGCACCACTCACGCCAACATCTGGGTAAAAGCTTTTCCCATATTTCACCACTCACTATTTAACTCATGATCTATATCACTAACTCATGAACCTTGTCCAATCACTTCATAAAAGAACAAAGACTCCAAAGTTCTTCCAAATAAAAGTATAGGGAAAATACTGATAAAGTACTCCCGTACGCTCCCGTACCCCGAAACGTAATAGTGTCAAAAGGAAGAACTAATGGATGAACACATAGTTCAAAAACACCTAATGAACATATAGTTCAAGAACACTTCATGAACATATAGTTCAAACATACGTACCGATTACAAGTCTACTAACGTTCCACTGGACTATCTAAAATAGTCTGTGGCCGTTGTCTATACTCTGCTAGATGACTAGATCATCTTAAACATCGATACCTCTCATCACTTTTATTTCATCACACATCATCTAATTAATCTACCCATGTTTTACCCAACATATTTGTAGATCAAAATATATATATATATATATATATATATATATATATATATATATACAGTTTAAAACTTGTATAAAACATCAATTCAACAGTCACCTCAAATAAACAATTAATATATTTACACATAGCACGTATTTTAAGGTAAATACTTCATATCTATGTGTAAGGTGAAAGTGACTATACACTCACTTGATTTAATGAACATCGGGCAGCAATTCGTTTCCTAAAACGATCGTTTCTAATAAAACCGGGAGTTTTATTGGGAAACCGGGCTCTGCGAAAGGTCGGGCTTCAAAACCGAAAAGATAAATTTTCCGGGCTTTACGGGCACTTCGTGGCGTATTCCGGGGCTTATAATTGATACCGGGGCTTCGGGGGTGATAATATGAAAGAAATATGAGTTTAGGGGCTAAAATTGACAATTTTCAAAAGTACCCCCGGGAGGTCTCGCACCCTTGTATTTATACGGCCGAGACTCCTGATCCAATGGCTGAGAAGTGGCCACGCTCCGCGGATCCGACGGCTCGCAGAGGAGGCTCACACGAGGGCTGCACGTGGGTCGCACCTGCGAAGGCTCGCTGGCAGTCTCCTATTGGACCGAGGTCTACTGGTCCGAAGCCTAGGCACCGTGGCAGTCAGCGAGGGTTCGGTCTCGTGCTAAGAGGGTACGTGTCGCATGGCTACTGGACCGCTTCGGATAAGGCCATGTGCTCGGATGACTCAGCAGCTTCGCCAAGTGGCTTCGCATGAGTCACAGATTTCGGACACGTGTCACATTCTAAGCGAGGGTGACGTGGCAATTGTGACTATGCGAATTTTCTCGGTTTTTGTGCAAAAAACTTCTAAAATCCATAACTTTCGCATACGAGCTCCGTTTTTTACGTTCTTTATATGCACGCGTAGGTAAAATTACGCTCTACAACTTCCGTTTTGACTTTGTCGGCTAATTTTGACTTTAATTTTTATATTATTATTTTTAACAGACCGGGACAGGAAATCCGTTAAAAATTCATAACTTCTTCATCCGACGTCCGTTTTCGTCAGACTTTTTACCGCTGTGCTACTATTTACGAGCCCTTCGATTCTCATTTAGGTCGTGTCGGCTAAAAATCACTCGATCTAAAATTCGAGTTTTTAGCTGTCTACTACTAAGCTGAAACTTCGAAAAATCATAACTTCGCCATACGAAGTCAGATTTGGGTGTTCTTTTTATACCTACTCTCGGTTTAACGAACACTAAGAGTTTCGTTTAGATCACTGAGGCTAAAAAGTAGTTTATCAAAAACTCACTTTTTACGACATTCGGCACCGTGCCGGTTTATCGTGAAACTTCAACAGGTCATAACTTCTTCGTTATAACTCGGATTTCGACATTCTTTATATATCCGTAATCATTGTCACGCCCACTACAAGTTTCTTAATAGATATCGGCTTTATCTAAAATTTAATTTTTGACGCTCATTTTTATTCTTAATTAATTAAACCCTAATAATTAAGCATAATTCACATAATATTCACATAATTCCTTTTCATTTCTTCTAAATGAGTTACAAAGGTTAACCTAGACCATTATGTTAATATTAATGACTATCCTAGAAACACGGGCGTTACAACTCTCTCCCCCTTAGAATGATTCCGTCCCCGGAATCACACATCAGCAAACAAATACGGGTAGCGACTCCTCATGTCACTCTCTGTTTCCCAGGTGAGATTTGGCCCATTCGTATGTTTCTAACACATAAGCACTAATTCGACAATTTTACGTCACAACTTCCTAGTCTTACAGTCAACGATTGCCCCAGGTTCTTTAATCAACCTCTTGTTTTCATCCAACCTTAATTTAGAAATGGGAATTATGTCGGGCACATCTCCCGTAAATTTTCTTAAATAACACACACGAAAGGTGTTATGAATACCCTCCAGTTCTTCCGGTAATTCTAGCTTGTAAGCTTGATTCCCGATTCTCTGAAGAACTTTAAATGGTCCAATAAACCTTGGACTCAATTTTCCCCTCTTACCAAATCTTATAAGTCCCTTCCACGGGGAGACTTTAAGTAAAACCGAATCTCCAACTTCGAATGATATCGGTTGTCTTTTCTTGTTAGCATAGCTCTTTTGAGCAGCTAACCTCCTTTCCCTAATCACTTTCAACTTTTCAGCAGTCTGATGGACTATTTCAAGTCCCATAAACTGCTTTTCCCCAGCTTCCAGCCAACATGACAGCATTCGACACTTTCCCCATACAAAGCGTGATAAGGTGCCATCTAGATGTTCGAGTGGAAACTATCATTATAGGAAAATTCTACTAGAGGTAAGTGTTTACCCCAGTTACCTTGGAATTCCAGGGTACATGCTCTCAGCATATCCTCCAATGTTTGAATTGTTCATTCGTTCTTACCAACGGTTTGTGGATGGTAAGTTGTATTCAAACACGACTTGGTACCCAATTCCGCTTATAGACTCCTCCAAAATCTTGAGGTAAAACGGCTGTCACGATCGGATACAATCGTTAACGAAACATCGTGAAGCCTCACACTTTCCTTCACATAAGAATTCGCAAGTTTATTCATAGACCATTTCTCGTTGGCTGCTATGAAATGCGCACTCTTAGTGAAGCGATCAACGACCACCCAAATCATGTCGTGACCGTTCCTTGTTCTGGGCAGTTTAGTCACAAAATCCATAGTGATACCTTCCCATTTACCCATGGGTACAGGCAAAGGTTCTAAACTCCCATACGGTTTCTGATGTTGTGCCTTAACCCTAGCACATGTTACACACTCGGCCACATACTTAAAAACATCGAGCTTCATCGTCGGCCATCAGTAATAGGGTTTTAGGTCCCTATACATTCTTATACTGCCGGGATGAATCGAGTACATGGTCTTGTGAGCTTCTTCCATCAGAAGATCTCTTACTCCTCCCATCTTAGGTACCCAAATCCTATCTTTGAATACCTTCAGTCCTTGACCGTTTGTATCAAACACTAACATTTTATCCCAAACGTTCTTCCTTTCGGTCATTTTTCTCTAAAGCTTCCTCTTGAGCTTTCTTTATACTTTCCACAATTGTCAAGACAACTTCAATTCTCAACGCTCTTGGCCTTTTCTTTTCAAGATTTACCTTCCGACTGAGAGCATCAGCAACAACATTTGCTTTACCAGGGTGGTAAAGTATCTCATAGTCGTAGTCCTTGATTAACTCTAGCCAGCGCCGTTGCATCATATTCAATTCCTTCTGATTAAAGAGATATCGAAGACTCTTATAATCAGTGAAAAGTTTGCATTTAGTACCATAAAGATAGTGCCTCCCTATCTTTAAGGCGAATACTGCCACTGCCAAATCCAGATCATGAGTGGGGTAGTTCTTTTCATGCTCCTTCAATTGCCTCAATGCATATGCTATCACTTTATCCCTTTGGGTCAGAACACAAACTAACCCAACTTCTTTAACAACGAACGCGATACTTCTATTGATCGCTTTGATCAGCCTTTACTTCAATTCGGCTTAAGTCAACTGCTACATCGAACTTGGTTCTCTGAACCACATAACAAACTCATCGTAGTCGGACTCAATTCGATATGACCACTAGGGTTGGAATAACAATCATCTTCTTAGTCATTACCGAAACGATGGTAACGACATGCTAGAATAAGACGGAATCAATTACGAGTTCCTTGGTAACCTTGTGACTTTCCCTGATCCAAGTGTGAGTCCTGTGCTTCCAGTAGTATAGATCTCTACTACTATTCACACCTACTCATACTCGTCCCAAGTACTGTCTCGCAGTCCCCAAATCCTAAAATCACAAAACAATTTAACACATACGAATGTGTCCAATTAATTATAGAATTTTCCTAGACTCTACTAGGACTTCGTCCATGCATATCTTCAGTCATCAATTCTACTTCAACTTCGTTGGTGATAGAAATTCCAGACGATGGAACAACTTCAAGAAATTCACCAACCATTCATCATCCTACCAATCGGAGGTGTACTTCAGACGTACCATAATCCTCTAAACGTTTCATTATTTTATCAAACATATTCTAAGACAAGATACCACTCTTACGATATCTTCTGATAGGTATCATTCACTATCATAAGCTTTTCCTTTCCTCCATCTACTCAATTCTCTATGAGTCTTCACCATAACGTTTTGTACACCCAAGCAGACGTTCGGTGTACCGGGCGAGAATTTAAGATAGGAAAGCTTTATTTACGATAAACGTATAAATCTCCTTATCACTTTGAAACGTTTACATGTTAGTTCTAATCTCGTAATCATACGCTTAGAATCCTACACACATAAGGTTTCCAGATCCGGTCGGCAACAGACCATAGATCCGAACAAATAATAGCATATAAGGCATCCTTATAGCTATAACATAAAATATTTAACACATAAAACATTTTAGGCATCTTTCCTAAAATAAACTTGTGCTCGTGTCTAAAATATAGCATACACTCATCTCACAATCATCACTTAGCATTCTAAGTTTAAGTCTAGAAATCCTACAATTTCTTAGTTCGCTTAAACTAATGCTCTGATACCAACTGTGACATCCCCAATTTCACGGCCAGAAAAGACCGATTTCGTTTATGCTTTTTAAAATAAAATCAGAGTAATCATTTGATTAAAAGTGTTACGGAATTTGTTCCCAAAACCAAACATGATAAAATGTTATCAAATCATTTCCGAAGAAATGTATTTTAATCACTTAAACCATTGGGATGTCATTGTCAATACAAAAACATAAGCATAAACAAAACTTACATTCATTTACACTAGTGATCTACTTCTCTTTTAATCTCTCAGTGTAAAGCAACTTCGTATCGATACCTGTGATACAAATAAACTGAGTGGGTCAGGCTTGGGAGCCTGGTGAGCATATAGGGTTTTCAACCCACAATAAATAATAAACTTATTAAGTTCTCAATCAACAATAAATTTATTAATTCCATCAACCAAAATAACCCTAATTGCCCATTCCCATTATCCTCACTTTACGTCCCTAAAACAACTATCATAAGGGACCTAGCCTAAGGATTATCACTAGGGGTGACAACATTGCTTTGGGGGCTCCTCAGCAAGTTATGTCAAATAAAACAAACATCGGGGTGACAACACTGATTTCCCTCAGCAAGTTATGTCAAACAAGACATCCTAACATAAAACAACCAACAAGGTGACAACATTGCTTTCCTTCAGCAATTTATGTCAAATAGGCACGAAGTCACATCGTTGCCATGTGCTAGTCCATAGCTCTTATTCATCGACGGTATTTCCCACGGGAGTTTTCCTCCGCAATACATGTCAATGGGTTTTCCATATACTAAGTCCATAGCTCTTATTCATCGACGGTATTTCCCACGGGAGTTCTCCCCCGCAATACATGTCAATGGGTTTTTCCATACAGCTGATGAACATACTTAAGGGGTTTTCCCCAGCCTTACTTGCCCTAAAGGCACTCATGAGGGGAATAGAGTACAGCGAATGAACACTTAAGTCCATTAACACCTACAGGTTACGAGCCTGCTAGTGTTCCACAAACCATTAAAACAGTCCATGGTTGTCATCCATACTCTGCTGAATGACGGGGGTTTTAGAGTACAGTGAATGAACACTTAAGTCCATTAACACCTACAGGTTACGAGCCTGCTAGTGTTCCACAGACCATCAAAACAGTCCATGGTTGTCATCCATACTCTGCTGAATGACGGGGGTCAACGTTGGGTAAGGGCTTTTCTCATATTGCACCACTCACGCCAACATCTGGGTAAAAGCTTTTCCCATATTTCACCACTCACTATTTAACTCATGATCTATATCACTAACTCATGAACCTTGTCCAATCACTTCATAAAAGAACAAAGACTCCAAAGTTCTTCCAAATAAAAGTATAGGGAAAATACTGATAAAGTACTCCCGTACGCTCCCGTACCCCGAAACGTAATAGTGTCAAAAGGAAGAACTAATGGATGAACACATAGTTCAAAAACACCTAATGAACATATAGTTCAAGAACACTTCATGAACATATAGTTCAAACATACGTACCGATTACAAGTCTACTAACGTTCCACTGGACTATCTAAAATAGTCTGTGGCCGTTGTCTATACTCTGCTAGATGACTAGATCATCTTAAACATCGATACCTCTCATCACTTTTATTTCATCACACATCATCTAATTAATCTACCCATGTTTTACCCAACATATTTGTAGATCAAAATATATATATATATATATATATATATATATATATATATATATATATATATATATATATATATACAGTTTAAAACTTGTATAAAACATCAATTCAACAGTCACCTCAAATAAACAATTAATATATTTACACATAGCACGTATTTTAAGGTAAATACTTCATATCTATGTGTAAGGTGAAAGTGACTATACACTCACTTGATTTAATGAACATCGGGCAGCAATTCGTTTCCTAAAACGATCGTTTCTAATAAAACCGGGAGTTTTATTGGGAAACCGGGCTCTGCGAAAGGTCGGGCTTCAAAACCGAAAAGATAAATTTTCCGGGCTTCACGGGCACTTCGTGGCGTATTCCGGGGCTTATAATTGATACCGGGGCTTCGGGGGTGATAATATGAAAGAAATATGAGTTTAGGGGCTAAAATTGACAATTTTCAAAAGTACCCCCGGGAGGTCTCGCACCCTTGTATTTATACGGCCGAGCCTCCTGATCCAATGGCTGAGAAGTGGCCACGCTCCGCGGATCCGACGGCTCGCAGAGGAGGCTCACACGAGGGCTGCACGTGGGTCGCACCTGCGAAGGCTCGCTGGCAGTCTCCTATTGGACCGAGGTCTACTGGTCCGAAGCCTAGGCACCGTGGCAGTCAGCGAGGGTTCGGTCTCGTGCTAAGAGGGTACGTGTCGCATGGCTACTGGACCGCTTCGGATAAGGCCATGTGCTCGGATGACTCAGCAGCTTCGCCAAGTGGCTTCGCATGAGTCACAGATTTCGGACACGTGTCACATTCTAAGCGAGGGTGACATGGCAATTGTGACTATGCGAATTTTCTCGGTTTTTGTGCAAAAAACTTCTAAAATCCATAACTTTCGCATACGAGCTCCGTTTTTTACGTTCTTTATATGCACGCGTAGGTAAAATTACGCTCTACAACTTCCGTTTTGACTTTGTCGGCTAATTTTGACTTTAATTTTTATATTATTATTTTTAACAGACCGGGACAGGAAATCCGTTAAAAATTCATAACTTCTTCATCCGACGTCCGTTTTCGTCAGACTTTTTACCGCTGTGCTACTATTTACGAGCCCTTCGATTCTCATTTAGGTCGTGTCGGCTAAAAATCACTCGATCTAAAATTCGAGTTTTTAGCTGTCTACTACTAAGCTGAAACTTCGAAAAATCATAACTTCGCCATACGAAGTCAGATTTGGGTGTTCTTTTTATACCTACTCTCGGTTTAACGAACACTAAGAGTTTTGTTTAGATCACTGAGGCTAAAAAGTAGTTTATCAAAAACTCACTTTTTACGACATTCGGCACCGTGCCGGTTTATCGTGAAACTTCAACAGGTCATAACTTCTTCGTTATAACTCGGATTTCTACATTCTTTATATATCCGTAATCATTGTCACGCCCACTACAAGTTTCTTAATAGATATCGGCTTTATCTAAAATTTAATTTTTGACGCTCATTTTTATTCTTAATTAATTAAACCCTAATAATTAAGCATAATTCACATAATATTCACATAATTCCTTTTCATTTCTTCTAAATGAGTTACAAAGGTTAACCTAGACCATTATGTTAATATTAATGACTATCCTAGAAACACGGGCGTTACAACTCTCTCCCCCTTAGAATGATTCCGTCCCCGGAATCACACATCAGCAAACAAATACGGGTAGCGACTCCTCATGTCACTCTCCGTTTCCCAGGTGAGATTTGGCCCATTCGTATGTTTCTAACACATAAGCACTAATTCGACAATTTTACGTCACAACTTCCTAGTCTTACGGTCAACGATTGCCTCAGGTTCTTTAATCAACCTCTTGTTTTCATCCAACCTTAATTTAGAAATGGGAATTATGTCGGGCACGTCTCCCGTAAATTTTCTTAAATAACACACACGAAAGGTGTTATGAATACCCTCCAGTTCTTCCGGTAATTCTAGCTTGTAAGCTTGATTCCCGATTCTCTGAAGAACTTTAAATGGTCCAATAAACCTTGGACTCAATTTTCCCCTCTTACCAAATCTTATAAGTCCCTTCAACGGCGAGACTTTAAGTAAAACCGAATCTCCAACTTCGAATGATATCGGTTGTCTTTTCTTGTTAGCATAGCTCTTTTGAGCAGCTAACCTCCTTTCCCTAATCACTTTCAACTTTTCAGCAGTCTGATGGACTATTTCAAGTCCCATAAACTGCTTTTCCCCAGCTTCCAGCCAACATGACAACATTCGACACTTTTCCCCATACAAAGCGTGATAAGGTGCCATCTAGATGTTCGAGTGGAAACTATCATTATAGGAAAATTCTACTAGAGGTAAGTGTTTACCCCAGTTACCTTGGAATTCCAGGGTACATGCTCTCAGCATATCCTCCAATGTTTGAATTGTTCATTCGTTCTTACCAATGGTTTGTGGATGGTAAGTTGTATTCAAACACGACTTGGTACCCAATTCCGCTTATAGACTCCTCCAAAATCTTGAGGTAAAACGGCTGTCACGATCGGATACAATCGTTAACGAAACATCGTGAAGCCTCACACTTTCCTTCACATAAGAATTCGCAAGTTTATTCATAAACCATTTCTCGTTGGCTGCTATGAAATGCGCACTCTTAGTGAAGCGATCAACGACCACCCAAATCATGTCGTGACCGTTCCTTGTTCTGGGCAGTTTAGTCACAAAATCCATAGTGATACCTTACCATTTACCCATGGGTACAGGCAAAGGTTCTAAACTCCCATACTGTTTCTGATGTTGTGCCTTAACCCTAGCACATGTTACACACTCGGCCACATACTTAAAAACATCGAGCTTCATCGTCGGCCATCAGTAATAGGGTTTTAGGTCCCTATACATTCTTATACTGCCGGGATGAATCGAGTACATGGTCTTGTGAGCTTCTTCCATCAGAAGATCTCTTACTCCTCCCATCTTAGGTACCCAAATCCTATCTTTGAATACCTTCAGTCCTTGACCGTTTGTATCAAACACTAACATTTTATCCCAAACGTTCTTCCTTTCGGTCATTTTTCTCTAAAGCTTCCTCTTGAGCTTTCTTTATACTTTCCACAATTGTCAAGACAACTTCAATTCTCAACGCTCTTGGCCTTTTCTTTTCAAGATTTACCTTCCGACTGAGAGCATCAGCAACAACATTTGCTTTACCAGGGTGGTAAAGTATCTCACAGTCGTAGTCCTTGAGTAACTCTAGCCAGCGCCGTTGCCTCATGTTCAATTCCTTCTGATTAAAGAGATATCGAAGACTCTTATAATCAGTGAAAAGTTTGCATTTAGTACCATAAAGATAGTGCCTCCCTATCTTTAAGGCGAATACTGCCACTGCCAAATCCAGATCATGAGTGGGGTAGTTCTTTTCATGCTCCTTCAATTGCCTCAATGCATATGCTATCACTTTATCCCTTTGGGTCAGAACACAAACTAACCCAACTTCTTTAACAACGAACGCGATACTTCTATTGATCGCTTTGATCAGCCTTTACTTCAATTCGGCTTAAGTCAACTGCTACATCGAACTTGGTTCTCTGAACCACATAACAAACTCATCGTAGTCGGACTCAATTCGATATGACCACTAGGGTTGGAATAACAATCATCTTCTTAGTCATTACCGAAACGATGGTAACGACATGCTAGAATAAGACGGAATCAATTACGAGTTCCTTGGTAACCTTGTGACTTTCCCTGATCCAAGTGTGAGTCCTGTGCTTCCAGTAGTATAGATCTCTACTACTATTCACACCTACTCATACTCGTCCCAAGTACTGTCTCGCAGTCCCCAAATCCTAAAATCACAAAACAATTTAACACATACGAATGTGTCCAATTAATTATAGAATTTTCCTAGACTCTACTAGGACTTCGTCCATGCGTATCTTCAGTCATCAATTCTACTTCAACTTCGTTGGTGATAGAAATTCCAGACGATGGAACAACTTCAAGAAATTCACCAACCATTCATCATCCTACCAATCGGAGGTGTACTTCAGACGTACCATAATCCTCTAAACGTTTCATTATTTTATCAAACATATTCTAAGACAAGATACCACTCTTACGATATCTTCTGATAGGTATCATTCACTATCATAAGCTTTTCCTTTCCTCCATCTACTCAATTCTCTATGAGTCTTCACCATAACGTTTTGTACACCCAAGCAGACGTTCGGTGTACCGGGCGAGAATTTAAGATAGGAAAGCTTTATTTACGATAAACGTATAAATCTCCTTATCACTTTGAAACGTTTACATGTTAGTTCTAATCTCGTAATCATACGCTTAGAATCCTACACACATAAGGTTTCCAGATCCGGTCGGCAACAGACCATAGATCCGAACAAATAATAGCATATAAGGCATCCTTATAGCTATAACATAAAATATTTAACACATAAAACATTTTAGGCATCTTTCCTAAAATAAACTTGTGCTCGTGTCTAAAATATAGCATACACTCATCTCACAATCATCACTTAGCATTCTAAGTTTAAGTCTAGAAATCCTACAATTTCTTAGTTCGCTTAAACTAATGCTCTGATACCAACTGTGACATCCCCAATTTCACGGCCAGAAAAGACCGATTTCGTTTATGCTTTTTAAAATAAAATCAGAGTAATCATTTGATTAAAAGTGTTACGGAATTTGTTCCCAAAACCAAACATGATAAAATGTTATCAAATCATTTCCGAAGAAATGTATTTTAATCACTTAAACCATTGGGATGTCATTGTCAATACAAAAACATAAGCATAAACAAAACTTACATTCATTTACACTAGTGATCTACTTCTCTTTTAATCTCTCAGTGTAAAGCAACTTCGTATCGATACCTGTGATACAAATAAACTGAGTGGGTCAGGCTTGGGAGCCTGGTGAGCATATAGGGTTTTCAACCCACAATAAATAATAAACTTATTAAGTTCTCAATCAACAATAAATTTATTAATTCCATCAACCAAAATAACCCTAATTGCCCATTCCCATTATCCTCACTTTACGTCCCTAAAACAACTATCATAAGGGACCTAGCCTAAGGATTATCACTAGGGGTGACAACATTGCTTTGGGGGCTCCTCAGCAAGTTATGTCAAATAAAACAAACATCGGGGTGACAACACTGATTTCCCTCAGCAAGTTATGTCAAACAAGACATCCTAACATAAAACAACCAACAAGGTGACAACATTGCTTTCCTTCAGCAATTTATGTCAAATAGGCACGAAGTCACATCGTTGCCATGTGCTAGTCCATAGCTCTTATTCATCGACGGTATTTCCCACGGGAGTTTTCCTCCGCAATACATGTCAATGGGTTTTCCATATACTAAGTCCATAGCTCTTATTCATCGACGGTATTTCCCACGGGAGTTCTCCCCCGCAATACATGTCAATGGGTTTTTCCATACAGCTGATGAACATACTTAAGGGGTTTTCCCCAGCCTTACTTGCCCTAAAGGCACTCATGAGGGGAATAGAGTACAGCGAATGAACACTTAAGTCCATTAACACCTACAGGTTACGAGCCTGCTAGTGTTCCACAAACCATTAAAACAGTCCATGGTTGTCATCCATACTCTGCTGAATGACGGGGGTTTTAGAGTACAGTGAATGAACACTTAAGTCCATTAACACCTACAGGTTACGAGCCTGCTAGTGTTCCACAGACCATCAAAACAGTCCATGGTTGTCATCCATACTCTGCTGAATGACGGGGGTCAACGTTGGGTAAGGGCTTTTCTCATATTGCACCACTCACGCCAACATCTGGGTAAAAGCTTTTCCCATATTTCACCACTCACTATTTAACTCATGATCTATATCACTAACTCATGAACCTTGTCCAATCACTTCATAAAAGAACAAAGACTCCAAAGTTCTTCCAAATAAAAGTATAGGGAAAATACTGATAAAGTACTCCCGTACGCTCCCGTACCCCGAAACGTAATAGTGTCAAAAGGAAGAACTAATGGATGAACACATAGTTCAAAAACACCTAATGAACATATAGTTCAAGAACACTTCATGAACATATAGTTCAAACATACGTACCGATTACAAGTCTACTAACGTTCCACTGGACTATCTAAAATAGTCTGTGGCCGTTGTCTATACTCTGCTAGATGACTAGATCATCTTAAACATCGATACCTCTCATCACTTTTATTTCATCACACATCATCTAATTAATCTACCCATGTTTTACCCAACATATTTGTAGATCAAAATATATATATATATATATATATATATATATATATATATATATATATATATATATATATATATATATACAGTTTAAAACTTGTATAAAACATCAATTCAACAGTCACCTCAAATAAACAATTAATATATTTACACATAGCACGTATTTTAAGGTAAATACTTCATATCTATGTGTAAGGTGAAAGTGACTATACACTCACTTGATTTAATGAACATCGGGCAGCAATTCGTTTCCTAAAACGATCGTTTCTAATAAAACCGGGAGTTTTATTGGGAAACCGGGCTCTGCGAAAGGTCGGGCTTCAAAACCGAAAAGATAAATTTTCCGGGCTTCACGGGCACTTCGTGGCGTATTCCGGGGCTTATAATTGATACCGGGGCTTCGGGGGTGATAATATGAAAGAAATATGAGTTTAGGGGCTAAAATTGACAATTTTCAAAAGTACCCCCGGGAGGTCTCGCACCCTTGTATTTATACGGCCGAGCCTCCTGATCCAATGGCTGAGAAGTGGCCACGCTCCGCGGATCCGACGGCTCGCAGAGGAGGCTCACACGAGGGCTGCACGTGGGTCGCACCTGCGAAGGCTCGCTGGCAGTCTCCTATTGGACCGAGGTCTACTGGTCCGAAGCCTAGGCACCGTGGCAGTCAGCGAGGGTTCGGTCTCGTGCTAAGAGGGTACGTGTCGCATGGCTACTGGACCGCTTCGGATAAGGCCATGTGCTCGGATGACTCAGCAGCTTCGCCAAGTGGCTTCGCATGAGTCACAGATTTCGGACACGTGTCACATTCTAAGCGAGGGTGACGTGGCAATTGTGACTATGCGAATTTTCTCGGTTTTTGTGCAAAAAACTTCTAAAATCCATAACTTTCGCATACGAGCTCCGTTTTTTACGTTCTTTATATGCACGCGTAGGTAAAATTACGCTCTACAACTTCCGTTTTGACTTTGTCGGCTAATTTTGACTTTAATTTTTATATTATTATTTTTAACAGACCGGGACAGGAAATCCGTTAAAAATTCATAACTTCTTCATCCGACGTCCGTTTTCGTCAGACTTTTTACCGCTGTGCTACTATTTACGAGCCCTTCGATTCTCATTTAGGTCGTGTCGGCTAAAAATCACTCGATCTAAAATTCGAGTTTTTAGCTGTCTACTACTAAGCTGAAACTTCGAAAAATCATAACTTCGCCATACGAAGTCAGATTTGGGTGTTCTTTTTATACCTACTCTCGGTTTAACGAACACTAAGAGTTTCGTTTAGATCACTGAGGCTAAAAAGTAGTTTATCAAAAACTCACTTTTTACGACATTCGGCACCGTGCCGGTTTATCGTGAAACTTCAACAGGTCATAACTTCTTCGTTATAACTCGGATTTCTACATTCTTTATATATCCGTAATCATTGTCACGCCCACTACAAGTTTCTTAATAGATATCGGCTTTATCTAAAATTTAATTTTTGACGCTCATTTTTATTCTTAATTAATTAAACCCTAATAATTAAGCATAATTCACATAATATTCACATAATTCCTTTTCATTTCTTCTAAATGAGTTACAAAGGTTAACCTAGACCATTATGTTAATATTAATGACTATCCTAGAAACACGGGCGTTACAACTCTCTCCCCCTTAGAATGATTCCGTCCCCGGAATCACACATCAGCAAACAAATACGGGTAGCGACTCCTCATGTCACTCTCCGTTTCCCAGGTGAGATTTGGCCCATTCGTATGTTTCTAACACATAAGCACTAATTCGACAATTTTACGTCACAACTTCCTAGTCTTACGGTCAACGATTGCCTCAGGTTCTTTAATCAACCTCTTGTTTTCATCCAACCTTAATTTAGAAATGGGAATTATGTCGGGCACGTCTCCCGTAAATTTTCTTAAATAACACACACGAAAGGTGTTATGAATACCCTCCAGTTCTTCCGGTAATTCTAGCTTGTAAGCTTGATTCCCGATTCTCTGAAGAACTTTAAATGGTCCAATAAACCTTGGACTCAATTTTCCCCTCTTACCAAATCTTATAAGTCCCTTCAACGGCGAGACTTTAAGTAAAACCGAATCTCCAACTTCGAATGATATCGGTTGTCTTTTCTTGTTAGCATAGCTCTTTTGAGCAGCTAACCTCCTTTCCCTAATCACTTTCAACTTTTCAGCAGTCTGATGGACTATTTCAAGTCCCATAAACTGCTTTTCCCCAGCTTCCAGCCAACATGACAACATTCGACACTTTTCCCCATACAAAGCGTGATAAGGTGCCATCTAGATGTTCGAGTGGAAACTATCATTATAGGAAAATTCTACTAGAGGTAAGTGTTTACCCCAGTTACCTTGGAATTCCAGGGTACATGCTCTCAGCATATCCTCCAATGTTTGAATTGTTCATTCGTTCTTACCAATGGTTTGTGGATGGTAAGTTGTATTCAAACACGACTTGGTACCCAATTCCGCTTATAGACTCCTCCAAAATCTTGAGGTAAAACGGCTGTCACGATCGGATACAATCGTTAACGAAACATCGTGAAGCCTCACACTTTCCTTCACATAAGAATTCGCAAGTTTATTCATAAACCATTTCTCGTTGGCTGCTATGAAATGCGCACTCTTAGTGAAGCGATCAACGACCACCCAAATCATGTCGTGACCGTTCCTTGTTCTGGGCAGTTTAGTCACAAAATCCATAGTGATACCTTACCATTTACCCATGGGTACAGGCAAAGGTTCTAAACTCCCATACTGTTTCTGATGTTGTGCCTTAACCCTAGCACATGTTACACACTCGGCCACATACTTAAAAACATCGAGCTTCATCGTCGGCCATCAGTAATAGGGTTTTAGGTCCCTATACATTCTTATACTGCCGGGATGAATCGAGTACATGGTCTTGTGAGCTTCTTCCATCAGAAGATCTCTTACTCCTCCCATCTTAGGTACCCAAATCCTATCTTTGAATACCTTCAGTCCTTGACCGTTTGTATCAAACACTAACATTTTATCCCAAACGTTCTTCCTTTCGGTCATTTTTCTCTAAAGCTTCCTCTTGAGCTTTCTTTATACTTTCCACAATTGTCAAGACAACTTCAATTCTCAACGCTCTTGGCCTTTTCTTTTCAAGATTTACCTTCCGACTGAGAGCATCAGCAACAACATTTGCTTTACCAGGGTGGTAAAGTATCTCACAGTCGTAGTCCTTGAGTAACTCTAGCCAGCGCCGTTGCCTCATGTTCAATTCCTTCTGATTAAAGAGATATCGAAGACTCTTATAATCAGTGAAAAGTTTGAATTTAGTACCATAAAGATAGTGCCTCCCTATCTTTAAGGCGAATACTACCACTGCCAACTCCAGATCATGAGTGGGGTAGTTCTTTTCATGCTCCTTCAATTGCCTCAATGCATACGCTATCACTTTATCCCTTTGGGTCAGAACACAAACTAACCCAACTTCTTTAACAACGAACGCGATACTTCTATTGATCGCTTTGATCAGCCTTTACTTCAATTCGGCTTAAGTCAACTGCTACATCGAACTTGGTTCTCTGAACCACATAACAAACTCATCGTAGTCGGACTCAATTCGATATGACCACTAGGGTTGGAATAACAATCATCTTCTTAGTCATTACCGAAACGATGGTAACGACATGCTAGAATAAGACGGAATCAATTACGAGTTCCTTGGTAACCTTGTGACTTTCCCTGATCCAAGTGTGAGTCCTGTGCTTCCAGTAGTATAGATCTCTACTACTATTCACACCTACTCATACTCGTCCCAAGTACTGTCTCGCAGTCCCCAAATCCTAAAATCACAAAACAATTTAACACATACGAATGTGTCCAATTAATTATAGAATTTTCCTAGACTCTACTAGGACTTCTTCCATGCGTATCTTCAGTCATCAATTCTACTTCAACTTCGTTGGTGATAGAAATTCCAGACGATGGAACAACTTCAAGAAATTCACCAACCATTCATCATCCTACCAATCGGAGGTGTACTTCAGACGTACCATAATCCTCTAAACGTTTCATTATTTTATCAAACATATTCTAAGACAAGATACCACTCTTACGATATCTTCTGATAGGTATCATTCATTATCATAAGCTTTTCATTTCCTCCATCTACTCAATTCTCTACGAGTCTTCACCATAACGTTTTGTACACCCAAGCAGACGTTCGGTGTACCGGGCGAGAATTTAAGATAGGAAAGCTTTATTTACGATAAACGTATAAATCTCCTTATCACTTTGAAACGTTTACATGTTAGTTCTAATCTCGTAATCATACGCTTAGAATCCTACACACATAAGGTTTCCAGATCCGGTCGGCAACAGACCATAGATCCGAACAAATAATAGCATATAAGGCATCCTTATAGCTATAACATAAAATATTTAACACAAAACATTTTAGGCATCTTTCCTAAAATAAACTTGTGCTCGTGTCTAAAATATAGCAGACACTCATCTCACAATCATCACTTAGCATTCTAAGTTTAAGTCTAGAAATCCTACAATTTCTTAGTTCGCTTAAACTAATGCTCTGATACCAACTGTGACATCCCCAATTTCACGGCCAGAAAAGACCGATTTCGTTTATGCTTTTTAATATAAAATCAGAGTAATCATTTGATTAAAAGTGTTACGGAATTTGTTCCCAAAACCAAACATGATAAAATGTTATCAAATCATTTCCGAAGAAATGTATTTTAATCACTTAAACCATTGGGATGTCATTGTCAATACAAAAACATAAGCATAAACAAAACTTACATTCATTTACACTAGTGATCTACTTCTCTTTTAATCTCTCAGTGTAAAGCAACTTCGTATCGATACCTGTGATACAAATAAACTGAGTGGGTCAGGCTTGGGAGCCTGGTGAGCATATAGGGTTTTCAACCCACAATAAATAATAAACTTATTAAGTTCTCAATCAACAATAAATTTATTAATTCCATCAACCAAAATAACCCTAATTGCCCATTCCCATTATCCTCACTTTACGTCCCTAAAACAACTATCATAAGGGACCTAGCCTAAGGATTATCACTAGGGGTGACAACATTGCTTTGGGGGTTCCTCAGCAAGTTATGTCAAATAAAACAAACATCGGGGTGACAACACTGCTTTCCCTCAGCAAGTTATGTCAAACAAGACATCCTAACATAAAACAACCAACAAGGTGACAACATTGCTTTCCTTCAGCAATTTATGTCAAATAGGCACGAAGTCACATCGTCGCCATGTGCTAGTCCATAGCTCTTATTCATCGACGATATTTCCCACGAGAGTTTTCCCCCGCAATACATGTCAATGGGTTTTCCATATACTAAGTCCATAGCTCTTATTCATCATAGGTATTTCCCACGGGAGTTCTCCCCCGCAATACATGTCAATGGGTTTTTCCAAACAGCTGATGAACATACTTAAGGGGTTTTCCCTAGCCTTACTTGCCCTAAAGGCACTCATGAGGGGAATAGAGTACAGCGAATGAACACTTAAGTCCATTAACACCTACAGGTTACGAGCCTGCTAGTGTTCCACAAACCATTAAAACAGTCCATGGTTGTCATCCATACTCTGCTGAATGACGGGGGTTTTAGAGTACAGTGAATGAACACTTAAGTCCATTAACACCTACAGGTTACGAGCCTGCTAGTGTTCCACAGACCATCAAAACAGTCCATGGTTGTCATCCATACTCTGCTGAATGACGGGGGTCAACGTTGGGTAAGGGCTTTTCTCATATTGCACCACTCACGCCAACATCTGGGTAAAAGCTTTTCCTATATTTCACCACTCACTATTTAACTCATGATCTATATCACTAACTCATGAACCTTGTCCAATCACTTCATAAAAGAACAAAGACTCCAAAGTTCTTCCAAATAAAAGTATAGGGAAAATACTGATAAAGTACTCCCGTACGCTCCCGTACCCCGACACGTAATAGTGTCAAGAGGAAGAACTAATGGATGAACACATAGTTCAAAAACACCTAATGAACATATAGTTCAAGAACACTTTATGAACATATAGTTCAAACATACGTACCGATTACAAGTCTACTAACGTTCCACTGGAATATCTAAAATAGTCTGTGGCCGTTGTCTATACTCTGCTAGATGACTAGATCATCTTAAACATCGATACCTCTCATCACTTTTATTTCATCACACATCATCTAATTAATCTACCCATGTTTTACCCAACATATTTGTAGATCAAAATATATATATACAGTTTAAAACTTGTATAAAACATCAATTCAATAGTCACCTCAAATAAACAATTAATATATTTACACATAGCACGTATTTTAAGGTAAATACTTCATATCTATGTGTAAGGTGAAAATGACTATACACTCACTTGATTTAATGAACATCGGGCAACAATTCGTTTCCTAAAACGATCGTTTCTAATAAAACCGGGAGTTTTATTGAGAAACCGGGCTCTGCGAAAGGTCGGGCTTCAAAACCGAAAAGATAAATTTTCCGGGCTTCACGGGCACTTCGTGGCGTATTCCGGGGCTTATAATTGATACCGGGGCTTCGGGGGTGATAATATGAAAGAAATATGAGTTTAGGGGCTAAAATTGACAATTTTCAAAAGTACCCCCGGGAGGTCTCGCACCCTTGTATTTATAGGGCCGAGCCTCCTGATCCAATGGCTGAGAAGTGGCCACGCTCCGCGGATCCGACGGCTCGCAGAGGAGGCTCACACGAGGGCTGCACGTGGGTCGCACCTGCGAAGGCTCGCTGGCAGTCTCCTATTGGACCGAGGTCTACTGGTCCGAAGCCTAGGCACCGTGGCAGTCAGCGAGGGTTCGGTCTCGTGCTAAGAGGGTACGTGTCGCATGGCTACTGGACCGCTTCGGATAAGGCCATGTGCTCGGATGACTCAGCAGCTTCGCCACGTGGCTTCGCATGAGTCACATATTTCGGACACGTGTCACATTCTAAGCGAGGGTGACGTGGCAATTGTGACTATGCGAATTTTCTCGGTGTTTGTGCAAAAACTTGTAAAATCCATAACTTTCGCATACGAGCTCCGTTTTTGACGTTCTTTATATGCACGCGTAGGTAAAATTACGCTCTACAACTTCCGTTTAGACTTTGTCGGCTAATTTTGACTTTAATTTTTATATTATTATTTTTAACAGACCGGGACAGGAAATCCGTTAAAAATTCATAACTTCTTCATCCGACGTCCGTTTTCATCAGACTTTTTACCGCTGTGCTACTATTTACGAGCCCTTCGATTCTCATTTAGGTTGTGTCGGCTAAAAATCACTCGATCTAAAATTCAAGTTTTTAGCTGTCTAGTGTTAAGCTGAAACTTCGAAAAATCATAACTTCGCCATACGAAGTCAGATTTGGGTGTTCTTTTTATACCTACTCTCGGTTTAACGAACACTACGAGTTTCGTTTAGATCACTAAGGCTAAAAAGTAGTTTATCAAAAACTCACTTTTTACGACATTCGGCACCGTGCCGGTTTATCGTGAAACTTCGACAGGTCATAACTTCTTCGTTATAACTCGAATTTCGGCATTCTTTGTATATCCGTAATCCTTGTCACGCCCACTACAAGTTTCTTAATAGATATCGGCTTTATCTAAAATTTAATTTTTGACGCTCATTTTTATTCTTAATTAATTAAACCCTAATAATTAAGCATAATTCACATAATATTCACATAATTCCTTTTCATTTCTTCTAAATGAGTTACAAAGGTTAACCTAGACCATTATGTCAATATTAATGACTATCCTAGAAACACGAGCGTTACATTTACTATTTTTAGCCCTGATTTGTTTCTTAACAACTTCTTTCTCAACTTTCTTTGAGTGAGTTTCGGATCCTTTGGAAGGAAGTTTAGACTCCGAAACTATCTTTCCTTTGCCCTTAACATCTTTCGATGTGTTGTCAGACTGAGACACATTAGTTTTAGGAGAGAAGTGAGCTTTAGTTTTCTCCAAAGGTTTCGCATTATTTGAAAAAGAAGGTTTTTGAAAAACTTTTGTTTTTGAAACCTGTGGAGACTGAGACTGAGTTCGTGGAGAACTCTTAGGATTCACATGTGAAGAGACTTCCGCATTTGGATTGGTTGAATTTTCTTTATGGACGAAGTTAGGATTTTTAGATTTCCAAAAATTCTTTCTTCCCCTCAAAATTTTGTAATATCTCGCATTTCTCTGACGTTTTTGAACTGCGAATTGCTCAGAGGACTTATGAACATTTGCCCTCGATTTTGGCTTGCTGATGGAAGTTTCGGTTTGTACGGTTGATTTATCACTTGGAACATTCTTGGTTCCGCTTGGACTCCCTTTCTCATATCGTGAGTTGACTTTGTTGATTGGTTTTGCTACATATCTGCACTTTGTCTTCCAAGAGGTCATCTCTGAGAGACCTTTGGTTTCATCAGTGTTGTCAATTGGAGCAGACCAAAAATACTCATCGCATCCATTTGCATTGTCTTCTTCTACCAAGGACGTAAGTTCAACTGTTTGATTTTTGTTCAGTCCCTTAGTTGCAAAAACCTGGTTAGGAACAGTTTGAACCATTGGAAAAACAGTTGCTTTTTCGTTTAAAACTTTTCATTTATTTTCAGAAAGACATGCAAACTCAACTGAATTTTTAGAAATTAAGACTTTCGCAGGTTCAGGTTCGTTTTTAACAAACTTTGAGCAATCAACCTCATCCTCCATACAGATTTCACTCATATCACTATCATCGTCAAACTCATAAATATTTTCCACGTTAAGTGTATTTTCTGAACTTAACTTAGTGTTTAACAAGCTAAATTTCTGCACAGTATCAGATTTAATTTGCTCTTTGTCTTTTTCGCTCAAAATCTGTTTTATCATGTCTTTGTGTTCTTTGGACTGTATGTATGTTTCAATTTTGTCCAGTCCAACTCTGTAAGCATCCGAGATCTCTTCAGACGAAACTATAGATTCACATTTGAAACAATCTGTGTCGATTTCGTCCTCTTTCATTTCGACAAAGGGAAAAATCATCTTGTGAATTTTCTTTCCAATTTCATAATTAAGATTCAACTGGGTAATATTAAAATAAAGTCTTTTAGCAATCAAGCAAAAAATATTTCACTGTTTTAATAACCATATATTGTCTTTTTGCAAATAAAACATCTCATCCCTAGACTTAACCAAATCTGACTCTAACTTCTCAATTCACATGCATCTCTCTTCACTTTTGTTCGAAACCCTGCCGAGTTGATCGGTTAAATTAGAATTAATTAATCGGGTTCGTTTTAAACAATCACTGAAACTTGAAAAAGTGAATTTTAAGTCATTTAGTTCAATTTCATATTTAGACACAAGAATATTCATAGATTTAAGAATGGTGTGTACCTTGCTTATCACCTTCTCGCATTCACTAATCTGCTCAGGAATGGGTTTAGCAGCGAAACAGTTGTCCGTGACAGGTACGTCGTTGTTGACCATAAACACCTTCCACTGAACTGTGAAACATCATCTTTCGCTACGAAGCTTCTCCCATGAGTTGGCTTGCGAATCTATTCATCTTCAGAGTCAGTCGACCACACTTCGACCCTACCAAACTCATCATCCTGTTCCTGCACAATTAAAGCAAGTTTAGCATCATCAGTGCTTTTCTTCTTCCTGATTTCCTCCAGCTTTCTGAGGAAATAAGCCTCATCATCCTCCTCTTCTTTCTTCTCATTCATACGCCTTATCATGCACTCTTTTGGTAGATGATTTTTGCCATGACAATAATTATAGTCATAGTCAGAGTCCCCCTAAAGCTTCTTTTCGTTTTTCACTTCTTCCTTCTGAGATTTGTGCGCACCCTCATCCTTCACTTTCTCAGAACTATAACTACCCTGCCAATTTTGGTTTTTGTTGCGATTGTAGTTCTTCTTTGCGAACTTCTTGGGGTTAGACACCATCATTGCATACTCTTCCTATGAGAGTTCACTGTCAGACAAATCAAAATCCGAATCTTCATCAGTAACCTTCTTACCCTTTGCAATAAGAGCTAAAGAACCCATGCCAGAAACTAAATTTTCATCCTTTGGCTCTTCACTTTCGTGCGACTTCAGAATACCAACAAGTTTCGCCAAGGAGTAGTTTTTAAACTGCTCATGCACCTTGACTGTTAATACCAAAGCTTTCCACTCGGATTTCAACCCGTTTAAGAACATGACCTTATTCTCTATCAATTCTCGTTTAATCTTGTGCTTCACCATCCTCCTCAAAAGATGGTTGTAACGGTTGAACGTTTAGTCGAGTTTTTCTTCAGGCCTTTAAGCAAATGCGCCAAACTCTGAAAGCAGCAATGTTTGAATCGAGTGCTCAAGATCAACGTCACTCGAGTAAAGTTCTCTGAGTCTTTCCCATATTTCTTTGGCTGTTTCACAGGAGCTTACTAAGCGGAATGTGTCTGGTGGCAAAGAAAATTGGATGATCCTCATAGCTTTAACATTGTTGATTAACTTATCCTTTTCATCCTGTGGCATTTTATCCTCTTCAAGAATAAGAGCGTTGTAATCGGCTTGAGTTTTAACAACCTTTTTCGTACCAGTGTGAGCAAATGTCTCCTTGGTTATTGCATCCCATATCAAGGAACCATGGTCTTCAAGACCATGTACATAATCTTCAAAGTGCAGTGCCCACACTTCATAGTCGTTGGGAAAGAGAATAGGAATCCTTGACGTAGATCCAATACCACTTGAGAGATTGATTGAGCTAACTTGAGAATCGTCAGACTGCATGTTGTTGATTCTGTAAACACCTGTAAGAACCAGATGTGTAAACCTAAAAACAAGTTTATGGTAAAATAAAGATCAAGAAGCAACGTCAAAAGACGGCTAACTCTAGATCCTATTAAAGCGGAAACCCTAAAAGCTTTCTAACGGAAGAGATGCGTATGGATTACACAATCTCCTGCTCTGATACCAATTGTTAGAATTAACTTGAGTAGATCGAAAGGTTCAATAACAGGTAATGAAATCAAATACATAATATGAAGATCAAACTGATGTTGAATGATTAAAAATCACAGCCTTAGCAGAGCTCGATAAAGAACTTCAGCTGTAAAGGCTATGTAGGGTTTACAGCTTTGACAATTAGATCAACAACAGACACGATGCATGCATGCACCTTAAATAGCTAAACCCTAATAATAAATCACGGGTGGATAGACCCAGCCCGGATACAAAATAGACTAAATAAAAATCCCACAATGACGCAACACATTAGACCCAACATATTGGATAGTCGTATCGGGGCCTTTCGAGCCGAGATTTTTGTAGGACAGTTGAGGGCTCATCTGGATCCTAAAGCTTGTGGACCCCTAGGATCCTTCAGGAAGGAGGATCCTAATGTTAGCTTTTGTCGTTTGGGATCAGAGGTGAGTTGTGCACCATGTCTTCAGGAGATTCAGCCACATGATTGGATTGCCGCAGAGGTTTCGCGAGCCCTCTGCGAGTAGTTACCTGATATCATTGGGCGTTTCACTGATAGAGTGGTCGCCGGGATCGAGGGGCGGGCCTCAGCTTTGTAGATGGTTGATGAGGCGGTCAGAGTAACCCGGGAGCAGGAGATTGGTTTAGATAGTCAACAGAGGAAGAAGAAGCGGATTTCCGGTTTGGCTCGGCGACCAGGGCTGGTGGACGTTGCCGTAGCTGGTGTTAGAGACCCGAGGGGTCGAGATGATTGCACAAATGATGAGGGGTCACAGGAGGATGTGCGCAATATGTCTAAGTGTGGCAGGTGCGGATGGAAGGGTCACAACCGCCAAGATTGCACATTAGAAGTAGAGTTATGTCATCGTTGTCATCAATCTGGTCATATCAGGGCAGATTGCCCCCACTCGGTGGTTAGGGCAGCTCAGGTTTCATCGCAGGTACTTCATCAGGAAGGGGGATTAGGGGTTTCTTCAAATGCTGTTGCGGGTATGTATATTTTGCTTCTTTTCAATCATTTCTCTATTTTGGGGTTGTTATCTTACACCGTTTTGGGTAAGTATATCTCCGGTTTATTTCCTTGATTATGTTTGGATTATATCTTCAAGTAATGTCATATGTCATTTGCATGCCGTGAATTATTAGTGGTTAGTGAAAGGTTGTTTCCCTTTTAGCGGGTTTGGAGTGCTCTGCGTTATCTTGGGTTGTGGTCGAGGATAGGTTTAGGGGTACTATGTAGAAGGCATGCAGTCAGGGTTAGCGGGTTGGTTGTCTAGCATCGTCAGGGTTCGGTGGGTTCAGTCTTTGTGTTTGGGTTGGCTTTTGGAAGCGCCAAGGGAAGTGGTCTATTGTTGAGGTTTTGCTATGAGCGTCGGTTAACTGGACTTTAAGATTTGAGTGCAGTATCATCTCAAGGTATCTGGAGTTATCAGTTTCGCTAGGATTCGGGAAGTGTTCATCTAGTCTTTAGAGGTTGTGCAGTCTTGTGGGAGCGCAGGTTTCAGCTATTTGATTAATAAAGAGTAAGAAGGATTGGGAATCCTTCAATTCTCATGTGTCATGAAGACTTAGTCGAATCAAAGTGGGGGAGAACTGTTCAAGTATCTAGGACATAAACATGTATGAAACTAGGATGAGTTTCGCATCCCCATCGTGGGAGGGAAGGCGGCTCAGGTGGCAGTCCAAATGAAGGATGGTGTGAGTTGGGAGTTCAGGAAACTTCCCAACATTGGGATCACGTCTGCTTGGTGTTTCATAGCAGGCTCTGGGGGAACTAGGTTGGGGTTCCATTCAGGACTCGAGTTCAGTCTGGGGTGTTAGGTCGAGTGCGTGCTCAACTTTGGGATATGTTCGGATTGGTAAGTGAGCGGTAGCGCCATGGGCGACGGTTGTGTTTGTGTGGGAAGTGTTGTACGACTGCGGGGTAGCCGTAGCATTCACTAGTGGTCAGATAGTGTGGAAAGTGTTGTAAGACTGCGGGGTAGCTGTTGCATTCACTAGTAGTCAGATAGTATGGAAAGTGTTGTAAGACTACGGGGTAGTCGTAGCATTCACTAGCAGTTAGACAGTATGTGAAGTGTTGTAAGACTGCGGGGTAGCCGTAGCATTCACTAGCAGTCAGATAGTGTGAGAAGTGTTGTAATACTGCGGGGTAGTCGTAGCATTCACGGATTCTTTTAGTTGATTTAGGCCATGGTGGTTCAGTTCGCAAGGTTGTGGGTAGGCCACAATGTAATTAGAATTAAGGAACGGTAGGTCGTTGGAGACCGGGTATGAAGTAAGACTACAGTTGGTCATGTAGCGTCCGGCTTAGCATTGGGTTTGGTGCTGAGAGGGTCTTGGTAGCTATTGTCGGTCGAAGTTTCTTTCGGAAGTTGCGTGCGGTGACTGTGAGGGTGCTCTTTAGCTCAGCAACCGGGTAGGAATCTGGTATTCCAGATAGTAGGCATATAAGTTGGGACTAGGGAGCTCTCAGTTATCTTTGGAAAGTAGATAAGAGGCAACATGATGTTGCGGGCAGAAGTAGTGATTTGAGGATTCGTGTGTGTGGAATATCTTGTTGGTCGAAAGTGCTAAGTCACTTGCAGTTGGATGAAATAATCTTAGAAGAATTGATTTGACCCTATTGCACAGCTCTCGTTTGAGTCTAACCGTTGCAGGGATGGATCTTCTACTCGAAGGATTATCTAAGACTTCTGTCAAGTATAAGTATTCTGCAACTGGTTATGGTTAGTGGCTTTGTTCCCATAGGTTGCATCAGGATAAACATGGTTGATAGTATTATGGTCGGTCAGTTATTCGATAAGGTTTTGGCATGTTAATATTTCAGCATGGGCGGTCTGTTGGGGAGACAGACCATTATAGATTTCAGACCTCGGATAGACAGAAGTGGTTTTGCAGGAGTTTAAGGTTGTTTTCTTCGGGATGGAATTTCGGTTTGGGTTTCGGTTATCTCGGGAGGGTTGTTTTATGCGTTGGATTTTCGGTTGCTTTCCTCAGATTGTTTATTTTGATATGGGTGTTAGTAAGGAGCGATTTCGAGGAAGAAATCTAATTTAAGTGGGGGAGAGTTGTAACACTCGGCATCAGATTTGCTCCGATGCTTGGGGCTACGGCTCAGTCATCAGTTGTCGGGAGGCTTAGGGCTTCGAGAAAGGAAGGATTTAGCCCATTTCGGATGTAGTTGCCATGGTTTAAGCGATCCATGTATTCAATTGTGTCTTCGAAAGCCAAGGGTATGATCATAATTCGAGATTTCGATCTTTTATGGATTTTGGGTTCTCGTTCGGAAGTTTTTATGCAAGGGAGAGTTGTTAGAAGTGTAGGGCTTCTCGTCAACTTTCCGTAGATATAAATTTCGTTGCAAACGGACTTAGAACGAAGAAGTTATGGCCTTCAGAAGTTTGGTGGTTTTAGGGTTTGGCCGGTGTGACATCCCCAAAATCACGGCCAGAAAAGACCGGTTTCATTTATGCTTTTAAAATAATTTCAGAGTAAATCCATTGATTTAAAAGAGTTGCGGAATTTGTCCCCAAAAACATTACATGATAAAATAAGGTTTATCAAAGCATTTCTTAAAGAAATGTATTTTCATTATATATCAAAACTCGGGATGTCATGTTCCAATACAGACACAAAAGCATAAACAATAAAACATAGACCTTACACAGTTATATATAACTACTGGTCTATAAACAAAAACATCTTCACAAGTTCTCCAACTTATGCTCTCGCGCCACTACCTGTAATACAAAGAAACTGAGTGGGTCAGGCTTGGGAGCCTGGTGAGCATATAGGGTTTTCAACCCACAATAAATAATTATATTCAATTTACCAATCAACAATAACCCGATTACCCATTCCCGTTATCCTCACTTTACGTCCCTAAAACAACAATTATCACAAGGGACCTAATCTAGGATTTTCATCGGGATGGACAATACTGCAAAGGGGTTTCCTCAGCAATGAATGTCCTAAGGCAACCATGAGGGGGATAGAATACAGAAAATGAACACCCAAGTTCACCAACACCTACAGGTTATGAGCCTGCCAGCATTCCACATGACAGTCTAGAAAGAGTTCGTGGTCGTCATCCATATTCTGCTGAATGACTAGATCACAATCACATCGAGGCCTCTCATCAGTTTATCACACATCAACTATCTACCCAAGTTCTACCCAACATTTTTGTAGATAACAACATACATATGCATTCATATGCAACTTAAAAACTGATAAGATACTCATTCAATACTCATCCCAAATAAACATATAACATATATATACACGTATATTTATACACACGTAACACGTATTCTAAAGTAGATACTTCATATCTATGTGTTAGAAGAAAGGGAATATACACTCACATAGAACGTATACTTAATACATTCAACAATACTTATATTAAATCGTGTTTATGAAAGAGACTATGCACTCACTTGATCAGAAGATGATCGGACAGCACTACGGCTCTAAAAGTAGTATTCTTCGTTGAAACCAGAAGATCTTCACACACCGGGCTTCTCGCGGGCAGAGCTTCGGCTCGGAAACTCTTTTCTTCTCGGGATCTTCGGGCTTCGGGACTCGCTTCGGGTCTCGGGATGATACCGGGGCTTCGGGGGGGTTAAAATAGGGCTTAGAGAGGGCATCGGGAGTGAGAGAGAAGGGATAGAGCAACCAAACTCGGCTGCCCCTTGACTTCTATTTATAGGTCCATTTTTCAGCTCTCACGTCGTCAATTTTAAGTTCTCACATCCTGAACTTAGTCGTCACTGCATGCATCATCACAGGTTGCGTCTGACAGGCTCTGAAAGGTCAAATCACCGAGTTTACGTCGTGAACACTGTATTCACGTCGTGAACTCTGACACAGTATCCGGGTTCGCACCACGAACTTCAGAAATTCATAACTTTCGCATATGAGCTCCGTTTTTGACGTTCTTTATATCGACGCGTAGGTGAGACTATGCTCTACAACTCTCGTTTAGACTCTGTAGGCTAATTTTGACTTTATTTTTATTATATTATTATTATATTATTTTTAGTAGGCCAGGACAGGAAAACTCCGTTATAAATTCATAACTCCTTTATCTAAAGTCCGTTTTCGTCTGTATATTTACCGTTGGACTACTATCGATGAGATCTTCAATTCTCATTTAGAAAGTTTTGGCTAAATATCACTCGATCTCTATTTCGAGTATTCGGGCTGCATACCGCTAAGTCGAAACTTCGAAAAATCATAACTTCCTCATACGATGTCAGATTTAGACGTTCTTTTTAGTTTTTATGCACGCTCGCGGTTTAACGTATTCTACGACTTTCGTTTAGATTACTAAGGCTAGATATCGCTCTATCTTAAATTCGTATTTTATGTCATTCAGCGTCGTGTCGGTTCTGTCGCGAAACTTTGACAGGTCATAACTTCTTCGTTATAACTCGGATTTCGGCATTCTTTATATATTCAGAAACCTCGTCACGACCACTACGTCTTCATGTATCAATATTGGGTTTATCTAACATTTCATTTTCACGCTTATTTTTATTCTTAATTCATTTAAGCCACACAATTAAGCAATTAAGCATAAAACACATAGTACTCAAATAATACATTCTTATTATTCCAAAATGGGTTACAAAGGTTAACCTAGACTATTACAACAACATTAATAATGCCTAGCACAGAAACACGGGCGTTACAATTCTCTCCACCTTAGAATGATTCCGTCCCTGGAATCACACATCAACAAACAAATGCGGATAGCGACTCATCATGTCACTCTCCGTCTCCGAGGTGAGATTTGGCCCATTCGGATGTTTCCATCGGACAAGCACTAACTCGACCATCTTGCGTCGCAACTTCTTAGTCTTTCGGTCAACGATTGCCTCTGGTTCTTCAATTAACCTCTTGGTCTCATCAATTCTTAACTCAGTAATTGGAATTATATCGGGAACTTCTCCCGTGAACTTCCTCAAATAACACACATGGAAAGTGTTATGAATTCCATTCAGTTCTTCGGGTAATTCCAGCTTGTAAGCCTGGTTCCCAATCCTATGAAGAACTTTAAACGGTCCAATAAACCTTGGACTCAGTTTTCCCCTTTTACCAAACCTTATAAGTCCCTTCCACGGCGAGACTTTAAGTAAAACCGAATCTCCAACTTCAAAAGTCATCGGTCTTCGCTTTTTGTCAGCATAGCTCTTTTGACGATCCTGAGCTGCTAACATTCTCTCCCTGATTATTTTCAACTTTTCAACAGTCTGATGGACTATCTCCGGTCCCATAAACTGTTTTTCCCCAGCCTCAAGCCAACAAGACGGCGTACGACACTTCTGTCCGTACAAAGCTTGATAAGGTGCCATCTTAATGCTCGAGTGGAAACTATTATTGTAGGAAAATTCTACCAAAGGCAAATGTTCATCCCAGTTGCCTTGGAATTCCAGGGTACATGCTCTCAACATATCTTCAAGCGTTTGTATTGTTCGTTCGCTCTGCCCATCACTCTGTTGATGGTAAGCTGTACTTAAACACAACTTGGTACCCAATTCCTCTTGTAGACTTTTCCAAAACCTTGAGGTGAAACGACTGTCACGATCCGATACAATCGTTAACGGAACACCGTGAAGCCTCACAATTTCCTTCACGTAGGAACTTGTAAGCTTATCCATAGACCATTTCTCATTGGCTGCTATGAAGTGCGCACTCTTAGTGAAGCGATCAACAACCACCCAAATCATGTCGTGACCATTCTTTGTTCTGGGCAGTTTAGTGACGAAATCCATAGTGATGTCTTCCCACTTACCCATAGGCACATGTAAGGGTTCTAAACTCCCATATGGTTTCTGATGTTGTGCCTTGACTCTCGCACAGGTCACACACTCCGCCACATACTTCGCAATATCAAGCTTCATCGTCGACCACCAGTAATAGGGTTTTAGGTCCCTATACATTTTAGTGCTACCAGGATGAATCGAGTACATGGTTGTGTGAGCTTCTTCCATCAGAAGATCTCTTATTCCTCCTGACTTAGGTACCCAAATACGATCTTGGAACACCTTCAGTCCTTGACCGTTTGTACCAAACACTAACGTTTTGCCCAAACGTTCCTCCTTCCGGTCATTCTTTTCAGAAGCTTCCTCTTGAGCTTTCTTTATACTCTCCACAATTGTCGAGACAACTTCTATTCTCAACGCTCTTGGCCTTTTTCTCTCAAGATTGACTTTCCGACTGAGAGCATCAGCGACAACATTTGCTTTACCGGGGTGGTAAAGTATCTCACAGTCGTAGTCCTTAAGTAATTCTAGCCAGCGTCGCTGCCTCATATTCAATTCCTTCTGACTAAAGAGATATTGGAGACTCTTATGATCAGTGAAAAGTTTGCACTTCGTGCCATAGAGGTAATGCCTCCATATTTTCAGAGCGAAAACTATCGCTGCCAACTCCAAATCATGAGTGGGGTAGTTCTTTTCATGCTCTTTCAGCTGTCGAGACGCATATGCTATCACCTTTTCTCTTTGGGTCAAAACACAACCCAACCCAACCCTAGACGCATCGCTATAGACAACGAAGTCTTCAACTCCATCGGGTAAAGAAAGAATCGGTGCCTCACATAGCTTCTTCTTTAGCTTCTCAAATGCTTCTTTGTGTTTATCACCCCAAGCATAAGTAGCTCCTTTGTGAGTCAAAGCTGTTAAAGGAGTAGCGATCGAAGAAAAGACTTGGATAAACCTTCGGTAATATCCAGCTAATCCTAGAAAGCTTCGGATCTCCGTGGGACTTTTCGGTTGTTCCCACTTCATTACAGCTTCAATCTTTGCTAGATCAACCATTATCCCTTCTTGGTTGACCACGTGACCCAAGAATTGGACTTCTCGAATCCAAAAATGACATTTGGAGAACTTTGCATACAACTTCTCCTTCTTCAAGATTTCCAACACTTCTCGCAAGTGTCGGCCATGCTCCTCTTGGCTTTTTGAGTAAATCAGAATGTCATCTATGAACACTATCACAGATTTATCAAGGAACGTATTACAAACCCTGTTCATTAAATCCATGAATGCTGCTGGAGCATTGGTTAGTCCAAACGACATAACCAAAAACTCGTAGTGCCCATATCGTGTTCTGAATGCAGTCTTCTCTATATCCTGCTCTTTCACCTTCAGCTGATGATATCCTGACCTTAGGTCGATCTTTGAAAAATAACTTGAACCTTGTAGTTGATCGAACAGGTCATCAATCCTCGGCAAAGGATATCTATTCTTTATTGTTGCCTTGTTCAACTCTCTGTAATCGATGCACATTATCATACTTCCATCTTTCTTCTTCACGAATAACACTGGAGCTCCCCAGGGTGATGAACTAGGTCTAATGAAACCTTTGTCCAATAACTCCTGAAGTTGCATCATTAGCTCCTTCATCTCCGTCGGTGCTAATCGATAAGGTGCCTTTGCTATTGGTGTCGTCCCTGGTAACAAGTCTATTCTAAACTCTACTTGTCTATCAGGCGGTAATGAGGGAAGATTTTCGGGAAATACTTCCGGATAATCACACACGACAGGAATGCTCTGCATCTCCTTTTTCTCCTTCTTAGCATCGATCACGAATGCCAAATATGATGTACATCCCTTGGCCAAACACTTTCTGGCTTTCATTAGCGAAATGATTCCAGAATTTACTCTGCGTATGTCCCCATACACCATAAATGACTCTTTTCCTGGCGTGTTTACTTTTACTATCTTCTTCTTGCACAGTATTTCGGCATCATTGGTGCTAAGCCAATCCATTCCCAACACGATGTCGAAACCATTTAACTCAATAGGCAATAATTCCTCGTGGAACTTATTCTCATTCAAATCAATTAAGATGTTTTTCATACGATGGCTAACAGGTACAAACTTGCCACTAGCAATTTCGACTAATAAAGCGTTATCTAGTCTATCAACAGGCAAAGCTAGTTTTCTACCAAATTCATGCGAAATAAAGGAGTAGTTGGCTCCAGAATCAAATAAAATTTGGGCAGGCAAATTGTTTACGAGAAAGGTACCTGAAGCGACATCAACTTCTTCTTTAGCAGCTTCCAGTGTCATCTGGAAGGCTCTCGCTTTAGGCTTTGGGGGAATGTTGGGTTTTGCTGCCTCCTTCTTTTTCGGACAGTCTTTCAAAATGTACCCCTCTTCGTTACATCCAAAGCACACTCTCTTGTTGGACGGACACTCATTGGCATAATGCCCCGTCTTTCAACACTTGTAGCAGGTCACATCATCGCTACATTTCCCAGAGTGCTTTTTCTTGCACTTCTCACACCATTTCGATTCGCTTCCTTTTCCTCCTCCAAACTTTTTCGAATCAGACTTCGAAAATATGCTTTTCTTGCTGGAACCTGAAGTTCCTTCAAACTTTCTCTTTTCACCAACTTCAACTTTGCTGGCGGTTCTTCCCTTGATCATGTCCTCAACAGACTTGGCAGCCCAAATAGCCGCCTCTAGAGTAGGTGCTTGACGTACTGGCACCGCGTACTCCCATGGGAGTCCCTTCGCGTACCGGTCCACTTTTGTCAGCTCATCTGGGACGATGCGCAAAGCAAACTCCATTTTGTCAGTGAAGGCATTGGTATAATCGTCGACTGACATGCTACCTTTTGTCAAGGTCAGAAACTTGTTCTCCAACTCTAGCAGATTTTGGGCCGAGCAGAACTTGCGCTTAAATTGCACCAAGAACTCTGCCCAAGTCAGTTGCAGTGGTTCGTTAGGGCTTAGGGTTTTCCCCAGAGTGTTCCACCAACGAACTGCGCCACTTCTGAACCGACGTACTGCGAAAGTGGTCTGCAACTTGCCTATGCAGCCACACGTCATGAAGGCTAGCTCCATTTCCGAGATCCAATCCTTGACTCCAATCGGATCTTCCTTTCCAGTGAAGGTCGATGGTTTGCAAGTCAAAAAGTCTTTGTACTTGCATCCAAGTCCATCATTTCCTCCATCGTGGTTATTCTGCGTGCGTAACAATTGGTGGGTTGGCTTGACCAATCACCCCACTGCAGTTTCCTCCATCCGACGGCCCTCCATTCACTTCGGGCTCTTCAACTTGTATTGAAAGTTCTTCACGATTCTGTTGAAGCAGATGTCTAGTTTCTTCCATCTGACGATCCAACATCGTCTGAATCATCAATTGTACACCAGCCATTGTCATTGGCTCAGGTGCTGCTGCTACAACAGGTATTTGCTTGATTACAGGTGGTTGATTCCTGTTTTCGTTCACGTTTCCAACTCCGCTTCTTGTTCTTGCCATTGTTGATCTATACACCGAATAAGGTGAATTTAGATCCTTATTCACGATAGATAATTAAATTATCCATATCACTCCGAAACGTTTACATGCTAGTTCTAATATCGTCATCATACGCTTAGAATCTTAAACACATAAGGTCTCCAGATCCGGTTGGCAACAAACCATAGATCCGAACAAATAATATCATATATGGCAAACATATAACATTTAGCACATAAAAGCATTTTAGGCAACTTTCCTAAAATAAACTAGTGCTCGTGTCTAAAATATCACAGACACTCATCTCACAATCTTCACTTAGCATTCTAAGTTTAAGTCTAGAAATCCTACAAATTCCTAGTTCGCTTAAACTAATGCTCTGATACCAACTGTGACATCCCCAAAATCACGGCCAGAAAAGACCGGTTTCATTTATGCTTTTAAAATAATTTCAGAGTAAATCCATTGATTTAAAAGAGTTGCGGAATTTGTCCCCAAAAACATTACATGATAAAATAAGGTTTATCAAAGCATTTCTTAAAGAAATGTATTTTCATTATATATCAAAATTCGGGATGTCATGTTCCGATACAGACACAAAAGCATAAACAATAAAACATAGACCTTACACAGTTATATATAACTACTGGTCTATAAACAAAAACATCGTCACAAGTTCTCCAACTTATGCTCTCGCGCCACTACCTGTAATACAAAGAAACTGAGTGGGCCAGGCTTGGGAGCCTGGTGAGCATATAGGGTTTTCAACCCACAATAAATAATTATATTCAATTCACCAATCAACAATAACTCGATTACCCATTCCCGTTATCCTCACTTTACGTCCCTAAAACAACAATTATCACAAGGGACCTAATCTAGGATTTTCATTGGGATGGACAATACTGCAAAGGGGTTTCCTCAGCAATGAATGTCCTAAGGCAACCATGAGGGGGATAGAATACAGCAAATGAACACCCAAGTTCACCAACACCTACAGGTTATGAGCCTGCCAGCATTCCATAGGATAGTCTAGAAAGAGTCTGTGGTCGTCATCCATATTCTGCTGAATGACTAGATCACAATCACATCGAGGCCTCTCATCAGTTTATCACACATCAACTATCTACCCAAGTTCTACCCAACATTTTTGTAGATAACAACATACATATGCATTCATATGCAACTTAAAAACTGATAAGATACTCATTCAATACTCATCCCAAATAAACAGATAACATATATATACACGTATATTTATACACACGTAACACGTATTCTAAAGTAGATACTTCATATCTATGTGTTAGAAGAAAGGGAATATACACTCACATAGAACGTATACTTAATACATTCAACAATACTTGTATTAAATCGTGTTTATGAAAGAGACTATGCACTCACTTGATCAGAAGATGATCGGACAGCACTACGGCTCTAAAAGTAGTATTCTTCGTTGAAACCAGAAGATCTTCACACACCGGGCTTCTCGCGGGCAGAGCTTCGGCTCGGAAACTCTTTTCTTCTCGGGATCTTCGGGCTTTGGGACTCGCTTCGGGTCTCGGGATGATACCGGGGCTTCGGGGGGGGGGGGGGGGGGGGGGGGGGGGGGTTAAAATAGGGCTTAGAGAGGGTATCGGGAGTGAGAGAGAAGGAATAGAGCAACCAAACTCGGCTGCCCCTTGAATTCTATTTATAGGGCCATTTTTCAGCTCTCACGTCGTCAATTTTAAGTTCTCACGTCGTGAACTTAGTCGTCACTGCATGCGTCATCACAGGTTGCGTCTGACAGGCTCTGAAAGGTCAAATCACTGAGTTCACGTCGTGAACACTGTATTCACGTCGTGAACTCTGACACAGTATCAGGGTTCGCACCCCAAACTTCAGAAATTCATAACTTTCGCATACGAGCTCCGTTTTCGACGTTATTTATATCGACGCGTAGGTGAGACTATGCTCTACAACTCTCGTTTAGACTCCGTCAGCTAATTTTGAGTTTATTTTTATTATATTATTATTATTCAGCGTCGTGTCGGTTATGTCGCGAAACTTCGACAGGTCATAACTTATTCGTTATAACTCGGATTTCGGCATTCTTTATATATTCGGAAACCTCGTCACGACCACTACGTCTTCATGTATCAATATTGGGTTTATCTAACATTTCATTTTCACGCTTATTTTTATTCTTAATTCATTTAAGCCACACAATTAAGCAATTAAGCATAAAACACATAGTACTCAAATAATACATTCTTATTATTCCAAAATGGGTTACAAAGATTAACCTAGACTATTACAACAACATTAATAATGCCTAGCCCAGAAACACGGGCGTTACAGCCGGGTACGCGGGGCGTACTTTGGAAAAGGGCAGTACGCGGGGCGTACTGACCAGGATGGTCGCGGATGCTCTCTCCGGACTATGATGGGCGTACCGTATGTACGTTGGGCATACTCCAATCAGACCCAAACCCTATTTTAGAGTCTTGGACCCTATTTAAGCTTCTTATCTCATAACCTAACCCTAATATCTTCAGCCTCCATCCCTCTAAACCCTAGATATCGTCTATAATCCTCCATGGTTGTAATTTTGAGCTCATGATGTGCATTTTGGTGCTTATGGATATAGATTAAGTGCTTCTTTTCCAGCTTGTTGGAGGTAAAAAGCTTGAACCTTGTTTATTGTTAGCATAGATCTAATATGTATGAGTTTTTGGTTCATTGTGGTCCCATTGATGAGATCTTACGAATTTATATCATCTTTGAAGCTGAGAGTTACCACTCTTGGTGCTATTTTGGTCCTTGAGACATAAAGTTGCCATCTTTGAGGCTTAAATCCATCCATGCATGAGTTAGGGCCATTTCAATGGAATTAGAGTGTTATATTTTGGATTTGGATTCATTTGGGGCATGCAAAGTCACCAAGTCAGTGACTTTATGGGTATAGACATTGATTAAGACTCAGATATGTGGTTTGGGACGTTTGAATCAAACATTAAGTGCTTAATGGAAAAAGAGGACTGAATAGAGAAGTACGTTGGGCGTACTAGTCAGTACGTACAGCGTACAAGCCAGAAAGCGAGTACGCGCTGCGTACGTCTGAGTACGCCCTGCGTACTCAATCAGAGTGGGTTTTGCATTGATGGGCCTCGGTTTGGGCCATTTCTTGGACCTGGTTGTCTTGGGCCTTTGTGGGCCTTCTAAAAACAGATTTTTGGGCTTAATGATTTGTTGGGCTTTAGCGTAAGGCCCATTGAAGGGGTTTGGGCCCAATTTAGAAAATTGGGCCATAAATGGGCCTTAAAGGATTAGTTGGTTTAGGGCCTTGTATTTTGGACTTGGACCTAGATTATGGGATAACTTAGGTCAGGGGTTAAATGGTCTTTTTACCCACGTTTGGTGTATTGGATATTGATGTGATGTTATTTTAATCTGATAGCTCGGGGAGTCATCAGGGCAGCAGCTAGGGATTTCTTTCTGTGAGGTTCAACATCTGAGGTGAGTTTCCTCCTGGATTGAACGGGTCGAAGGCACCAATGTTGACCCTTGTTTATGATTGTATGCTTCCGGACTAAGGTCCGAGGTCGGGCGGTGCCCGATGATTATTTATACGCTTTCCGGATTACGGTCCAATGTCGGGCGGAGCCCAAGGAATAGTTGTATGCTTTGTGTCTTCATGACTCTTGCATGTGTATGTACTTGTATGCTTCCGGACTAAGGTCCGATGTCGGGCAGTGCCCGATGATTATTTGTATGCTTGTATCTATGTGATTGCTGTATGTGTATATTTGATATGTGTTATATGCATGCCGAGCTCAGCTCGATGTCGGGCGGGGCCCGATGCCGTGCGGGCCCCGATGTCGGGTGGGGCCCGATGCCGGATATAGTCCGATGTCGAACGGGACCCGACGATAGGACGGGGCCCGCTATATGTGATTATGTGTATGGTATGTCATATTTCGGGAACTCACTAAGCTTTGTGCTTACGGTTTTCAGTTTTTGTTTCAGGTACTCCAGTTTTGTGATTTAATTTTGGGTGAACTCACTAAGCTTTGTGCTTACGGTTTTCAGTTATGTTAATTCTGGGTGAAATCGTCGTTCTTGAAAGATACCAAGGAAATCGGAGAGAGAGGTTTCATCAAAGGTGTTTTGTGATTTAATTTTGGGTGAAATTGCGTCGTTCAAGGCGTCCCATAAGGCTTTTCCGTCGATGTCTCTGACTAAAACGATTTGTAGCGATTTTCACAAAATTTCATGTAAGAAAAAATAAGATTTACTTTGATAGATTAAGTTGAATAAAGAAGAATCGTCTTGGGGCTTACCTAAAATCGTCGGAGAAGAAGTGTTTGTGCATCAATGGAAGAGAGAGGAATATAAAGCGTGTTATGTGGCCGCCAATTAGGGTTTTCTTTCATGTGGAGGATGTAGTTGAAGGCTTTCTTGAAGAGAAAGCATGAGTTTTGTTGGATGAACAGAGAAGCCTTGGAGGCGTTGAACTCTGAAGGTTGTTGAAGACGAAGGCCCTAGGCTGTTTTCTAGTAATGAGTTAAAAATAAAATTAAATAGTAAACTATATATATTCAATTTGTTTTCATATAAAAGTATATGGTATTAATAGATATCTAACCTATTATATAGTTCTAAATAACTATAAATAACTATAGTAGATCAACTACTAAGTTATTATTTTAAATTTAATAATAATATTGTTGTTCTCTTTTATAACGTATATTTATAAATATTTTAACTGTTTAATTATATTTGACGCAACTGGTAAAGATTCATCTAATAGTATCCATATCATATACAAGAACGGTAATTATTTATTGCCTCTGTATGTAGAAATCAATGGTAGTCGCACAAGTCTAGAGCGAATATTGTCGACAATTTTCAAATTATTAGAGATGAGAATAACATGATAAACAAACAAATAATTGCAATCACAAACTATGTTTGTACATGATTACCTTGCATATGCGTAATGACTCAGTTCTTTGATTCGTCAATCAAACCAATAATAAACTAAAAAACAATTATCAACGTTAATGTCCCCTTGCCTTATAAAAGATGCATGCCCCCATCGGAAGTACTCAAAGATATTGAAGCCCAAAGTACTACAATATAATCAAAGAGCAGTAGAGCACAAGAATTAGTCAACTGGAGCCAATGAGAGCTGGAGTTTATGTGTCTGGAAAAATGAAGCTTCTTATAGCAGTTCTTGTGTTGCAACTTTGCTTTGCAGGGTTTCACATAGTGTCTAGGGTTGCACTCAATATCGGAGTCAGCAAAGTCGTTTACCCCGTTTACAGAAACCTCCTCGCTTTGGTTCTCTTGGCTCCTTTCGCTTACTTCTATGAAAAGTAAGTCCCCACAACGAGACCAACACTTTTTTTATTAAACCTGTTAACTGGTTAAGTATTCAAGACATGTTCGATATGTTCTATCACCTCCGCATGGTGCTACTATCTCATTTTCTTATTAATTGATTTAGTTAAATTTGCTTATCTTTTTCTCCAGGAAAGAAAGGCCACCCATTACCTTTTCGTTACTAGTTCAGTTTTTCTTCCTGGCATTGGTCGGGTAAGGGAATAACATCATCCTTAAATGTATTTAATATATTTAATCAAAGCTCAAGTAATTTCATAAAAGATATTTATCTATCAACTATATATAGTTTTATATTCTTATAAACGTATTATATTATATAAGTCTAATTCATAAAGCCAACTATAATTTTTTTTTTCTTCTAGTCATACTAATATATAGATTTTGTTTTTATGTTTTCTCTTACTATTATTTCGTTCTTTTTCAAGAATTACAGCCAACCAAGGGTTTTATATTCTAGGGTTGTATTATGCAACCCCAGCTTTTGCTTCTGCCATGCAAAACTCAGTTCCTGCCATCACTTTTCTCATGGCTTCTGCTTTAAGGTAACCTCCTCAAAAGTTTCCTTTATATATATATATATATATATATATATATATATATATATATATATATATATATATATATATATATATACACACAAGGGCGGAGTTTTATTAGGGCAAGGGGGCTGTGGCCTCCCCTGATTTTTTGGTTAGAAATAGACCCTCTACTTTAATTTTATATATATTAGGCCCAAAAAAATAAAATTTTGGCTGTCGACTCTCCTATTCACCGATTTTTATACATATTATATTTCCGACCCTCCAAATAAAATGTTGAAGCTCCGCCCCTATATATATATATATATATATATATATATATATATATATATATATTATATTTCCGACCCCCCAAATAAAATGTTGAAGCTCCGTCCCTATATATATATATATATATATATATATATATATATATATATATATATATATATATATATATATATATATATATATATATATATATATATAGTGTTACAAAGGTTAATATACTCTACTTCTACTTTAGGCTTGAGAAAGTAAACATTGCAAGGAGAGATGGGTTAGCAAAAGTTATTGGTACCCTAGCAAGTGTAGGTGGTGCAACTGTTATTACTCTATACAAAGGCCCTCCTCTTGTGCACCAAGATGCATCAGTTATCAACCATGAAGATATGCTTTCTGGCTCACCAAAAATGCTCAACTGGACTTGGGGTTGTATATACCTACTTGGACACTGCTTATCATGGGCTGGTTGGATGGTCTTTCAGGTTAATATATATTATTGAACAACACAAATAAAAATACACACATTCAAGATTTCAGTTTAGTATCTTGATGTTATCTTGAATGAATCTAGCGAACATTTCCAACGCATATAACTGAGAAATTGGTTAAAAATATATTGCAGGCGCCCGTGGTGAAGAAGTATCCAGCAAAACTTTCGCTTACCTCTTTCACATGCTTCTTCGGGTTGATCCAGTTCATGGTCATTGCTGCGTTTTTCGAGAGGGATCCCATGAAATGGAAAATTAAGTCTGGGGAAGAGATTTTTACCATCTTATACGCTGTAAGTATTAGAACTCTTTAAGGAGCACTACTTCAACCACATTTTATAGTTTTCTGATATTTATACATGCTTCCAACAATAACAAGAACACATACGTGACAGGGCATAGTCTCATCTGGGATCGTGCTATCTCTTCAAACTTGGTGTATTCAGAAAGGAGGGCCTGTTTTTGTTGCCATCTTCCAGCCTGTGCAGACTGTTCTTGTTGCTATCATGGCTTTTGCTATTCTCCATGATCAGTTGTACCTCGGAGGGTAAGTGAACCTTTAACATGTAACTTAGTCAAAGTCTTTGACTACCAAATACCAATTATATATCTTAGAACAAGATCGAAGTCAGATTCGGATTTTAAACAAGAGTCGGTACCCATGTGTGCTAGTGGATCAATAATTCTAAAACCATGTTATATGGTTTGATTTTTAACACCCAGAAAACAAATAAATTTTAAAAACTAAACTTTTCTATTCGACATATGATCAGTCATCATTTGAGATGCATGCTTTTGTGATGCAGATTGTTAGGGGCAATGCTGATAATGATGGGTCTCTACTCAGTGTTATGGGGTAAAACAGAAGAACAAAGGATAGAGGCAGGGCAAGATGAGAAGGAAAGTCCATTGACAAAGCATCTTCTCGATGATGACGCCAAGATTCAAGAATACACCACTGTTTCTGACATCCCTTAATTAACCTAATATTTAATATAAAGTCGGTGACAAGAAATATAAAGAAAACAGACCACGTTTAGGTTTCTGTTTCCATTTACCTTATTGTCAAGTCCGGTGCAAATTCATTGTATTGAATCCATGTACTACAATGGTATGGCTTGTATGAGATTATTGGTTAGTAACGTGGCTTCTAAGAGTTGAAGTGCATGGATGAATTTAGGTTTACAAATTGCACTCCTATGTATTCATGAATGTATTACGTACATCTAGTAAGTCAAATATTTTCCATGAACGTTATCTATTATTTCACCAAAATATATATACAAAATACAATACCACAGGGGCTAAATACAATATCGGCTTTCTATGCAAAATAGGCTATACCCCCCGCAGTCAGAATGGAAGGTCTCAAACAAAAGTTTAGACTTGATATGAAGTCGAGAAATAAAGATGATATGAAGTCGAGAAATAAAGATGACAGGAGCCCCTTAGTAAAGATATCGACATACTGAGACGAGGACAACACTTGGAGCACTCGAATTTGCCCTAATGCAACTTTGTCTCATACGAAGTGAATGTCAATCTCTATATGTTTAGTTCGCTGATACTGAATGGGATTAGTGGAGACATAAACTGCACTGACATTATCATAGTAAACTTGAGTAATGGAAATCAGTGGGTAGTGTAACCCACGAAGAATGTTGTGAAGCCAATTGGTTTCGACAACAGCATTCGCAACACCTTTGTACTCGACTTCAGCAATTGACCAAGATATGGTACTCTTGTCACTTGGAGGACCAAGAGAGGAGATTCTGACCAAGAAAGACGTAGTACCTGGATGTGGATCTACAATTCTTTGGGCAGCCAGATCAATCAGCATCCAAATATGCAATAAGACCGCTAGATGGTGACACATACAATTGCATACCATGATCCAATGTGCCACGAACATATCTAAGGATACGTTTAAAAGCTGTGAAATGAGGCTCTCTTGGATCATGCATATAGAGGAAACATGTTGGACAACATAAGAAATATCTAATTAGGTGAATGTTATATACTGAGAGCACCAACAAGACTCCTATAAAGAGTCGGACTGAAATCGAAGGGTCAGTGCCATTAAACTTAGGTGATGTATCAGATGGGGTGCGAGTAGGTTTGCAATTGGGCATTTTATCATTCTCAATAATCTATGTGGCATATTTTTGTTGAGACAAGAACATGTCATGGTGGTATCTAGTGACAACAATACCAAGAAAATAGTTCATGGGGGGCAATTATGTCATGGCAAAATCTGATCGAAAAATTGTAATTACCTGTTGTAGAAGGCTAGAGGATGAAGCGGACATAATAATATCATCCACATAAAGCAATAAATAGGTTGTATGAGCACCATGACGGTAAATAAACGATGAAGAATCGGAGTCAGAATGAGTGAAGCCAAATATGGTGATAATATGCGCAAAACGGTGGTACCAAGCTCTAGGTGATTGCTTAAGGCCATACAAAGACCGTTGAAGTAAACATATATGATCCGAAAAAGAATGGTCATGAAAACTGGGTGGCTGGTGCAGGTATACAGTCTCTTGAAGATGACTGCGATGAAAGACATTCTTAACATCCAACTGATGAACAAGCCAATGATGAGACAAATCAAGGCTGAGAACAGTCATGCTGATAGATGCTTTGACAATTGGCTATATGTCTCATCGCAATCAATGTCAGGGCGTTGGCTTCGACATTTGCAACAAGTCCATCCTTGTACCGAGCTAACAAACCATCCATATTATGCTTCTTTTTTTAATAGCCAAATACAATTCACCTCATTAACATAGGATGCAGAGGCACAAGTATCCAAGCGATATTTGTCATAAGTGCATTATATTCATTTTTCATAGCATTAAACCAGTTAGGATCTCGAAAGGCTTGAGAGTAAGTTTTAGGAATGGAAGAGGAGGATGCATCAGTATGAAGTTTGAGGTTTTGAATGAGTTTGTAGATTCCATGGCAAACACGAATGATCATTAGGTGAGACTAGGATGATGTAGGTGAAGGTGGATTGGTAATGGTTGGAGACGATAGCTCAACAAAAGATTTCAGAGAGGATACCGGAGTGAGAGTGAGTGTACAGGAGGCGATAGTGATAGTCTCGATATGAGAAGGTGAAAGTCGAGAAGGAGAGGGGGTGGCATCAATTGGGGCAACAACAACGAAAGGGGTTGCTAGCTACCATAATTTGAGATGTGAGGCATTGAAGAGAGTGGTGAGTGGTGGATACAATATGGGTCAATGAACATGTTGTGGGTGTCATCATGAATGAGAAAATTGTATCGGGAGAGTGATTTGGAGTCATGGATACAAATAGAAAGATAGATTCATCAAAAACGATGTGTCCGGATATAATGATTTGTTTGGTGTGAAGGTTTAGGTAACGATACCCTTTATGATGAGACAGATAATTAAGGAAGATGCATGGAGCGGATCTTGGTTGGAGTTTATCTATGTTGTTGAGATAGAGGTTACGAAGGAAACCGAAGACACGAAAATAACCATATAAGGGTTGTTTGTTAAAGAGCTTGTGAAATGGAGTATATTTTGTAGGGTAATGGACAGGAGGATGTTTAATAGGTTAGTGGCCATATAAGGGACCTCCACCCAATACGTAGGTGGGAGGTGAGCTTGGAAAAGGAGAGTGTGGCCAACATTGTTGATTGTTCATAACACTCGTTTAGATTTCCCATTTTATTGGGAAGTGTAAGCACATGAAAAAGGCATGTGAATGCCATTGAGGTTACAAAGGTGGTGAAATTATTGGTTATCAAACTCTTTTTCGTTGTCACATTGAAAGGTTTGAATGTCATGTTTGGATTGATTTTTCACATAGGCATGAAAGTGTAAAATTTTGGAAAAGACCTCAGATTTTTGTCGAAGAGGATACGTCCACAAAAATAAGAAAATCCATCAATAAAAACGACATAATATTTAATACCACTATGACTTAGTAAAGAGGGATGTCCAAACATCAGAATGAGTAATTTGAAATGGAAACATGGTAAAAATTTGAGATACATCAAAAGACAACCAAACTTGTTTGTCTAATTTACAAGCATGCCATAGTAAATGAGAATTCTTATTATTACAAGAAATGAAATGGTTGTAATCTAAATGCTTCAAAGCATGTTGTCCGGGATGACCAAGTCTTTGGTTCCATGTAGATGGATTGATAGTGAGATATGATTGAGGTGTCATACTTGTTATAGGATATAGGTCACCCGAGGTGTCACATCAGATGAGGATTTGACAAGTCCAGTAGTCTTTCACATAAAAACAAAATTTGTCTAATTCAAGAGAGCATTTATTGTCATGAGTAAACTAAAGCACATAAATAAGGTTTTTAATGATTTGATGGGATATAAGAAGATTTTGAGTTACAAATTGTAGAAAGGATTTGTAGCAAGAGTTATGTTATCCATGTAGGTGGCATGAATTCGATATCCTTCACAAACTAATACAGAAAAAGAATTGCACTTATGATTAAGATTATACATGAATTGTCATGAAGGTACGATGTTGCTCTAGAATCCATATACCAGTCAACATTATTGGGGTCCTATAAATTCATAGTACTGAATGCTTGCGGTAATTTTGCGGCTCGAGTATTATTTTCAGAACATTGAGCCAAATGTCAATTAGAAAAAGGCTGATGTCTAGGAAAATTAACGTGAGGGGGTTGATAATGGTCTGAGGTAATACCAGCAAAATTAGCCTAATTTGGATGTGGCTGATTTTGGGATCCATTGTTGGGCTGAAAAGGAGTTGGTGATGGAATGAGTCTGACGCGGAAACCAGGAAGGAATAAGAAGGCATCAAAATACTACCCACCCTAGGGATGTTTTTGTTCGCATGTAAGAAATGCATGTCAGTGCACTACTGCTTCGGCCGCCTCCATGCATGTCGTCGGTTCTTCCACCACGGTGGTTCCGGCCACCTCCCTAACAATTGTTTTGTTCCTCTCTATTGATGTGAATGGAATTGGAATTTCGATTGTTGTGATTTGTGTTGAGAATAATGTGGGAGGAATAATGATCCGCATGAAATGCATGAGCCAGGTGGTTTTTGATGGGTTTTAAGCATAAGAACAATCATATGTGCTCATACAAACCCTAATGCTTGGATCTAGGTTTCTCTATTGTATATGCATTGAATCCAAGACTTGCAAACCCTAATCTAGCATACATAATTCGAAAATTAACTTATTACATCAGATCTAGATGTTTACCTCTTCAAAGATTGGCTTAGATCTTCTTTTCTTCTTCTCTTGAGCTTAGAGTCACAATTGTAACTCCTCTAATAGATCACAAACACCTCAAGCAAGAAGGCAACTTTGAGAGAGGAGGGAGGATGCTAATTTTTGGCCCTAGGGTTTCTCTTGGAAGCAAGTGGCCGAAAATTGGAGCCTTGGGGTCTTATTTATAGTGCAGGCTGCTAGGGTTTCAGTCTAAACCCTAATGGATACCTTAGCCACCAAGTAGCCCAAGGAACCTTCTGGAATAAGGCCCTTGGACGAAAATATGATGATCCTTCATCATAATTTCGTTCCCCCTTAGTCCATTAGGTTTCCCAGCCCAAAACTCAACTATCACACATTTGACAGTTTATGCCCCTTTATTTAATTAATCTCTTTTAGTCACCAAATTAATTTCTAATTAATTTATGACTAATACTAATTAAATAAATATGATTTCTCCTTTAATATATTATTAAACCATAATATCCTCTCTCTCATATCAAATTACCTTGTCAAGTTGCTTTGGTGAAGGCAACCCAAAAGGACCATGCATAACCAGGTCAAGTACATACCAAATATAGTTACGGGCTTAGACACTAATCCAACAGTCTCCCACTTGGATAAGTCTAGTAACTATATCTCACATACGACTTCAGGATCTGGTTAGCAAGCGTAGCTCTTATACGCTTCTGTCAACTCTGATCAAAATCCTGTCCTTCAGATAAGGGATCGTATAATCCTCTGTTCTAGATATCATGCTGACAATACTCATTATCCAGCATTTTGTTTCTCGATCTCTGATTTATTCAACATAGAATTTAGTTGAACACATCAACTTCATTCTGACCGGGCCCGGCACATAAGTCAAACTAAATCATCGAGTGGTCAAGATATCGCTTTTATTCTCTTAGAATAAAAGGTACAGAAAAACTTCGACTTATATGCTTTTATCATTTACTAGCTAAGTCACACACAATAATGCGTTTTATAACATCAAGTTACTGATGCGTTTTCGCATTATCAATGCATAATCAACTAGCAAATAACAACCATATCTCTAGGTTTAAAGATTATATGATATTATCATCTTGCGATCACTTATGGTAACTTTCATGAAGTGATACTAGCAAGTGCGGGTTTATTCCAATGCTCAAAACAAATTTCATAAGCACTCATAAACTTCGCAGCAAACCTTTGCTATGTCTAAAACCTTTCAGACAATCTACAAACAAATTTATGACAATCTTCTTTCATATCTACTTCCAACATATGAGTGATTGTGGATTGTTCGAACAATCTTATTATTCAGGAAGTCAAAACATGCAAAATTGGAAATAACAGATAAATAATCAACACAAGATAGTAACTTTCTTATAAATAACACACCTTTATTTAATCATCAAAATGTTGAATACAAAATTATCCATTACAAATTTCCTACCTATCTAATCTAAACTAATATCGTCCTTTAGTCCAACGCTCCTAGCGTGCTTCAAATGCTTAACCCTACTCAGTCCCTTCGTAAGTGGATCTGCTGGGTTATCTTCTGACGATACCCTCTTCACAACGAGGAGTCCCTCTTCTACCCGATGTCTAATAAAATGGTATTTCCTGTCGATATGTCGAGATCTGCCATGATCTCTTGGTTCCTTGGTCAAGGCAACCGCTCCTTCATTATCACAAAAAATTTCCATGGGCTCCTTTATGGATGGCACAACTCCAAGGTCTCCAATGAAGTTCTTCAACCATATAGCCTCCTTTGATGCCTCGCTTGCCGCAATGTACTCTGATTCGCACGTTGAATCAGCCACGGTCTCTTGCTTGGAACTTTTCCAAGTCACTGCTCCTCCGTTCAGGGTAAAGACCCAGCCTGACTGCGATCGGTAATTATCCCGATCCGTCTGAAAACTAGCGTCACTGTACCCTCGCACCCTTAAGTCATCACTCCCACCGAGGACTAGAAACCATTCCTTGGTCCTTCGTAGGTACTTAAGAATATTCTTGACAGCAATCCAATGCGCCCTACTAGGGTTCCCTTGATATCTGCTGACCATGCTCAAGGCGAAGGCCACATCAGGGCTAAATACAATATGAGCTTTTTATACAAAATGGGCTATACTAAATATAATCCATGTATAATATGCATATATAATACCTTTAACACATCTACATATAGATGCATGTGTACACACATATACATACACATACATGTATATTAATTATCATCCAACTTTTTCGTGATGTGAGAGTTTGATAAAGTTAACCCCAAATTTTATGTAAAGTTAAATGATAGTCTGAAAATGTAAACAAATCATAAAAATAATAAAGAAAACTACATGCACAAGTACTTGGAAGAATTAAAACAACTATCAAAGTTTGGAGGGCAAAACAAATCAAGTTCGAATGTGTTGAAGTAAATTCTCTGAAAAAGTTGATTAATTCCTTGGAAGTGATTGCTAAATTGAGACCACTCTCAAGTCTCAAGCTAGAAAACAAAGCTGAAAAATAGGCTAAGTCGAATAGGAAATTGATGGAGTTGGAGCTTGTTGTGCAGTATAGGGGGTAGCTTACAAATTTTCCATGGAGTTATTAACAGCAACACCACCATAATCATTTAAATGGGCTTGCAATTAATGGTGCTCGGACCACTAACCCAATGGATATTAAGCATGATGTTTTCACAATCTTTATAAAAAAACTCAAAGAATGTTATGATCAATCCCGTTGTATCATGTGTTTCCTCAAAATTCCTCTTAACAAAAGATGCATCATCAGTTACCTAACCTTTTATGGATTCAGAAATCAAAGTGATGGTGTGGAGTTGTGGTAATGACCGAGCACTAGTCTCGAATAGGTTTTCCTTCCAGTTTTTAATGTCATTTTGGGGGCCATTCGAACTTCATTTTATCAAAAAATTTCAAAAATTCCATGTTTCGTATTCCATAAGTACCAGATGCAATTATTCGTTCATTTCCCTTACTCCTAAGATGATTGGCCCACTTTCTCTTGGCGACTACCGTCCAATTAACTTAATTGGATGTATCTATAAAGAAATTGCTAAAGTATTATCGAATGTATCGTTTCAAATTGGTGATGGACTAGGTGGGGGGATGTCTAATGAAATTTCAAAGTGGGTCGTAATATAGGTGACATGCCTCTTATAATTAACGAAGTCTTTTCTGGTTAAAAAGATCGATAAAGACGCCTTCTTGTTTAAATTGGATTTTAAAAAGGCTATCAATTCCTTGAATTGGAACTTTCTTGATTCCATCATGGACCAATTGCATTTCCCTGCTTTGTGGCGGTTATGGATCATGGGTTGTTCACAACGTTCTAGGATTTCAGTCCTAGTAAATGGTTCCCCGCCTTTAGGAATCTCGGTAATCAAAGGAAATAGACAAGGGGATCCATTGTCCCCTTTTCTTTTGCATTATTATCATGGAAGCTATCACCATGGTGATGACCATGGTGTGTGATTTAAGTATATTTCATGGTATTTCTAACCCTAATAGACGCCTATCGATCTCTTATATCTTCTATGTGGATGGAAAACATTTTGTGGGTGAATTGTCTCAAATTCACCATGTAAATCTTGTTAAAATCCTCTGTTGCTTCAATATTTGTAACAAACCAAACTTCCTGTTCTGTCATAGATGTTATTTTTTGTTATGTTCTTTTGTTAAGTTGAGCATTTATCTTGGTTAAAGTTAAGTTATGAAGGCCATAATGTAAGAAAATGATTCTTGATCATGTATATGTGTCGTGTGGTCATTTTCTCATACTTTGAGGGCCTAGATTGTAACTTATTGTGTATTTAAACTAAACTAGCCCTAAAATCCGGGAATCTAACCCTATGTTCAGCCAACACTCATTTATGCGAGATTCGATAGTGTGAGGTTTCCATCCTTGAAGTGGTGGTGAATATCAAAGAAGGTGGTGAAGTGTTTTTGAGGTTTTGGGTGAAGAATCTTCATGTAGAGGTAGTTTTTTTCTTTCCTCCTTCCTTTTCCTAGTAATCTACCATATTTCCAGAAGTATCGGGATTCATCTCTTCTTATCTTTACTCATCTTCTTGTTCCAAATAGGTTGGTTGTGGTGGTGGTGGTCTTGTTCTTGCACTCAAAGAAATGTTTAGGGATGTTTTGACATTCTTAAGATTTCCTGCAAGCCCTAAATCGATCTAGACATCCTAAGGATGTTTCTCATGATTGAAATCACCCTAAAGTGGGTTGGACACCGATCGAAACATTAGAACTTGCAATTCCCAAAAACTGTTTTTCGAGTGGGCATGACACATCTGTCTAGTAGACAGAAGGAAGGAATTTTATGTTTGAATAAACTAAAACCATTGTACCCACAAAGGATCATGTTGAAAATCTAGGAAAGATTAAAAAAAACCATAGAAAGGAGAATGCGCTACAACATTTGAAGACTTTGATTCATTTTGGCAATTACGAAATTGATGTAGAATGTAGAGCAAAGCTCCTTCTTATCTTGGACACCAACAAAATATCATCTTGATAGATGTGCTAGCCAAAATCTTGCAGTAATATAAAACTCTTAAGCTTTAAGTTAATACCAATTATTAAATCAAAGAGAGTAAGAAAGTGTCATCTTCCTCTTCAAGTGTTCTTAACTCATTAAGTAGAAAGAAGAAGAACTAGGAAGAAAATGAGAGCAGAACTCGAGATTTCCAAGGGAAAATCATGAGAGAAAACTAGCTCGAATATTCATATCTCTAGTTGAAATAAGTCTTTCAAGTCACCTAAGACCTTACCATCAAATGTACAAAGTCAAGAGGAATGGAGAGATGTACTTTATAGAGAAACTGAGAAACAACAATCAACTTCATCACCCTTTAGGGGTCCTTGGGTTTTAGGCAAGAGAAAAGAAGAATAAAGTGCCTTGCACTCTTCCTAATATTTATATAATACATCCCATATTTTATAAAAAAACTAACTCCTTTAGTTTATATAAAAGCTAATGACTTATATAAAACATTCTAATGGGGTATGGGTGTCAACCCAAGTAAGACCAATCAGCCCAAGTAATATCACGCCAGCCAAAAAATCTGACCTGGTAAAAAACTATGAAAACAGTATTCAACCTATCAACGAATACCAACCATGTAAACCAAGAATCCTCCTAACTTTTGAACATAACCTATAAATAAACGTCCCATGAAACATGGAAAAGGGCAAGCTTATTTTAATTAAAAGGGTCTCACCCTTGCAACCTAAGGACCAAAGCAAGACCCGGGAGGAGAAACCTTGGACTGGTCTGAGCCCTTACTATAAAATGAGGCTTCATCTGTCCAAAAAGGGTAAGTAATTCCCAACAAGTTCAATCCACTCAAAATTAATTATCATACATGAATTCTAACTTAGGCATCGAAGAGCAATATCAGAGACCCTCCCCTGGTATTGCTTTCTAACCTATCTTTTTCGACCTTGTGCAATGTGTTACTCGAAATGCTTAATGGAAGAGGCCTACCTTGGGATAGCCAGCCACACATCCAGGTTTTCACGTAGCAACATTGATGCCGTATGTATATAACCATGCAAGAAAAACAACAAACTTCGTGCCCTCTTATTGACACACCTTTTAGCACAATCAAATTGATCCTTGACTTTACACCAGTTGCAATGACGACTGCAACTACCAGACCTCTCATAATATCCTCATCCCAACAACACACACCACATAACTCGACCAGAATAAGAGCATAATACATAAGTTAATGACCAGATGACAGGAAAGACCAAGAAAACAAAAGAAGCAATTTCAGTCACCGTCGAGGCGGTTAGTAGTTCAATCATGGGCGGGGGAAATGTACTTAGGAAGCCTTCAAAACAAACCGGTCGAAACAATGACATTGTGGTGCAAATGTTACCACTGTTGCTACAACAAAACCTTACAAACACTGTAGTAGCCCATCAGAACACACAACCATACATACCCGTTGTAGTCGTCATTTCCGTATGCACAGTATCATGCATAGTGGCCTCCTCAACACCATCGGGCATATACTTTACAACCTACACAAGGAGGATAACCAACGTCCCAACAACAACAAACCATACAACTAGCAAACAATAGACAAAAAAGTACAAATGGAGATGCAAGCAACAAACGAGTCTTGAGGTTAGACAACTCACCTCTAGTAATAAGTATACGTGAATACCAGCTACCGGTAGGAGAAAATATACCAAAAATCACAAAGTAGTATGTGACAGGAGACCCAAATGATCATATTGAGAACTATAGATGGACAATGGACGCTTATTATCTAGACAAAAAATACTGGTGAAGGCAAGATTTTAATCAGCTGAGGGGAGAATTCATTGGAAATTTCATCCAACAAAGGAAATTCATGGCTGATACACAAGCTATTCTTGGATGTAGGCAGCAAGAAGATGAACCTCTAAGCACTTATGTGCGAAGTTTTAACAAAACAACACTTAACACCCCAGAAAAGGCGGATAAAATGGTGATCGTTGCTTTCACATATGGTTTGCGTCGAGGGGTCTGGTTTAAAAAATTAGTGGGTAAACAACCATCCTCTAGAAAAGAGATGATGGAAAGGGTTCATCGGTATATGAAGCAAGAGGATACAAAATCCAAAATTTTGAAAACCGAACAGTGGGAAAAGGTGAAACGAGCACCTTACGCAAGGGGACATATACCCGAAGGAGCAAGGTACCAAGGCATGAAATAGACCCGCTCGAATTATATCTCACACCGAAATTCCAACACGTCGACAACTATACATGGTCCCCGAAATGAGGTCATGATAAGTGAAAACAGGAAGAACACAAGGAATAAAAATGGAGAGAAAGCAGGAAGCAAAGATGAGGGAAGGTATTATGAGTTCCATGAATCCACAGGGCATGATACCGTTGAATGTACCATGTTACGACACGCACCAGAAAATAAGATACTGTCAGGACATATAACCGATCTGATTAAGAGCCTACGGTCTAAACACTAGGAAAGCATAGCGCCTACATAACCAAAAGTAACAAATGTAAAGAAAAACAAAATATTCATGATGCAGCACGCTGGCCGACATGAGGAAATTGGGGAATGGAAAAACTGCACATTCACATTTGACAAATGGGATTACAGTTGCAACCACTATAGAGGACATGGACCAATTGTAATTGGGAGACTGATGGGAAAACATTATGTTAGTGACATCTATATTGATGGCAGAAGCTCCATAGATGTCATGTACACACATTTCTTTCAAGCAATTACCAAGATATGTTCAAGAACTAATGGAACCGTTGAAGAATCACTTGATAAGCTTTGCAGGCAATAACGTGTGGCTAGAAGGGGTAATCATATTACCACTCACTCTTATTGATTATAGAAATGGGAGAAATAATACCAAGCTCGTACGTTTTGTCTTCATAAATGCATCATCACTATACGACATCATCTTCGGGAGGACAACAATGCATAAATTCAAAGCCATAGCATCGACGATCAATGGGATAGTCAAGTCACAACACCAACTTCCTATCTAGAAACAAATGGACTACCACTCTCTTTGCCTTCAAATCCCCAACCCTCAATTCATCGCGAGAATCCTTCATCAATACAAAAGGCATCATTCTCATAGTCGGGATACATCAGAGACAACAAAAGTTGTCGCTCTCGATTCATTTCCCCGATCACCTGGAACTATTAGCTAGCACTTGACCTACCTATATCCAAATAAAGCAGACCCTTGATCTCATCTCAAGGCAACCATACCACAAGAATCCTCATGTGCATTCCCACATTGCCATATTGCCGCCAAAAACCACATCCATCTAGCCCTATGATGGGTCTACATCCCCACTCTGAAAATCACATGTCTACTCTTTCTCTCCTCTGAACACAGAGAACTAGAATAACATATCCCTTGCTGTAGATAGTGACATTCTAATCCATCTACCAATCACTCAGCCTCCGACTGCAATCCTCGAGCCGATCATAACAATTGCTTCTTTCTTGAGTCCCACGACTCAACTTTCACTACCTCAAGCAAGGCCCTCGAGACCTCATAATCAACTAACTCATCTAGGTCTGCACCATTCAACCCCAACCTAACATGGCCACTAAGGCCCATACAATCACCAGACCCATCCTCATCCTGAACAACCATAACCAAAAGATCGATAGATACAGAAACACTGCCACGAATCATGGTTATCAAGCCATGTTATTGTTTTGGTCAAAAACTGCTAAAGTGCTAATCAACCAAATTGAATGAGAGGCTGTGATGTTCAAAATATGTGATTGCAACTGATAAAAGAAAGTAACATGGTGGTTTACAAGGAAAGCCCTTGATCCTTGCCAGGATCTCCGGCATAAAACCTTGGGAGGTGATAATGATCACCTGCCTTGATGATTTTATTGATATAAAATGTTGATTACAATGAATTGTAAGTAAGAATGAGTGAACAATCTAGTAGAGTAAGCTTCTAGTCTAAGAACAGTGTGTCGTGTGCAGATTATAAGTGTCAAATTATAGTCTAAACTAGCCAACAAGATGTCTGATATTTTCGGGATCCTCTATGACCAACTTCGTGAACGTTACTTGACCAATTATTCCGAGTCTTTAGCATTGTGGAGGTAATTCTTCGTTGAGAACTGGTCTTCCCTTGAATACTTCTGCATACGTGTTAGTTATAGACACAATATGTAAGGATCCTGAAGTAGATGAGGATCCTGGATATTTGAGGATCCTGAATATTGTAAGGATCCTGGCCCCAACAATTGCCCCCAAGTTATTCCTGAAAATATAGGGGTTAGTTCCGTAAATATTAAAGGAATAACATAAAGTAAATAGATAAAAGGAGAGAGAGTGGTAATTTTCAGTTTTAACCCTTAACGGCTAGGTAAGTTGAAATCCAACGGATAGTTTACTAGCCATTAGCAGTCATATCATATTCATTGGTCCAGTATAAATACGAGTGATTAGTCTCATAATCTTCTATCTGTTCTTCTTTGCTTTTCTTGTGCCATCTCGCGGTCAGAAGGTAACTCTTTTTCTTTTAGGTTTTTATTCTTTCCGCCATGGGTCGAAAAATGGTTGTCTCTCGTAAAAACATTTTGGCCCTCCCCGACGATGATTTTACCAATCAAGGGATCCTCTCTTACGAGGAGTCATGCTCCTTTGGCGATGATAACATTGAGTCTCTAAGACTTAATGGAGCTTTTCCTCCCAAAGCTATATTCACACCTTTCAATCCTCTCATTCAGCCCGACTTCGTTTCTCTTACTTGGGTGTGCTTTCCTGAGTACCTCTTCTCCTGGGGTCTGAGATATCCTTTCCCCGGGATCGTCTCTGGGTTCTTTAAGGTGACCGGGATTTCGTATATCCAGGTCATGCCAATTGTCTGGAGGATCCTATAATGGGTCAACCAGATAAATCAATCAAGAGGTCTAGACATAGGCCCTTCTGAATTGGCCTGTGTATACGATCTCACCACCTTTGGGAACTCATGCTTCCTCCTTAAGGTCAAGACTCTCAGATCCCCTCTAGTCTTGAAAACCAAGCACAACGACGGAGTTTGGAAAGGGAGATACTTCTTTGTAAGACGTGACTCCGTTCCCAATGGGGATGTCTTACCCACAAATTGGGTTAAGAAGGGTAGGATTTCAATGCTTTTCCTTGTGATCTTGGAATCTTATTCTTATTTTGTTTGTTTTTTGCAGCCTTAAAATTCAAGGAACTCGCTCCTGTCGATGAGGATTCTGAAGAGAAAATTGAGAAGTTCTTGGCCTTGTCTGAAGTCGAGAGATCCTTCCGATTCGATCAAAGTTCTTTGCAGGAGAGCTCTTCTGCTACTGACCTCATGTCTATAGGTTATGATAAGGATCCTTAACAGTCTTCTTACAGGATCCAAGGTCACTCGCTCCAGTGCTCGCTTTACTCTCGTTGATCTCGATACGGCCATGTCAGGAGATCAGCTGGTGGTGAAGAAGGAGAAGAGTTCATCTTCTCTTCTTCCTAAAAGATCAACCGTGGATCTGACAGTGAAGACTCCAAGATCCCAGAAAAGGAAAACTGTTGAATCCACAGGTTTATCACTGGAGAGCCTTGGAGCTGAGGAAGCGCTCGAAAAGTTGGTCTCTTTCTCTCAGCTGTAAGTCTTGATTTTGCTTTTGCTCCAGTTTTCATTTGGTTTTTTCTGATTCTCTATATTTCTATCATAGGTCTCTGATCATGTTTCTGCCGACTTGAGGATCCGGGTGGAGAGGGCTGAGCAAGCTCTTCAGGGTCAGGACAAGATGTGGAAGGCGAACAACGAGGATCTTATGAGGAGGGTGGACCTACTCGGCAAGGAGAAGGCCGAGACGGAGGAAGAGCACGTCCACGAGATGGAGTAAGTGATCTCTGATGCGAAGGGCAATGTTGTGGTGGCTGTTTGGGAGGCCAAGATCCATCTTGCGGAGGATCTTAATAACATAGGTTCCTGGGACGTGGTTGGTTGGCGCGAGGCACTGGCCAAATTAATAGGCAAGCCTGCTACCGCCACTCAGGTTCCTGTACTGTGGCTGACCGGGGGGGTAGAGGAGAAGGCCGATGATGACCAGGCTAAGGTCTATGCCTTTTAGATGATTAGGGTGATATAATCTTTTGACGTGAACATGCGTCTTTTGTAAGGATGTAGGCCCCCTTTATTATAATAATTAATTTATTTTATGCCTTCTTCTTTTTGAATATCATGGTTGATCTACCTGCATAACGCGATACTAATATCCTTGCGTAGTTACGATCCTGAAAATAATTTGATAAGGACTGAACAAGAACCGACTCTAAGTAATCCAAATGTTTCTTGATGATTAACTTGTAACTTATGTTTTAAAACTTCTTTGAAAACATTGATTTAAAACAGCAAATGACTCCGAAAGTTCATAAATTAGTAATTGGATTAGGATCCTTAGATTTTATCTAAATTTCTTTGAGAATAAGGATAGATGGAACCTGATTATCTCCAAGTTTTTTCTTTAAGCTCTATGAGTTCTTCACCCTTAGGATTTATCGAGGATGAATCTCAACTTAGGATAGAACTTTGGTTCACTACTGCTGAGGTTCTTTACCAATGAAGGTTAATGAGGATCCTTAGGGCCAATGATCCTTATTGTCAGAGATTCTTAAAGATGAGGATCTCGGTTTGCTTGTGGAAAATTTCTCCTTAGGGTAACTTGTTTAGGTTATGGACTTCGACAAGACTCTTGTGTAACACCATAGATCCAATAGATAACACGTTCATGTTATATTCTGGGGAGGATCCCAACTGGTGATATAACTTATGGGATAGATCCTTACCTGCAATAATATGAAAATGTTACGACTCGATCGTATATTCTGGTGAAAATTTCCAAAGTGTGATAACATGAAGATGTTATAGATCTTATGTAATCCTTGGGGGAAGATCTCAATCTTTGACAACATGAAAATGTTATAAGCCTTAAGTAATCACTGGGGTAGGATCCCGATTTTTGGATAACATGAAAATGTTATAAACCTTAAGTAATCACTGGGGTAGGATCCCGATTTTTGGATAGCATGAAAATGTTATAAACCTTAAGGAATCATTGGGGTAGGATCCCGATTTTTGCATAACAAGAAAATGTTATAAACCTTAAGGAATCACTGGGGTAGGATCCCGATTTTTGGATAACATGAAAATGTTATAAACCTTAAAGATCTTGACTTATGTTCAAAGATAAGAGGGTTGCCAAGCCACTGAATCGTGAAATGATCCCCTTATCCGTATCCTACAGTCAGATATCGTGCGTCCAAGCGAGGTGTATAAACCTTAGTTCATGTGAAAGAGGTAATTAGCTCTTTAAACCTTAAGCGGGATTAAGTACCCTTAAGCGTAGGAGAGATGATCAGTCTCTAGCTTGTGTATATGATAGCTTAAGGATGGGGTTTCTCAAATGATAAGATGTTGAGATCTTCACGTGTCAAGATCCCTATATTTTAGAATTTTCTTGTTGGGTTATAAGCATTCTAACACTCCTATGGTGTACATGCAACCCTAAATACCTTGGATCTATGTTTTCTCTATTATACATGCAAATATCAATTTTCCAAGGTATTGTTTTAACTAGCATAATATAAAGTACATGTAATATAAAATCTAGTAGAATTACATACCTCTTTGTTGTAGCTTGATTCCATGGAGCTCAAGAGCCTAGTGCCCCAAATGTGACACCTCAAATGGTTCACACAACATCAAAACAACTTGGAATAACCATGAGAAGAGATAATTCACTCTAGAAATCGGCTTGCCCTCTTGTGTATGCACTAGTGCTAATTTCACCAACCAATGGGGTCTTTATATAGTGGGCACATTAAGGTTACACCATGTAACCCCTGACTTTACCCATTCCTTATGCTCCATGGTTTTTAACCTCCATGGAGTATCCATGGGTCACCACATGGGTTAAACCCAAATAAGGAATCATGGATCATAAGCCCACATATATACGAATGAATGATTTACACAATCAATCCCCATATATTTAATTAGTCTCTTTTGATCACTAAATTAATTCCAAATTAATTCTTGATCAATACTAATTAAATAATATGACTTCATATTAATATATTAGAATTTATAATATATTAATATGTCACAAATATCCTCTTCTCACAAAAGGTCTATCCAAATGTCCCCATGCCATGCAACCCAAATGGACCATGCCGGGTCGGGTCAAGTATATACCAACTATAGTTATGGGCTTAGACACTAACCAACAGTCTCCCACTTGCATAAGTCTAATAACTATTATTGCAAGTATGACTCTAACCTGACCAACAATCGTAGCTCTTAAAAGCTATTGTCGAACTCTGAACAAATCACTGACGCGTCCATTAGATAAGTGATCATATATTCCTCCATTCTAGATATCATATGGACTGAGACATGGATTATAATCATTCTCTCTGTCCATTTGTTGTTTCCCGATTTTTGATTTATGACGACCGACTAATTGAACAAATCAAATCAGTCCAGGCTTGGCCAAGCACTTAGGGTGTCATCACTAATTCATCGAGGGTCCCATAGATATCGCTTTTATCCCTTTAAGGGTAAAAGGAATGGATAAACTTTGACTCATATGCTTGTACTAACTACTTGTTGAATCATACACAAAGGCACGTTTTATAACATCGAGTTACCAATGCGTTTTCGTGCAATCAATGTATAACCAACTCATAGTCAACAACTCATATCTCTAGGTTTGAAGAATATAATGTATTATCGTCTCATGATTCACTCGTGATAGAATCCATGAAGTGATTCAAATGAGCGTGGGTTTAATCCAATACTCAGAACTTATGAGCACTCATGAATGTTGTAGCAACTTATGGTATGTCTAACACCTTAGACATCTACAAACCAACTTCATGACAGTCTTGCCTTAATACCTACTTCCAATGTATTATCGACTATGGATGGTTTGAATAACTTAGTTATTCGGGAAGTCAAAACATGCAAAGTGAAACACACAAATAATACTAATCCTATATGACCCCAACACTTTGAGTGTAAATAAAACACCTTTTATCTAAGCACCATATTGATTACTCATTATTCATTGTATAATGTTTTGATTTATCAACTTAATACTTGAATAAAAAACAATAGTCATGCCATGCTCCAAGCATGTACACTATGTTTGTCTAAACAATAGCTATGCCATACTCCAGGTATGCACACTATGTTTGTCTTATGATACTTACTTTGTGAAACAGATCAATTTCAATGACGCTCATTTCACAATCCCAATCCTTATTGTAAATGTAAGAATACCAAACTCTTGCCATTTACTATAATCTATTAGATTCTAAACTTATATGAAATGATCCCCTTGCAATGAATATGCACACAAGTCACAAAGACTTGGCAACAGACATTACAAAGTATTCCAATGGAGAGCAATTCCATGGAAACGAAGTCTCACATTCAAAGTACATTCCTTTGAACACCCTTCTTGCATTAAGTTCTCTAATCTTACACAGATTCAAAGAATAACTTCCACCTATGGAGACAATTCCATATTCCCATTTTGACTATCACTTCTGAACAAGAGTTGCCTCCTTTCAGAATATGCCAATATGGTCCTATCTCTATACTTCCAATTGTCCATGAGCAACCAATCTTTGGCAAACCTCAGATTCTCCTCGACAATTGCTTAATCATTTTAGTCAAATCCAGTTCTATTCCTTTTTCCCTCTTAATGCCCTAGGCATTTGGAAAATTTAGAATGGATAAATATTATAGCACATGTAATCGATCCTATACCCGAAGCATATGGGACCCGATTCATGCTATAAAAATTTTTATTTGTCATGTTCTCAAAATTCGAACTATAAAGAGGGATGCCATAATCATAATCGAATTTTGAGAATGCAACATATATAGAATTTCCTTATGTTGAACCATTCCAAGATAACATTCATATATATCCTTGACTAAATTTGATTAAAATCTCAATCTAAGCTTTTAGAATTGGAATGAAGTATAAATCATCTCCCTTTATTATAGCAAAACAACTTTTCAAAGCGAATTGAACCTTTTGTTTTTTATAATTAACATTGCTAACCTACAACACTAACCATAATAATCATGCTCCCACTAGCACAATGATTATTATCTTACTAGAATAACACTTATGGTCCCACTAGCTTTGACATGTACTCAGAAATCAACTGGACTTCTAGAAATCAATACTTTATTTACTTTCTTGCCAAAGTTCAGATTTCTGATACAAGATTGCTTTGATAAGACTTTATCAAAATCATACACCTTTCCTTAGATAGCTCACATGTGTGTCTAAACAATTATGAAGAGGGATGCCATAATCATAATGTTTAGACCATTTGTCATTCTCACAAGTCCAAGTTAGTGTGCCGGTTAACCACACGCGCTCCACTAATGACTTTGAGAATGCAAATATTACAATTGATATCTACTTAAAATCTACTTCGTGAAAGAGTTTCCTCACCATCATTTTCATGAATCGGAGAGAAACCTTATGACACTTAGATTTTTTATGGTGTATGTATTCCTATCCATGCGAATTTGTCAAAAACATAATCACAAGACAGGGTTAGTGACAAACCCAAACTCATATGGACTGAACTTGTTCAATCTTAATTTCTTGCCACTTGGCAGCTCAAGGGCCTACCATTGCTTCCACATTGTTATGTAAACAATTGAGAACTCATAGAACTCACAAGCATAGTCAACTTTAACTGGAATAGGCACAAAAATAAGAATATGTCAACACGATAGGTTACAAACCTCAAGTCGTGGACTAGTGATTAACAATACTCTTGATTGAAACCATCTCAAGATTTTTAAAGACTCCCACTGACCTCTTGACATATAATATTCTATTTTGTCAAGAATCATTCCTTGACAAAACAAATATTCAAGAGTTAGTGCGGATTCTTATCAAGTTAAACACTTCTCACAATTGGTCTTAGTTGGTCTTTGTCTTATCCAAAACATCACAACTTACCAATCTCAAATGTACAAGAGTAGAAAACATTTTACTCTACATTTGACAAGTGTTTTACACCTTTTTAAGATTATGTCACTCAAGGCTCAATCTTGGAGTATGACTCTAAGATTCGATTTTGGAACGAAGTATGATTTATCTTTTGATTTAACCATTTCAATAATTCACGATTCCTCTCCTTAGCCAAACAAATGCACTAAGGTGTCCTTAGAGGATCAATTGTGATATGGTTTCATAATCACCAAGATAACCATAAACCAAGATACTTAAGCAGTCTCCCACCTTTTCAGATTGGAGAAACTTTTATCTTTCTGCCTAATTTGATTCTTCTCATTCGTCCTGCCATACATTGAAACTTTTCCAATGTTTCAGAATTACACTTAAACTTGTAAGTATAACCATATTTACTAAACTTTAGTAAATCATGACGAATAATCTTATCATTCCTTGTGGTCGACTTGACCAGCGCACAACCAAGTGTACCCAATCCTTTAGTCCTTCACTTTACTCACATATACATGTGAGCAAGGACTTAGTCTTAATTTCCCGAAGATGAAAATTCTCATTCATCACACAATACAACTTGCATGATTCCAAGTTTCTATCCAACTGAAACTTAGGTGATGAGAATCTTTCCTTATTTGGTAAATTATGACACTACCACAAATGAAAGACTCAAATCCATTTTCCAATATTTCTTGTCAATGGAAACATATAAACATCAATTTTTCACAAATGTCATTGTAAGGATACTTAAAATAAATCAAACCCTTTTCTTTTATTTTAAAACTTGCGGAAAAATCTTATCCTTACAATGCAAATACATATGAAACATGTTGTTATCTATTCCTAAGCAATATATCATAACTCTTAAGCAGCAACTCAAAATTCTGATCATCGAACCATGCGATCGAGATCCATCTTCGCAATCAGATCAGCATACTCTTTCTTTAGGTTTCCTTTGGTTCTTCCAAAACATCAAAATGTAATTTACATTACATCATGTATTAAGAATCTCCAAAAGAGACTTCATAGAGTTAGATAATGGACTTTTTCCTGAAGCAAAGTCAAAATTTTTGACTTTTACCATCCTTATGAACTTTTTCAGGTAAATTCGGCAGCTTCGCAACCAATGTCCCTTCCTTTGGAAAAAGAAACATATGGACCTTTTGGAAATGGTACACTTGATTGTCTCAAACTTAGCATTTCTCTTTACCATTGGTCAAATGACTTGACCATGGCCAATCCCTTTCTATTGGGAAGAGAAAGCTTTTCTGGACTTCCAATGTCACCATTATCAATGTACAAATAGGTTTGGGAAGTAGATCTTCCAATCTAATTTGCTTTACCAATGCTCCAAATCATTGCTGATTTAGCAGCATCAAGCAAATAGGTAAGATCACTAAGAGTCATGTCGTGATCTGTCATCAGGGAGTGACTAAGGAACCAAGTCAACAACCAGTAACCTCGAGACTTCGACACCCGACTCTCCCGACTTGCCAATATGTGACTTAACCTCCAAGATGTAAGCATATATATTCTTTGCTTGCCAATAGGGATTGAGTGACTTAGAACTTTTCAAGTCTTGAAACTTGTGGGATAGGGAGAATTATTGGAGGAGGTGGAGTGAAGCATGATTTCCAGTGCCATTAATGCACAACAAAGGGATTAATCTTTCACCTTGATTGCCATGTCGGATATCATCTTCATTAGGAAGGCTTGTTCCTAAAGACTTGGGAAGACCATAGTTGTCTGAAATAGACATTTATGAGGGAGAAATTCAAGTTTAGTTGATTTAAGTCTTTAATATAACACCCAATATGAAATATTAAGGCTAGGACCCAACAAACTATTTATAACTGGAAGAGGGGTGTCGTAATCCAAGTTATAAAATATTTGAAGGTAGGTAAATGACGATTTACCAATTTTCACCATGAAAAACAAAATAAATTATTAAGTTTTAATTGGATTGAAACTCCTAGATCTTTTGAGATACACTGAACTTTCAATGGCATGTTTGAATCTCGATTGTGCCCTCTCAAGTTTGTGACTGGGATGCCGAGGATCACAAACAAGGTGTGAATAACCATGCAAATTTACTTGGTACCCTTAACTTTATCACCTAATGTATGTGCCGGTTAACCACACGCGCACCACCAATATATGATAAACATTAAGTTACCCTTTGACACACATTATCAGTCCCATGTTAGTGTGTCGGTTAACCACACACGCTCCACTAACGACTTAACAAAGGTGCAAAGTGCAATTTCATGGGTTAGCACCTTTTCACATTTTTCTAAGTAACTAAGATTGGGAATTTATAAGTGTTTAGTTACTTAGTATTTATCATTATACTTTTAATGAAGGGAGAATTATAGTCCTTATCCTACCTGTTCGGCTAACGACCATCCACCAGTCAAGGAAGCGGTGGGTGAGAGTGGACACCCATTAAACTGTCATTTTATAGGCAGTAACCTTATATCCCCCTTATAGACCGGCTTCTTGAATGAGGCCTACTAACGGTAAGATTGACTTTATCTTATACATATCTATATAATTAAAATTATAATAATAGTATAAGGGTTGAATTTTAAACTTTTAAAATTCTAGGGTTTGATTTGGAATTAAAGTATACATAAGGGATAAACTTTACAAATTCCAAAACTTGAGGGCAAGTATTGAAACTATTCAAAACTCTTGGATTTTCATAACTTATGAGTTTAATTAAAGTTTTAAAAACTTTAATGAAGAGACTCTTGAACATCCATAACTTGAGAACAAGTTATGAAGTCCATAAAACTATTTATGAGAAAAAGACTCTTCATTTTGTAACCTATGGCACTTTTATGAGTTTTAAGATTCATAAATGTGACTTTTCATATAACTTGAGGACAAGTTACAAAAACACATTTTATGAACTACTTTTAGATCAATTTGTATTGAAAACAACTAACACATAATTTTTTCATTAATCTAAATTAACTCATAAAACAAGGTGACACAAAAAACTTGGTAATCCATAACTTGAGGACAAGTTATGGAGTCCATACAATGTCATTAAGATCAAGAATTACACAGACAAACAATTTCCACATAATTCCTATGATCTACCGAAACTCATAAGCATGAACAATCCATATCAACAACCTTCAAGAATCATATAAACATATATAAAACTTGAAACTTTGATTATAACTTTGAAATTGGTTTACCATAATCATTACCACATTAAAAAAAAGGTTTTTTAAGTCCAAAACAGTTTAAGGTAATGATTCTAGACCAATTCCAGCACCAAAACACGAAGATATGCCGTCAGGGGGTCCAACTCGTCGAGTGCATGAACAAACTCGGCGAGTTGGATGAGTTTACACTTGGACTGGGCGAGTCCACTGCCCAGACAGCAAGAAAATCGATTTTTAAGCAGTTTGCATCAAGTATAAGTGAAAACAAGCCTTGGCTCTGATACTACTGTTGGGTTATGAGCATTCTAATACTCTTATGGTGTACATGCAACCCTAAATAGACCATTCCGGGTCGGGTCAAGTATATACCATTTATAGTTATGGGCTTAGACACTAATCCAACATTTCTACCTTGAGGATCCTTCGATTTCAGGATCATTGCCTAAGGATATCCTTAGTTGTGTGTTGTCCTGCATGGCAAAAGTTAGCTAGGGGTGGGCGTTAGTCTAGCTAACGCCCCTCCGATTCTTAAGTCAGTAACGTTTTCGAGGAGAAAATAAGTAATAATGAAAATTTTAAAGTAAAGACCATGTGTACCTTGGTTTTTTTGTGGATCATTCGACCCTACTTACATGTAGTATGCTTTGAGGTGTAGATCATTCCAAGATCTCGGTAGGACGTCTCCTTCAAGTGTTTCTAGCCAATATGCTCTTTTCCTTTCTTCAGCATCTATAAGATATGGCCCTTCCCCTTTAGGAGCCAATTTTCCTGCACTAGGATCCTTGGTGTTTTGGAATGTTTTCCTTAATACCAAGTCTCCTATTTGGAACCTTCTGACTCATATATTTCTATTGTATGCCTTGGTGATTTATAGTTGATGAGCAACAATGCGTATTTTGGCAAGATCCCTAAGCTCGTCAATAGTGTCAAGATCATGCGTTAGGATCCTATCATTATTCTCTTGGTCTTGTAGTAAGTATCTTGTCGTTGGGATCACTACTTCAGTGGGGATTATTGCTTTTTTTTCTAAATACCAAAGAATAGGGGGTCTGACATGTGGCCACTTTGGAAGTGGTCCTATTCGCCCACAAAACGAAAGGAAGCTCTTATGCCCATCTTCCATTAGCTTGGGGATGGACAGGAGTGGAAATTATCATTTTGATTCCCCAACTTGTGCCAAAGTCTCTTGTCCTTTTGCTTATAAATTGGGATCCGTTGTCGCATATGATTTCAGCCGGGATCCCGAACCTGATTGAGATATTACGTTAAATGAATGAGACTACTTCTTTGTCTCTTACTTGAGCGAAAGCCTCAGCTTCAATCCACTTTGAGAAGTAATCAGTCATTACTAGCATGAAGACTTTTCCTCCTGGAGCCACCGGTAGTTTTCCCACTATATCCATTCCCCATTTCATGAATGGCCATGGGGAGATAATTGGATGTAGAGGTTCTGCCGGTTGATGTAGGATGTTGCCATGTCTTTGGTAAGCATCACAGTTTTGAGCATGCAGAAAAGAATCTCTCTTCATAGTTGGCCAGTAGTATCATATTCTTAGTATCTTGGAGCATAAAGATCTGCCCCTAATATGATTGCCACGGTCTCCTTCGTGTATGTCTTTCAGGACCTCTGCAGCCTCAGGTTCTTCCAAGCATCTAAGGTATGGACCTACCATGGATTTTTTATAGAGTTTGCCTTGGATCATGACAAATCTTGAGACTCTTGTTCTGAATGCTCTCTCACTTTTTTCTGTTGGTGGGATTGTGCCATTTTGGATATATTCCATAATGGGTTGAGTCCATGAATGCGAACTTCTTCGAGGATCCTGTTTGTCTGGGTCCCCTTGAGGAAGGATCCTGGGGTCAGGATCTTCGGCAGCTGCTATGCTTGTCGGATGTTCAGGATCTTCAGATTTTTCGGAAAGGGTTTCTATGGCTGAGGTTATTATGGGTTATAGGAATATTTGTCTCTGGTGGAATTCTGAGGGAGGATCCTGAATTGGCTAATGCATCTGCTTCTGCGTTTTCTTCTTTAGGAATTTGGGTTAGGCTAAAGTTCTCAAAGTTTGAAGCTAATTTTTTTAAGGATCTCTAGGTATAGTGTTAATCTTTCACATTTCATTGCATAAGATCCGTTGAAGTGATTGGTTAGTAATAGAGAATCAACAAATACCTGAAGATCCTTGATTTGAAGATCCTTAGCCAATTGTATTCCCATGATGAGTGCTTCGTATTCTGATTCATTGTTAGTAGTGTTGAATTCATAACTAAGTGCTTGGGGTAGTAGGTCCCCCTATGGCGACTTTAGTATGATCCCTAGTCCTGTTCCTTTTTGGTTTGAAGCCCCCTCTGTGAACAGTGTCCATTTTCCCGGGTGTTCATCTTCTAGGAGTTGTTTGGCTTCTATTTCTACTTAGTTTTGTAGATCATCACTAAAGTCAGCTATAAAGTCTGTAAATGCTTGTGATTTTATGGCGGATCTTGGTTCGTATCTGATGTCAAATGTGCTTAGCTTTACCGACCATTTTGCCATTCTCCCCGACATTTCTGGTTTTTTCATGACATTCTTAAGAGGATAATTAGTTTTTACATGTATAGTATGTGTTTCAAAGTAATGTCTTAGTTTAGTAGGAGCGGTTACTAAGGCAAGAATTAAATTTTCAAGGTGAGAAGTATCTAGTCTCAGGCTCCATGAGACTTTTACTTACATAGTAGATATGATGTTGATCCCCGTTAAGATCCTTGGCCAAAACGGCACATACCACATTCGAAGATACTGAGAGGTAGAGAAGAAGTGGCTCTCCATCTATTGGTTTTACTAGTAGTGGTGCAGAGCTTAGATATCTTTTGAGTTCCTGGAAGGCTTTCTCGTGTTCTTCCTTCCACTCAAATGTTTTGTTCTTTTTCAAGATATCGTGAAAGGGATTTCACCTTTCTTAGGATCTTGAAATGAACTTGTTGAGAGCTTCTACTCTTCCAGTTAGCCTTTGGATGTCCTTTGTCGAAGATGGGGATCTTAGTTCCATGATTGCTTTAATCTGTTCCGAGCTTGCTTCTATACTTCTTTTGGTTACCATGTATCCAAGGAACTTGCCTGAATTCATTCCAAAGTGACATTTGAGTGGGTTCAGCTTCATATTGTATTCATCCAGGATGTCAAATTCCTCCTTAAGGTCTCTGAGGTGATCTTCGGATTTCATTGACTTCACTAACATGTCATCAATATAAACCTCCATGGTGTCCCCCAACTTGTCTTTGAACATCCGATTCACCAACCTTTGATATGTTGCACCTGCATTTTTAAGACCGAAAGGCATTGCAATGTAACAATATATACTTGTCGGTGTTATGAATGTTGTGTCCTCCTGATCGGATGGCTCCATCTGGATTTGTTGGAATCCTGCTGAAGCATCCATGAAAGTCAAGAGCTCGTGGTCGGCCGTCGCGTGTATCATGGAGTCAATGTGTGGTAGGAAGAAAGGATCCTTTGGACAAGCCTTGTTAAGATCCATGTAATCTACACACACTCGCCATTTTCTATTTTTCTTTTGTACGACCACCACGTTAGCTAGCCATCTTGGGAACTTCACTTCCTTGATCATCCCTGTCTTGAGGAGCTTCTCTACCTCTTCTTGAATGATTTGGTTTCTTTCGGGTGAAAACTTCCTTCTCTTTTGGTGTATCGGTCTGAAAGAAGGATCAATATTAAATTTATGAGTGATAATACGTTTGTCTATACCTGTCATATCTTCGTGTTTCCATGTGAATGTCTTGCTTTTGGTTCTAAGGAAGTTCAGTAGATCTTTTTTGATATGCTCAGGTATTGAGGATCCTATGAGTACTTTAGCTTCAGGATCCTTGATGCGCAGGGGCACTTCCTTCACATCTTGTTCCTTTGTTTCTAGGACATGTCGTGCCCCCCACCTTAATTTCTATGCTTGCTGAGGTTTGGTCGTAGATTTCATAGATGTTTTATAGCATTCCTTCGACTCTTGTTGATCTCCCATGATCTTCACTGTTCCCCCATGGAGTAGGCAATTTTACACACTAATGGTATGTGGACGGAACTGCCTTCATCTCGTGGATCCGCGGTCTACCAAATATCACATTGTAAGAAGATAAGGTGTCAATAACACAAAAATTTTGTATACAGTTTACCCCCTTAATGTATATTGGTAGATTTATCTCTCCGATCATGTGTTTCGTTTCCCCGCTGAATCCTATGAGGACAGAGGATTTCTTGACTATTTCTGATTCTGGGATGTTCATTCTTTTCAGTGCGTCTAGGAGTATGATATTGACCGAAGATACTCCGTCAACAAGGATCCTTCTGATGAAATGGTTGGCCATATACAACGTTATTACGAGTCCATGATGGTGAGGATCTTGAATTCCTTCCGTGTCCGTCTCGTCAAACGTGATTTCCTTTTCATTGCTGGTCATGGTATTCCTTCATGGTCTTTCTTCCTTTTCTATTTTAGAGATCTTGGCGTGTCTTTTCATCTGGGAAGGAGAAGTACCATATATGTTAGATCTGCCCGATATGACGTTAATTATCTTAGCGTCAGAGGGTAGGGATCCTGGTTTTTCTGGGATCCTGTGACCATCCTGGCTGTTCTCCTTGGATTTTTTTTTCTTTTTCTCCCGAGGATCTCTTTGAGGTGTCCTTTACTTAGGAGATAGCTGATTTATTTTCTTAGGGCTATGCAGTCGTTCGTCATGTGGCCAACGTCTTCGTGGTAAGCACACCATTTGGATTTGTCTTTCCAAGCGGCGGGCTTGTTGTCCCTCTTTGGCCATCTCGCTTTGTCCCCAAGATCCTGCATAGCATGAATTATACCTGAAACATCCACAGAAAAACAATAGTCGGTGATATTAGGACGCTCTTCTTCTTCTCCTTCGTCTTCAAGAGCATTAACCCTATGATGGTCCGGTTTGGAATAGGGTTTCGATTTTTAGGATCTTGGAGTCGATGATTCAGCCTTTCTGTTAGGATTCTCATATTGACTCGAAAGGTTACTTCTCCTCTAGATTTCTCTATCCTCTTTGAGTCTTATGAACCCTAATGTCCGACATCTGACCACATCCAATCTTTTTCATGGGGTCATCACAAGCTCTTCATAGAAGGGTGAATCCTTCCTAAGTCCCATTTTGAAGGCTTCTACAACGGTGGCCATGTCAATGTTGGGGATGCTCAAAGCTTCCCTGCCAAATATGTTAACAAAATCCCTAAGTTTCTCATTAGGATCCTGAACCACTCGGTAGAGATCACTGGTGATCTTTTCGAAGGTCCTGCTGCAAGAAAACTGGTTATTAAAGTTATTGACTAAATGTGTGAATGAAGTAATAGAGTATGGGGGAACGTTTAGTAGCCATTTGAGGGCCGATCCTGTAAGGGTTGAACCAAAGCCTTTGCATAGGCAAGCTTCCTTCAAGTGTCCCGGAATGGGGATGATCTCCATTTGGGCTATGTGTTCTTCAGGGTCTGTAGTTCCATCGTATAGCTTCATGTTGGGGGTTTGGAAGCGCTTAGGAACTTTGGTATCGACTATCGCTGGAGTAAATCTTGAGATCCTGTGACTTGTAGAATATGCTTCCGGTATGGGCTGGACCACTCCGGGTACACTCGAGATCATCTGCCTTAGTTGTTGAAGTTTCCTTGCCATGTTTGGATTTTCTCCTGCATCAACGTTAGTATAGTTAGTATTAGTAGTATTGCAGTTTAAGAAGTTACTAGAATCAAGGTTTCTAGGAGTATTGAAGGGCTCGTTGAGATCATTGATCATAGATGCTCAGTTGTCTATGGTTGTCCCTCAACGTGACGCCACAGTGGTAGGAATTGTGTTCATCTAGTGACTCTACGAGGATCCTGCGTACCCAAAGTTCAGGATCCTTGGTTGTACAACTGTGTGCATTGTTCCCTGGGACTTCTGGAATTCCGTCTTCATCCTTTCCACTTCTTTGAGTAGATCTCTATTCTCCTCCTGCTGTTGGGTCACCTGTTGCGTCATTTTCCTCATCATAGCAAGGAGCTCTGTAGTAGTCACCGAGGCAGTTGGATCCTGGAGCCCTTGGGATCCCAAACTCTCTTGGTCGGTGACCAGAGGGGTGTTCTTCTTGGAAGTGTCAGGCGTTTTCCTCTGAGCAGGGGGACCACTCGGAGGAAGTGGTACGTTTTTAGTTGGAATAGAAGGAGCAGTGGATGAAGAAAGGATCGGTTGTGTAGACATGATTTGCTCGAGGATTTCGAACACCACTGTCCCACGGTGGGCGCCAAATTGTTTTGGTAAAAAACTATTAAAGTTCTAATCAACCAAATTGAATGAGAGGCTGTGATGTTCAGAATATGTGATTGCAAATGATAAAAGAAAGTAACACGGTGGTTTACAAGGAAAGCCCTTGATCCTTGCTAGGATCTCTGGCATAAAACCTTGGGAGGTGATAATGATCACCTGCCTTGATCATTTTATTGATATAAAATGTTTATTATAGTGAATTGTACGTAAGAATGAGTGAAAAATTTAGTAGAGTAAGCTTCTAGTCTAAGAAGAGTGTGTCTTGCGCAGATTACAAGTGTCAATTTATAGTCTAAACTAGTCAACAAGATGTCCGATATTTTCGGGATCCTCTATGACCAGCTTCATGAACGTTACTTGACCAAGTATTCCGAGTCTTTAGCATTGTGGAGGTAATTCATCGTTGAGAACTGGTCTTCCCTTGACTACTTCTGCACACGTGTTAGTTATAGACATAATATGACCATTATAAATATTAATAAAAATAATAACGGTAATTAACTGGGATCCTAAAGTAGCTGAGGATCCTGGATATTTGAGGATCCTGAATATTGTAAGGATCCTAGCCCCAACAGTTATCTACCCTTAACCGGCTCCTTAGAATCCTCGTGACTTCCCTCTATTTAAGTATGGATCATGTACTTCCAGTAGTATTGTCCCAATACTACCTTTCACACATATCCATACTTTCCTCAAGAAGCATCCCAAGTCCTCTAAGTCACCTACTCATGATAATACTCCCAACAATCGCTAAACAGCATAGCAACCACACTAAATCACTTCCTATGCTCTCCTAGGATCCCCACCTCGCCCTGCCATCAGCTTCGAAAAGACCCCCATTAGTTCTAGTTAACTACTTCATGAATACAAATTACATGCAACATAACTTAAATAATATTAGATTAAAAGGCTCAACCCTACAACGGCTGGAATCATACAAGAGCTGCGCAATAGGACCAAATCCTTCACTCTAAGAATATTTATCATTTTTTAGCATTTGACTTAACGTATTAATTTAGTAGTTAAATCACAACCGAAAGAATCCTACTAAGAAACAAGCAAGCAGCATTCGAGCAGTGGAACTCTACATGCAATAAGGCATAATAAAGATCAAGAAATTCTCGACCTACTCACTATCAGGCATATCAACCACTTCATAGATCCGACATAAAAGGCATCTCTCCTAAGGATGCATTCTATCTTGCAACCCCGAGTAGACCTTTATTCTAACTTCTAGTATGTATATCTATCATATTAACAATACATAAAACAAGTGTGGGTATTTGTAGGAATACTTTCCTTGCTCCGGCTGATCGTATACATCTCATCCTTCCTTGGTTACTTTTGAAAACAGATTTGAAAACAATTTTGAAACAATTTTTGAAAGTAATTTTGAAAACTATTTTGAAAACTATTTTGAAAACTTTTACAGATCTTATTTTGAGTCTGGATTCACACGAATGCTCATCCAATTCTCTCAAACCACGGCTCTGATACTAACTTGTAACATCCCAAAAATCAAGGTAAAATTTTCATTTTAAAAACCAAGCCAAAAACCATAAATGTTTACAAAAAATACTTTCCAAAATTTATAATCGTGAATCAGAGTATCCCAAAATCAAATATCATAATATACAAAGGATGTGCATGATCAAGCCTTCGCCTTTCCCTGTCCTCTGAAGTAACAGAAACCATAACAATCAAACTGTAAGCCAAAGCTTAGTGAGTTAGCCCAAGGTACCAACACAACCATACAGATAACAGTATGCATATATGAGCCTTCAACCTGACTGGACTGCCTCGAAGGGCCTACAGCCTATCTAGACCGCTCTCTGGGCCTTCGGCCTGACTGGACCGCCTATCGGGTCTTCAGTCTATCCGAACCGCCCTGGGTATCTTGGCCTTTAGCAAAAATCAGTACCGCATCAGCCCAACCAACCATAACATGTCGACATATACAATAACAATTAATAACCAGCAAGTACATGTAATCATACAGATCTACCATACTAACACATACTCAGTGAACACATGTAATTATACAGATCTACCAATCTAACACATACTCAGCGAACAAATGTAATCATACATATCTACCAGTCTATCATATAACCAACATAACATCAATCCAATATACCAAGATGCATAATCCAGTGGTTGGCATTGGAGCTTTTGACCCACAAGTACATTGCGGAAAACTAACCTGGAATGAAGAACCCAGAAACACTGCGATGCGCTTCCCTTCTACACTGCTTCCTCCCACGGGCCCTCTATCACCAAAGCATGGAAGAATCTTAATCAATAGACTAAATCCTTCAAGTTTGACCCAAAGTCATACTGGTCAAAAGGTCAACAGTCAACTGCCCCTCACGATGTGACCATCTATGGCTCAAGTCGTGAGCCAGTAAGGGACAAAATAATCGAGACTCTTGATCCTCATGACGTGACAGGCAATGCCTCATGTCGTGAGATTAGTCTGAATGACATTTTGTTGCATAAACTTCTTAATCTATTAAGCCACTAATCCATCTCCTCCATAAGGCTTCCTAACACCCCCAAGGACCATAAAAATTGATGCTTTAAGGTCTTTCATGTCCAATGCAATACTTGAGCTCAAACTAGGGAATTTATGAAGAAAAGGAGGTCAAAACCTCAAACATGAGTTCAAACATCATTGAAACTTCATATCCATAACATATAATCACAAAGGGACTCTAAGGACCCATAAAGTTGCTAACTTTATGGAGTCCTAAAACTCTAACTCAACTAGCCATGGATAAATATACATAGAACCTTCTCTAGTAACAAAGAATCAAAAAGCTTGAATCTTGATAACTCAGAATGGTCAGATGTTGCACGAGGTTGCAAATGAAACTTCCAAGTTGAATATATGCTTCAATGATGATTTCTCCTTCTTTAAACCACCAAAACTCAAGAATCACAAGGAGAGGCTAGGGTTAGGGTTCTTTTGTGCTTAGGGGCGAAGGAGGTTGTTAAAGAACCCTAAAATGAAGTTTATGTAGTTTAAATACGAAGGAAACCCTAAAATATCATGGGCTTGGGCTGCAACGCATCTCATGTAGTGAGTTCCTATTGCTCACGTCGTGAGCTCAGTCTAAATCAGCTTTCTCATTTAATCTCTTTTCAGGTCGTGACCTCTCTACGGTCACGTCGTGACACCTAGTTTTACCCAAAAAACAAGCCTTTGACTCCTTGAATCCCTAAACCAATCCGTTCCGGAAACTGGGTGTTATAATTGTTCACAATTTGATTGGGTATTCTTATTGATTGTAGAGCAGTGATCTGGAATGTTCCAAGCAAAATATAGTGGCAGACTCAACCTATGATTTTGGGTATATTGCATCTAGTGAGGCTACAATCAAAGCGACTTATTTAAAGAATTTCATTGGTGGCCTTGGAGTTGTTCTATCAATCGAAGATCACATGGAAATCTTTTGTGATAATGAAGGTGCGGTCACATTGCTAAGGAACCTAAGGATCATGGGAGGTCAAGGAGTATACTCAGGAAATACCATTACATCATATACAAAATGGAGGATGGTGACATCGTAGTGAATAGAGTATCGTCAGAGGATAATCCGATTGATTCATTCACGAAGGTGTTGAGTAAATTCAAGCATTTGGAGCATGCTAAGAGCATAGGCATGAGAGATGATATTAGTTTTAGTAGTTATTTGATATTTTGAAACAATGTAACAACAATAAATTGTAATTGGTCTTGGTGATTAAAAAATAGAGATTTTTCATGAGTTAGTAAATTACCATCTTCAATTGTTTATTATTGTGTGTTATTTTTGCATGTTTAGAATCCACTTCCAAAGTATTAAGTTACTTAAAACCTCCACAACCAGTCATACTCTTGGGAGTAAGTAGTGATTTAATAATGTCATGGAGTATTAGTAGATTGTCTATGGTGATTAGACATACAATAGAGATTGCGACTAACACTTATGAGTACTTAAATTGAGATTTTAACTATTGGAAAACCCACACTTAGAGATTACTTCATAGATTCGATCATGAGTAATTCTAAGATGATAATATCTTCTATTCTTCAAACTGAGATGCATAAGTTATAATTTACAATTTGTTAAATCTTTTTGCTCTCTAGAGAAACCATTCTCGAACATAGGATCGCTAAGTCGTTGAACCTATTAGTATAGGTTGTTATGTCTGAACCAACCATAGTAAGACCCCACGGCTCCTGTTCGAGCTTCTGAATTTCACCCTGCGGACAGTACTCCCGCATCAGCATCGACTTCAGGTTCTCCCAACTCATTGAGTTAGCCACTACTAATGTCAGTGACTTAACATGGTCGTTCCACCATGTTAGGGCTCTATCAGCAAAGGTACAGGCAGCAAATTTAACCTTGCTACCTTCCGGGCAGGAGCAGATCTCGAAGCTTGCCTCTGTTTTCTCAATTCATTGGCTTAGAGCCATAACTCCCCCAGTTCTATTAAAAGTCCTAGGTTTGCCGTTGGTAAAGTCCTTGTAGGTACACTCCCGATGGTGCCCGTGACTTTCACCCTGATTGCAGGGATGTGCGCCACTCCCTAACCCACTTGCACCAGTGGTGTTTATATGTGACATAGCAGCCGCTATAGCTACAGTGACCGCCGCCTGAAACATGGCAGCGTCAAATTGAGGAGGTGGTGGCGGAGGTGGTGTTGGCGTGACATTAACATTGACATGCCTTGGGTTTCTCCGTGGAGGCATCTTTCACTTTAAGAATTAAAAGATGAAAAGACAGTCAGATATCAAGAATGAATATGAATTTGATATCTCTGAACTAAAATACTTAGTTCAATATGAATCTTGTAAGGAATTGGAAATAGAAGTCTACGACAAGTACAACTTGTAACAGGATAATATGAAATTGAGTGGTTATTTTTCAAAGAGTATGAAAATGTATGTCGATTGTATTGGCATATTAAATACATAGAGTTTGGAAAATTCAACCTTAAAGCAGGTCTACAATATACCACAATACTGGGAAAACATCGACATCATAACGACCTACTGAAAATGAAACTTTCGCGGTCGAACAGAAAAACATGAAAAATAACACTAGGACATCTCCGAAGACTTAGACTATAACCAAAAGAGTAAGCAGAGGTGAGTAGAGTATGATCTACTTCCAACTAGATCCGGCCCTGGATTTGGCCAACTTGCGTTCCATTTTGAACATACGCCTTTCTTGTGTCATTTGTCGTTCTCGCAGTTCCCTAACTCCGGCTTGGGATGCCGCCAGTTCTCTCTGCAAGAAATTAGTATGATCCCTCATTGCATTGTGATTGTCTTCTAGGTTGCGAATGCGAACGGTGTTGACTCCAGTAGCAGCATCAACCTGCATCACTCGGTCGATATCAGCTCTACCTTGTTCATCATTACGCGCCACACGACGAACTAACACGGGGAGGGCTCTGTCTGCTGAGCCTCCTGTGTCCAGATTGTAGAAGCTTCGGTCTCCTTGGTAAGGATGGTTCTGACGCTGATCGTTACTCCACATGTCTAAGTTTACCGCCCACAGAGGCGTCGGGCCTTGGAAGTTTTGTCGTGGATTGGGGTTCTGAGTAACTAGTGGCGGGTTGTAGGCTCCTGACCCTGAATCAACATCTTCGGGGAAATCTTCTTCAAAATCCTCTTCTATGGGAACTTCATGATTCTCTTCTGGCTCTGCATCGAGCCATCCTCCATTCCTCTGATTGGGAAAGTACGGGTCTCCGGGTAGATGAAATCCAGCCATTATTATCTAAACGAGAATAGGGATATAAGAAATATCTAATATAATTAGTAAAGATAAATTGCAAATAGAAGTTTCTACAAGAGAAACTTACAGTTAACAGATAATGAATTATGTTCGGTATAACTCCTACTGAGTCCTCCTATAAGCACTCGGGTCAAATATACCTTCGAATAAACGATCCTACTCTAAGTCCACATACAAACAAGTAAAAGGAAATAAAGCTTATACCACTCATTCTAAGTCTATACAACCTTAATCATATATAACCGTGATGCATGCACTTAGTACTTATAGAACTATCAGCAAGAGTCCTTTGTTTTCATGAAATTTGTTCTTAGTATATAGTGCCTAAAATACTCCTATAGTATTTTAACTTTATGTTTTGTTCTAGAGTTCTTCTGTATATATAAGGTTGGTAAGTTTTAGACTTGCTGCAACACTACCATCACTCCCAAACACATGTTGGTCGTATCTCAAACCAATATAGTTGACCAGACTATATTGAACCCAGATATGATTACATAACTGCCCAGGTTTGACTGCAATATCCAACATTTAAATACTTTTGAGTTGTTATTACTGTGACACTGTTCTTGTATGTATAAGCGTTAGTATAATCTTCGTAAAAATACTTCAATTTTAAAAGTATAATTGTAGTCAGAGCTCTTAGCCCTAATGTAATTATAGTTTGTATATCTTTTATGAATTGATATATTGAGTTCACTATAAACAATGCTCTGATACCAATCTGTCACACCCCCAAACCAGACGGCGGAAACGTCCGGGGGTGGATGACTTCATTTGTAGTATCACAACACATGCAATATAGTAATAAAAGTACAAACAACCATTGCATTAATATAATAATAGTTTTACATGTGTTCAATCTTTGTAAATTGACACCAAAATAGTTATAGCAAAAGATAGAAGACATGACTCAAAACAGCTCCGTCTTCTCAAAAGCTTGGGGAGTACCTGTCTACTAATTCCCTGAGAATACAAGTGTTTTGAAAAAGAGAGTATCAACATAAAGTTGAGTGAATGCATAAGTATTTATGTTTGAAAGCTTGTTTTTTGTTCTTTGAATGTATAAACTGTTCAAGAAAATCCTATATTTTCTGATGTAAATGAAAGGTAGTTTTAATCCATAAAACCGTTCTGTGTAAGTATTGTTGTACTTGTATAAAATGGTATAACATAGTTTTAATTCCTATTAAAACTATAAAATAAATGTTTTATGTATTGTACGTTTCTCTATTTGTAAACAAGTGTTCTGTGTTTGTATTCCTTTGTAAAACCTCTAAATGTGAGTGTGCCTGGCTCCACCAGCTGTTATTGTAAACTGTAATGTAATACTGTAAATTGTATCTTTGTAAAACTGGTACTTTGAAAATGTACTCATGTTTAGTTAATTATACACTAACCGTATTGTTAATATCTTTTTGATGAGTTATTATAACCATACTAGTACTAGATGGCCTGAATCGACGCTTTGTAGGCGTCGGAACTGTTGATAACAATTGTCAGTCATAGGCGTGTATGTTCGGCTGTAGCTAGCAGTCTGAGTGCGGGATTGTCAATCCCATATAGATCTATATACATTTGTTTCGATATCCAACTGGAGATTCTGGTTATAATATCAGGACTTTAACTATGTTGTTTAAATGAATAAACAACCTGAATATTGACTCATAAAAAGCATATAGACGTTACGTGTATAATAGTAATGAAAACCCAATCATTCTGAAATAAATGATTGATAGTATGTTCCTTGTTTAGTATACTTTAAATGTATTGTAAGTTGTATACACTTGTTTAGTTTTTGAATCAAATCCTTGTTCTTGTAAAATAGTGTGCTCTTGTATACTTGACTCGTGAGTTAGTGTTCTTGAATCATAAATTATACCTATTATAATTTATATGTACGTTCTGTATTGATATTAACTGTCCATGTTGAGAATAAAACCCTAATTGAGATTTGATGAACAACATGCGGAAAATAAGAACAAACACAAATATGAAGATTATGTCGTATGATCACTCGATTTATTCAATTATGAGGAACAGATTACACTTTAAGAATAAGAATCTAACTCTACATGAAACCTCACAACGTGGCGGCTACATTTTGTCTCACTTTTAACCCTAATTATGAATAATACATGACTATTTATAGGGAAAAGACAAGTCTTGGGCTTTTAACCTACATGTAACGACCATAAAACTCGAACCAATTTAAAATATTTTATTTCATTTCAAAACCATTAAGTTCATACATCTTGTTTTCAAAATAGTTTAAACATCAGAGTATCCCCAGAACCATATCACATAAATCATAAAACATGAGGAGCGGTACGATCACGCCTTCGCCTTGCCATGATCTCCTGAAGTACCTGAAGCAATAAACTGCAACTGTAAGCCCGAAAGCTTAGTGAGTTCCCCCAAAGTGCCCATACACACATAAACATACATACAGCAAAGAACAACATGTTATGGGTCCAATCAACCTTCCGGTTGGAATACCCCTGGCCCTCAACCTTCGGGTTGGAATGCCAACATACTACGAGCCCAATCATCCTATCGGGATGGAATACTCTCGGCCCACAACCATCGGGTTGGAATGCCCATATACCTATACATACTACTACAACTACTATGGTATGGAATACCCCAGGCCCCTCAACCATCGGGTTTGAATGCCAATCTACTATGAGTCCAATCATCCTACCTGGATGGAATACTCCTGGCCCACAACCATCGGGTTGGAATGCCCCACCTCCTATCATACAATAACAACTACCATGGGCCCAATCATCCCTCAGGATGGAATACCCCAGGCCCCTCAACCATCGGGTTGGAATGCCAACCTACTATGAGTCCAATCATCCTATCTGGATGGAATACTCCTGGCCCACAACCATCGGGTTGGAATGCCCCTATACTAGCAACATGTATACATAACAGGCAACCACATAACATTCTACAGAATCAACATACTAGGGCCCTATCATCCTACCGGGATGGAATACCCTCTGCTACGGCTTAACATGCATATCCCACGGGTAACCTCCTACCAGCGTACATAAGGCAAGACCAACTACAGGTCTATACTCATAACCACTACCCAACTACCAGGGTGCTGATCCAACAGAACTATCCATCACTTAACTATCCTATCCTCTAGGATACTAAGCTAACAAAGCATATCCTCATATCATTATCCTATCTACCAGGATGCTAGCAAGCATATCATCACAAAACATAACAAGCTCTAAACAACAATTCAAATGGCCGGCCTTGGTGCCTTAGACCCTTGAGTACAGTGAGGATAACTCACCTGAAACGAAGAACCGAACCACGAAAGTACACACCCGAAGCACTGCTCCAAACTCCAACACCTATTGCCATCAATGGACCATTGACATAAATAACCAATTTACCATAATACCCTCGGGGTCAAAGTCAAAGTCCTGGCCAAAGTCATCCTTCCTGACTGACTCTACTCGCTGAGTTAACCCGTTGACTCGTCGAGTCCTTATACTCTGAAAACTCTTAGAACACGACTCAACTCGCCGAGTCACCCCAAGACTCGTCGAGTCCAACGATCTCCGAGTCCCATCCTACTCAACTCACAGAGTCACCTCCCGACTCACTGCTTCGAGGTTTAACCAGAAGAGATTGGGGTTCTGCGACCAGACTCGCCGAGTCCAAGAACAGACTCGCCAAGTCCAAGGCAATCTTCAACAGACTCGCCGCGTTGTTCTTCCAACTCGCCGAGTCCATGCTCATGTTCATACAACTCACCGAGTACACCCATGTGACTCGCCGAGTCTCTCCAGTTCTCAATCCATACTGTGGCTTTTCGAGCCATGTAGGGGCTCCAATCCATAGATCCACTCTTCTACGGTCTAACCCTCACGTAAAGTAGCAAACTTTACATGAAACCAAGGAGCTATAGGCCCAAAACACTCTAGGGCTAGGGTTTATGACAAAGGGGCATCACCAACAACTCATTGACATAAGCTTTATGACATTCTGGACCATTACAAGCCTAGATCTGAGGTAGCAACCTCAGATCTAAACTCCAACCTCGAAATAACTCTCAATCATACCAAAAATGCCCCAAATCTCATACATAAGATAGATCTAATTGCAATAGAGCCAAGACAGCAGCTTATTACCTCAAGGACGACCTCCCACTGAAGAATAGTCCAAATCTCTGAAAATCCCCTTGATCCAATCTTCTTGATCTTCAAGATCTCTTCACCAAAACCACTTATCTAGGCTCCAATTTGCTTCCAAGGGCTCTCACTCACGATTTAGGGTTTCTGGATCTCAAAAGGGTAGTAAAGAGGCTGAGGGAGGAATATAATGTTCTTTATATAGAGCACAACCCCCGGGATTAGGGTTTTTCTCTCTTCAGCACCAACTCGTCGAGTCCTAGCCGCCGACTCGGCGAGTTGGCCACTTAAACCGCGACAGAATCTCGCTCCGACTCGGCGAGTAAGCAGGCCTACTCGTCGAGTCCCTTTCTTTAATTTACACTTTAAGCCCTTCAATAATACTTTTGGAATTTGGGATGTTACACTACACTTCATCAAGGGGGCCCATTGCCATAATCCATGGAGTGCTTTGAAACCCTACAATCTCCCCCTCAAAGTATGGAATGGATGACAATGCTTCAACTTCCAAAACAAGCATCTAGCAAATAAGAAATGATCTTGCAACGAGGAATATTTGAAGCAATCCATGAATCTTGATTCTTCAATAGTCTTCAAAAACGGGCTCTAGGATATATAAACCAAGTACTGAAGTAATGTTTTTAAACTTCATTTTCGAATGTAATCCCAAAAATCTTCAAGAAAGCCAAGCCCGCCATAAAAACCCATTTCAGAACAAAGAAACCGAATCACTTCTTGTCTTTGAAGAGCTCCCCCTCCAAGTCACAATGATCTTCAAATAAGCTAATGATATAAGCCACCAAATTTTATCATGAAACAACCTAAATTTTAAGATTCGTAACGCCACTTGATCGAGAAAATACTAGAAGTCGGAGATATAACAAGTCCTTAGAAGAGCTCGATGAAGAATTGCTACTATAAAGGATACTTCTCTGCAAAAGCTTTAGAAGAGCTCGATGAAGAATTGCTAATGTAAAATCTACCTTCATAATTCTACCACAAGCTTTATCAAAAATCTTCAAATTTGAAAAGTCACAAATCCAATTTCGAATGGCCATACCAAATTCTTCCCCGATTTATAATAAAAAATGTGATTATAAAGCCTTCAAATGGTCATGAGAATGATCTTGAATGGATAAATAATTATTGAGCTCCCCCGCGACAAAATGATATACACAATGAAGTATAAACTCCGAAAAAGTCGTGAAAATTTGTCGTTATCACGAAAAACGACTTTCCGAACCGCCAAGACTTGATAGAATCTTTATTTTGTTGTTCACGAAAAATATGTGCATTAAAGAATTCAAAACTGTTCACCAACCCTCAAATTTGTAAATTTTTCTAAATATTGGGCAGAAACTGTCACTTGCTGAAAGATAGGGGATGGAATGGTAATTATGCATCAATTTCCCCCTTTAATTGTAACAGTTTCTAAAAATGGATCAAAACTGCCAAGCTGTGAAAACAATAGGGACCAAAAGTGTCAATTCGCTGAAGTTGTAGGGACCATTAATGTAACATTGTGTCTTCATCCCCAATATATGCGACTAAATTAAAGAACACGACTGGAACGGTACCACCACGATTTGTACTTTCGTTCCGAGCACAAGCAACCGAATCCAAGTTCGTTCCAAGATCGATGATACAAAAACGAAACCATGTTCGGTCCGAGCATCACGATGCGAACAAAAGCGAAACCTTAGCAAACCGAATCCAATCACAGGTTCGCTTTCCCCTCTTTCTTTCCAAGGCTAATAAACGAACCCAAGTTCGTTCCATGTTCGTTTTGAGCACAAGCCTTCATACCTAGCCCTGAGTTCTGAACGCCAAGTATCACACCCAAAGCGAACCAATTTCAAACACGAACCCAATCACAGGTTCGCTTCCGAATCGAACGATCGTGGGAGAAGAACGAGTGCAATCCCAAATTTCCATTCCCGATTTCTCACCCCTTCGCTCCGAATCAACAGTCATTCCGATTTCTCGTATTGACCATCGACAAACACCAAACAATTCTCTCAGATTGATTTCCAGATCAAACAGTGCATCAATCAAGTTCATTACCACAATTATTTGAATTAACAGAACCTTAAAACATCGAATCTTCATATCATCATCAATTTCAACGAATAATATAATCAAGAAACGAAATTGATGTTAAAACGAGAATGAATAGATTGACTTTATTTAAACAAAGAATCAATTGATAAAATCAAAATTGATCTCGATAATGCCATTATTCACAAAGGTCGACTCCAGAACAGATGAGCAATAGATTTAACAATCATAAATAAGAATTGTTGATTGCAGTTCACGATTACTAAGAACACGATAAAGAGCCAAACAATCACCAATGAACAGTACAAGAAAACGGGAATTGTTGATATACAAACGTCGATAAGCCATAATCTCAGAGAAATCAACGATTGTTGGTAATTTTCATAGAAATCGTTGATTTACAGCACGCTATCGGAAACTTAGATATAATATTAGGGCCAAAGAAAAACCGGATCATCATCAAACACACGCATGAACAGTGACAGATCGAATAATGGGGCCAAAGGAACATTATTGGATCGAATCAATAGTGTGATAAAACGGAATAAGAGTCGATTATGTGGCCTCAAATGGGATCTATTGATCTCAAGACAAATTAATCAGATCCAAAGAACAGAGGAAAAAAATACAACGATGAACAGTAGATGAACAGCATAAATCTCCATGAACAGTAATTGAACAGAATTTTGATTCCAAGACGCCAAAACACCAAAAATCTTCAATAACTTGTGCAGAAAATCATCAAATCAAGGACCCATACTTCAAAAATCAATAGATCTTCAAAGACCCGCTCTGATACCACTTGTTGAGAATAAAACCCTAATTGAGATTTGATGAACAAGATGCGGAAAATAAGAACAAGCACAAATATGAAGATTATGTCGAATGATCACTCGATTTATTCAATTATGAGGAACAAATTACACTTTAAGAATAAGAATCTAACTCTACAAGAAACCTCACAATGTGGCGGCTACATTTTGTCTCACTCTTAACCCTAATTATGAATAATACATGACTATTTATAGGGAAAAGACAAGTCTTGGGCTTTTAACCTACACTTCATCAAGGGGGCCCATTGCCATAATCCATGGAGTGCTTTGAAACCCTACAGTCCATGAATGCAACCCCTTGCTCGACATGTTACAAAGGGTATTGAAACGGAATGAAATAACTTTTATATTTATATACATATATAAATATATATAACTAAAATTTAAATGACATTCGGACAAATAACCGATACCCTAAGTCCACATCCAAACAAGGAAAAGGAAATAAAGCGAGTTATCAGTCCTAAGCCCTTTAAATCTTATATATATATATATATATATATATATATATGATTTTTGGGAAAAAAAATATAAGTTTAAAAGAGTTTGCAAGATAATTTTAACGAGTTTAAGAATTTTGAAATACTTTTGGTGACTTGATGTCATTTTAACACAAATTTGAAACCATTTGATTTGAAGATAATCGAAATCCATTTTGTTTGGAAGATATTTTGAAACCATTTGTTTGTAACACAATATCCTTGTGTAAGACATGTATTCCTCCCCTAAAGACTGTAAAAACTATGAAAATACGGGGGTATGAACTTACCTTTTGTGAGTGGTACGATTGATGAATAGATATAGGATGTTTATTTCCACAAGTGAAATCTCGTAGCTAAACAAGTCCTATATAACAACTTGTATAGTATATATGCAACCAATTAGTGAATATAATCATAGGAATGATTGGAAATTGGACTAATTTGTAAGTATAACTTACAAATAGGAGTGTTAGAAGCTAAGGTATGAAGCTGCAAAGTGTTCACGGCCATGAGAGGTGTTCACGGCCCAAGAACACTTGATGTTCTTGAGTTCACGACCCAAAGATCTTGATGATCTTGAAGATTCAAGTGATATCAGGTCTATAAATCCTTAGAATGAAGATGAAAAGATGAACACCTTGAAGATCCAATCAATATTCCAAGAAAATCGAAGGATTGAAGGATGATACTTGAGAGAGAATTCTTGAAGTTCATGGCCAGAAGTGTAGAATGAGGAATAAATCAGTCTCTTATATATATATATATATATATATATATATATATATATATATATATATATATATATATATATATATATATATATAGGGTAACGGTTCACGCCGAAGGATGGTTGACGGCCGAAGGAGGGTTCACAGCCGAGGGTTCGTTTGCGGTCCGAAGGAAAGGTTGCGAAGTTTCTCGGTTTTCAAGTGTTTTTCCTTCTAGTTTCTAACACAAATATTCTAAGGTTTTTAACATGCAAAGGTTATTATTCTACCCTTAATAAAAATTCAAACAATAAAGGAGACTTTAGTTGACCCAAGTTTGAATTTGGTTGACTAGGGTTGACTTTACAAGTAGAAATTAACGGGATGTTACAGCTTTTTGTAAGACCATTTATACAAGCAACATAAGTCTCTCTATTTTTATTTCTTTTTCAAGTTATAGCCCTCAATTTAGTATGTGTTTTTATATTGTTATCTATAGGATGCAGAAAAGGAAGATATGTTATTGGAGCATTTAATATGTATATTCTTGGAGGGGTTGAAGTAGTTAATTATGCAGTCGAAGAGCAAAAGAGTCCTGCTATATTAAAGGTATTTGATAATTTTATCTAGAAGCTATACATTACTATAACAACTCTTTCCATGTCGATGTAGAATAAAAGTTTTAATTGAAAAAAGATATATTATAACATATTTTTCTACAGCTTCATGCTAGTGTTCTAAAGCAACGACGAAGCCCGTTGGTAGCATGTTGCATCTCTGGTGCTGAGAGCCCTAAACTTGAAAATGATATACAAGTTTTCCCTAATCTTTCATTGGGTATCTTTCAAAGGCATCTTTCAAGGGCATCAGGATACTGTTGAGGATGTACAATTTTTCCCTTTTAGGTATCTATCTAATCCAACATTTTCTTTAGTTCATCATTCAAAGTAAATATCATTCAGTTATTACCCTTTTGCATTCACGAATTGCAGTTTTAGGGTTTATTACAATAAACTTAACATATACAATAAATGGCAGGGTTTATCGAATGTAATTAATAATCATAGATTATAAAGTTTAAGGTTGCCTATATATTATATGGTTTGTGCTGATTTCTAAATATGCATGAATAATGCACGTTTTGTTGACATGTGAGAAAGTGGGTGGTGGAATGGGTAAGACAAGAAAAGATGCACAAGAACAGGCTACCGAAAATGACCTTTACAACTTGGCTGGTGAAAAATTATCTTCTTTACCTTAACCTGATTGTGTGCCCTTTTTAGTTAAAATGCAAGAATTAGAAACATACTTTAATTTATTTGACTTGAAAAAATATATTTACTCTTTTTACTACACAAGTCCTTTTATGTCCCCCCAAGTGCAGGAAATAGCAATATACCTTGATATTTCTGGCATTTAAGCCTCCTTTACCACAAATAAGTTGAAGTAAGTTCATAATTCATTCATTTAGGCCTTTCTTGGGTTAAAATGCATGAAATCATACTTTAATTTATTTGACTTGAAAAAAATATATAGAATGCAAGAAATAGCATCATACTCTTTTTTGGTTAAAAGGCAAGAAATAGCAGCATACTTTAAAGAGTTATAATATTGATTAATATATCATATACTAATTTCTTTTGGATTTTGTGTTAGATTTGATTAGATATAAGAATTTTTTGAATATAACATCCTACTTACTACTATATAGTAGGTTGTATGAAAGAAATAGCAATTTACTTTCATTGATTTGAAAGTACAATGCTCTAATAATAAAGGAATTAAAAGAAGGATCATTTTTTATAATTGAAACATTATATGCAATTTTTTTCTCAGGTTGGGGCGGCAAACTCCAGTACACAGATGATGATATTGATGAAATTTGTGAAGAATGAATGGTCGTCTTTTGTTGTTAGTTAGCATTTGACAAACAATATCTTTGTTAACTGTGTAATGTTAGTTAACATTTAACATGTAGTGTACAATATTTTTGTTAACTTGTTTGACATGATGTTATTGGATAATATTTATTTTTTTGGTATATATGTGTTTCTATATTTAGGTATTATGCATAAATGCATGTCGTAAATGCGTATCGTAAATGTGTGTCGTAAATGTGTTTCGTAAATATTTATCGTAAATGTCTACTGAAGTTTATGACACACAAATGCATTCCGTCTTTATATATGATAGGGGCTTTAATGATACACATTGTGTGTCACCTGTAACCTGATATGACATGCATTGTGTGTCATAAATACGCGTTATAAGGTTATACATGAAAATACGTGTCATCTTCATTTATGACAGGGGCTTCAATGACACACATTTGTGTGTCATCTGTACCCTTTTATGACACGCACTGTGTTTCATGAAAGGCTAGTTTTCTTGAAGTGTATGTCATGAATTATACATATTTTAAGGGATATATTTAATACTTTTTTGCACACTTATATAGACATTTGATACTAAAATGTTACAAATTTGTATTTTGCAGATTATAAGGAGTAAATGATAAAATACAAGATATTTAGAGCATATTCTTGAAGAAATTCGTAGGTTGAACACTAAGAAAAAATTAATTAAAGACATCTCCAGAATAATAGAAGATTTTGAAGATATTTGCAAATCGCGTGGCAAATATATTATCGCGCCATGATTAATACGGTGGCATATTACTATAAATTGAACCCTACTTTCGTCTTTAGAAGATATGAAGCAGAAAACTTAAAGTTTGCAGTCGTTTTGAAGCCCTAAAGCAAGAAGAAGGAGATCTTTCAATAAGCATTCAGCTCTAGAAGACTTTTGGTTTGCAATATGATTAACTTTCCAGTTTATTTTAATTCTTTAGCTTTGATTATGTGCTAAGTACTTATACTTTTGTTTAGATGTAGATGATCCATGATGATTTTGTTTTAATTCATTGAAAGGAATTTGATAGTTTTTTTATTTTATTCTGTTAATGCTTAACTAAAGATCCATGCGTATTGATAATGATTTTGTTATGTTTATGTAACTTAGTGCATGATTTATGATTATGTTTTGATTATGTATCTTGAATCACATTTTTTATTAACTTGTCCAAACTGAAAAACTGAATCAAAAGCGTAGGAAATCGTGACTAGTAGAAGGCTATGTCCTAGGTTAAACATAATAAAATTGATATTAATATTTGTGATTGATCCAATAACTTGGACAATTTGAGAAGTTTCCATCAACACTGGAACGAATTATACATGTTTAAGTCATTACATAATATGAATCAATGGACTGAGTCTAGGAAATTTGTCCTTGCTGGTAGACTACTTAGAATCATAGCATTAATGATATTATCATTGAGTTAATAAAATTAGAAATTAATGAATATTTATCAACTTTCCATCACACTTAAATGATTAAGCATAATCATAAGGACAATTGAATTCTAAACGAAAGTACTTATTAATTAATGTTTAACATCTTTAGTAATTTATTCGATTTAGTTAATTTAGATTTTTCTTAGTTGATACATCATTATTCCCCTTGAGTTCAAAACCCTTACTTCAACTATATTATTCCTGATCAGGTACACTTCCTAATGCTAGTAGTCAGTTCAGTTTGTTAGGATTTACAAATTTAAAACTAGATATGTAGTTTAAATTAGGTTTATTTTATTAGACTACTTTTCGTACATCGATTTTGTAATATATATACATTGTATATTTGGAGTTATAATTTAACTAATATTGGTACTATTGCTCTTATAGATTCAACAATTTATTAGGTACATGTTGCTAGTGATCTTTATAGGTAGTGTCCTTTAAATGAGAACTACTTAAGGTCAATGTTAATAGCGACTGAGATGGAAGGAAACCACAACCACGTATTGATAGTATTTGGTTTGGTAAACATAGAGAATGATGTAGGTTGGACATGGTCCCTATAAAGGATGATGGAATGTATTGGGGTGGGGGGTGGGGTAGGGAAGTCTCCTTTATAAGCGATATGTCCAATTTCATGGGTATTGTTGTAGAAATGTCGCTAATTTACGGGATAGGATGGTCGCAATAGGGTGGTGGAACGGTTGTTTTGGTAGAAATATAAAACTTATAACATGTCTGATTTTTAGTTGTATTTGGATATACTTCAACATGCAATCAACAATCAAACCAATGAAAATGCACTTGTCTGGCTTGACAATATTGCTATTTCGACAATTGCAATGTACTTTTTTCCTAAATCATGTTTCAATGTTTTGATAGTTGATATTAATAAGTTTGTGTTAAGGTTATCGACTGTTACACATGATTTACCGATAACGACTGCCATTGAGGTTATCTATGAGGCGATGCAACAAGTGTTAATGACTCGATTCAACATGGGTAAAGAAATATTTAGAAAGTATTTTCCTATATTTAATGAAATATAACTACTTTTAGGCGTTAAATAACAATAATGATTTTTTTCGCAGGGGGGCACTTTTGTGATCTCACACCTTATGTTAAGGCCATGCTTCATCGGAGGATACACAAGTGTCAAGCCTGGCAGGAAAGACGAGTTTAGAGCTTCAACTTTGAAGTTACAAATTTTTTTGAAAACTACATATGTACATCTTGATCGAGGGATTTGTAGATATAGGGAAAAAACATAGTGTACTGTGTGAGCACGCGATAACGGTGATGAGATTATTTAACATGCAAAAGATTCACCAACTTTTTAACTATAATTTGACTTTTGTCATGTATCGAGATGCATACTGTACTAAAATTTGAGATTATTTAACATGCAAAAGATTCACCAACTTTTTAACTATAATTTGACTTTTGTTGTGTATCGAGATGCATACTGTACTAAAATAGTGAAACCTCTACCGCCTCCTCTTAATGGGAATTAACAAATAATGTGTTAGTGGTGTTGTCCCCTCTATAACTTAAATATTTATATATCTTAAATATACATGTAATGTTATATGGGATCCACTAGTATGTGTAATGTTATATGTTATCCACTAATATAATATTCTTTTAATGTGACCTCTAACAAATAATCACTTAAAAAAGAACACAACGAATAAAAATCCAAGCATCACAAACCATCATAATTTGGAATTTATAAAAGATGACTTTCTGATATCCAAATATGAAGTGTGATGTTTCCATTGATATCTCTTATTACAAAGAACATATTGAAAAAGAATGCAGCTCAAACGGAGTTTGTATGCGAAATTTATGAATGATTAAGTTGGCTTTTTTCATATTGCTTAACGAGCACCCTATTTCAGAACTACATTAGTATGACTTTCCGACATCCAAATTAGAAGTGTGGTATGTCCATTGATAACCATTGAAACAAAGAACACAATAAAAAATAAACTCAAGAGTATTTCGTATAAAAGAGTTATCTTCAAAATTCTAAAAAAAAAAATAGATTTTCACAGCCTAGATTTTTGCAGACCATATGGATTTTCGCAGCCCGCAGCATGGTGGTATGTAACAAAGATGGCTATTAAATATTTTTTTATATATATATTCTAGTCCAGCGGTATCCGGTGTTGTGCTCCCTACTTGAGATCAATGGTTCAAGTCTCACTGTGGACATAGGTGGAATAATTTATGAGTAGTTTAGTATATATATATATATATATATATATATATATATATATATATATATATATATATATATATATATATATATATATATATATAGTTATTTTACGAAAGAAAGAAAAATCTATTGTAACCATTTTCTCATAAATTTACTAAAGAATAAAGTAATTCATTTAAAAAAAAAACAAAATAAAGATATTGTAAATGTCGCCATCTATTTATTTGTTTACTTATTTATTTTTGTCATGAGTGAGACGGACGAGTTACGACGAACTTGCGTGACGCATGAGTTGTTAAGTGGCGGTAGAGAAGACAAGTTATGAAGCCACTTGCTCCCTGCCCAGCCCACGGCCCGCCAAAGTTGAAAAGACGCCTCAACAAACTAATATTTTCACAAAACCCCTTAAGATTTATCTTAAATGTATTTTCCACCTTATACATTTTCAAGTTTTTCTTAAGTTTTATGTGAATAATAAGTTATTTTGGAATTTTTTTCATGACCCACGTTCCAAATAAGTGTCGATTACGGATGAATTATCTTCGACATAACATGCGGGTAAGTCGGATATTATATTATAATTAATATATGTTGGTTTGGGGAGCGGGGTTTCACAGCTGGGCATGCCGCTTTTAAAGCCGCTGCGTGCAAAGTGGTAAAGCACGAGAATGCATGTATAGAAAATCAACATGTGTTTGTTCCTTTTGCATTCGATACATTTGGTTTTCTCGCACCAGAGGCGGTGGATCTCCTTAATAGAGTTCAACGGGTCATGCATTCTAATGTTATATCTCCTAGATCCACAAATGTTGTTTTCAAAAGAATTGGTTTTGCCATCCAGAAAGGGCTAGCGGCACAGCTTGTTGCCCATTTGCCTTCAATCGATATGTATTGAACTATAATATTTTGCTTCATTCATTAATTTGAGTTTGTTAAATGGGAGCTTTGGATGATTGTCATTAATATATATATATATATATATATATATATATATATATATATATATATATATATATATATATATATATGTTATAAAAAATAGTTATGTCGGTATCATTGATTTTGAAAGAATATTTTTTACATTGTAATTACGTTAAATATAAAATAAGATAGATACATATTTATACTAACCCATATCAATAACGTTTATTCTTGGATAACATAAAATTTCATTAACTTTTGATTTATAGTATTATTTATTATTATGATAATTAATCAATTTGTATAACTATCTTTTAGAATTGTATTATTTTAATGACATATATCCAAATATGTTTTTGTTCTCTAACAATAGTAGTTTGATCTATCATTTTTTCTCATAAAATACATCAATAAATACTTTTTTCCATTCATCTATATAAATAAAAATTTACAATCTATATATAAAATTAGTTAACTTTGAAAAAATATTTAATTACATGTTTACATAGAGACAAATGCAAGTAATGAAATCATTTTACCTAGATAATATCACACCACCAAATATACTTCATGTCATCTAGGCATGATCATCATGCGGGTAAGTCGGATTTCGCGTTATCAGTTTGATGTTTGTCACTTAACCGAACCGTATTACTTCCGTTAATTCGCTTTTTGGTTATCCGGGTCCAGTTTGAACAAATTTGGTTTCGTTACTCAAATAACACACTAAATCTAAATTGTTGCATTCGTCTTCTCTTACTCACGTAATCTCATCAACTTGTTTAATATCATACTGGTTATTATATTTTGGCAGCCATTAACTTTGTCAAGCTTTACACTCGCATACATCGAGTCATGTATAATTTACTATCATGATACTTAATCAATTTGTATAACTATCTTTTAGAACTATATTATCTTAATGATATATATGCAAACATGCTTTTGTTCTCTAACAATAGTAGTTTGATCTATCAAATTTTCCTCTTAAAATACATCAATAAATATTTTCTTTCATTCACGTAAATAAATAAAAATTTACAATCTATATATAAAATCAGTTACTTTGAAAAAATATTTCATTACACATTTACATAGAGACAAATGTGAGTAATGAAGTCATTTTACATAGATAATATCACACCACCGAATATACTTCATGTCATCTAGGCATGATCGTCATGCGGGTAAGTCGGATTTCGGGTTATCGGTTTCATGTTTGTCACTTAACCGGACCGTATTACTTCTGTTAATCCGCTTTTTGGTTATTCGGGTCCAGTTTGAACAAATTCAATTTCATTACTCAAATAACACTAAATCTAAATTGTTGCATTTGTATTCTCTTACTCATGTAATCTCATCAACTTGTTTAATATCATCTTGAATATTATATTTTTGCAGCCATTAGTTTGGTCAAGCTTTAGACTCGTATACATCGAGTCATGTAAATATATCATATATCATATATCATATATTAATATAGAGATATACTATATATAGTGAAGCATATGTAAATACTTATTTATGTAAAAATATTAAACCACCAAAGTCACGTGTTTTAATGAATTAATTAATATAATACTATAACTTTTTTCAATTAAAAGTAATTATATAAACAATTATCACATTTTAAACATATAATGTATTTATTCAGGTAAAAAAAAATTAAGCATACAGACTTAATAAAAAAATGCTCTAAGAATGAGCAATCTTATGATTCTACTCAATTGGAAGAATTAATAATTAGAATCCTAATTATTATCTGAAAGTAAAAAAAAATCATATAGGTAGATGAATATATGATTAAGATGTATTACCACTCTAGATTTTGGTTTCACTGGAGATGTCAGAAACAACCCATGAAAACACACAAATAGAATACAAAACATCAACAAAAGTGAGAAAAAGATTAATAATAAGAATAAAAAGACTACGCATGTATTAAATCAATAACAAACCTTATAACAAAAGAATCCAAAAATTTTAGCGGCAATACATCCATTGATATTCTCTGCAAGGAAATGAAATTATGCATACACATAGGTAAGAGATATTATGAGGAAACATTGACAGTGTAATGGCCATGAAATACCATTAAGTATATATTGTTAAGAGAAAAACTTAGAGACACACTTGAACAAACGTTAGAACAAGTATATTACGGAATAGTTAATCTCGAAGGATCTATAAGCTCAACAATAATATTAATAAGCTAGAGTTAGATAGTTAGAGAGTTAGTTGCGGAAAAGTAAAGAAATAGAAATGACAACAATTGTTATATCAATAATACATGTAAGTTGATTCATAACAAGGAATGCATTCAATCCAAGTTAATAAGGAAGATCAAACTTAGTGATTAAGTCACAGAAGACTTGCTCCGAGGAGAGGTTATAATCAGTTGTATTCTAGTAAGATTTGAGAGTAAGAGGTGATGCGTAATTAGATAGAGAGATAGAAAAGATAACTTGGGAGAAGTGTATTCAGAATAGATAGATGCGTGTAAGTGTGTTGAATACAAAGAGAATGAGCTCTATTTATAGAGACTCACGATGTACACTAGATTACCTCTCTAAGAGTAGCCATGCAAGGCATACTGGACAATAGAGAGTGTTACAATAAAAGACAAGTAAAGTAATCTAGTTAAGTGACTGCGGTAGGTAGAGACTTCGGATGCGGTTGCTGAAGAAGGAGCTTGACTGCGGGTGCTGGATGGCTGCGGTAGCTGAAGAGGTTGCGGTAGCTGAAGTTCAAGAGGGTCACTTTTTATGATTCAACAATTTCCCCCGAAGTGACCTCTTTAACTTTTGTTCAGCTATCAAGTTTGAGGAATTTGATCAGGATCCACCAAAACTTCCTGATGTTTTCCAGCCAGATGATTCTCCTTAAGATCTCGAACTTGACTTCTGCGGTAGTGTGCTTTGATCTTTCAACTACGGTTCGGCAGATGTCAAGTTGCTTCTTGGTGAGGCGATGCATGGCAGTCATAGGAATGAAATATTTGACATTATCGATCTTCCTTTTGAAAATGACTCCAAGTTCAGGAAAGTTGGTTGCGCCTAAGGATCTTTCTTGATAGCCTTCGGTAGGCATTGGTGCAGGGTCAAGTGGTGGCATATCAAATTTCTTGGCAATGATGGGGTAGATGTCTGCGTCGATCTTGGCAAAATCACAGACCGTTTCCTTCAAAAAGGTATTAGCCCTTTCAAGCGCAATCTTCATTTTCTGGTCTTCTCTGACTTGTTCTGGAACACCTTGGCAATGAGAAAGATTTCTTCCGGATTCATACAAGGGAAGTCTGCTTGGGTGCGGACATAGTCATGCTCCCTTCTAGTGAGGGTATACTGGATGTAGTCAGCCTTCATGAACTTCCGAATCTTGTAGTTCTTGACTGCGGATGGTCTATCGTTAGACCATATATTCTCAATGGGAGAGGCATGCTTAGCATGAAAAAGACTAAGTCTCTCAAATTCCATTGGCAGTCTTTTGTGATCTGGAAGGCTGCGGTCGAATTGCTCAAATACTGTGAAGTATTTGGCATTTGGAGATATTGGGACATCCCAGTAGCCATCAGTAGGGGGTTCAGCATAGGTGAGGTGGGGTCTGTAATCTTCGTCCAGCAGTCTGCAGTGAGGATTGATCCAAGAGTTTATCAAGGATTCGTCCATCATAGTATCAAAACCGCATTCTCTCTATATGAGCTCTGCAAGTTTGGCTGCCTTCCAATCTTGTTTCCTTTGGGTGGTGGCAGGAGAGTCATTTGAGCTTGGAGAGGACATGTGCTCAGCCAGGTTTTTGAAGTGAGGAGGGGTCTCTGGCTTGTCAGGAGTGTTCTCCTTTTGTGGTGAAGTATGAGGAGGTGGAGTATGGTGAGATGGTTGCGGTGTAGGAATTTTTTCTGTGATGATGGGGGGACTCTGATGCTGTGAGATGGAGTGATTGGAGTTATGGACTTCTTCACTTCGATGGACTTCGTCTTCACTTCACCCTCTTGAGGAATGCAACGGAGGAGCTTCCTCAAGCCATTTTCTAAGGCCATCAACCTTGGCAAAAACGTCTTCAAATTGAGCTTTAAGGGCGTCGGCCAACTGTTGATTATTGGGAATGGTGGGGTTGAAGAGCAGTCTATGAATTTCCTTGGTGAGCTGAAGAATCTCGGGACCATGGAAGTTGGAGGACAGGGATCATTGTAGTCTGTTGATTGTGGCTTGAAGAACTGAGATAGTGGACTCATACGCAGTGTGAGTCTCAGCTATCAGTTTTTGAGACTGTGTAGCTTGATCCACAATGGCTGCTTGGAGATCCTTTTTGATTGCGGTCACCTCAGAGATGAGGCGTTCCGCAGCAGCCATGAAGTCCTTGTGATCTGCTTTGCGGTTGTTGTCAAGGGACCGGATCCCCATTTCAACTTTGAGAGAAATTCTCTCAGCAGCCAAATGCTCACGTGTTTCCAGGCGTTCTATCCGTTCCAACAGTGACTGCGGTCCGGGGGAGTCTTCTGGTTGCGGTTGGGTTGGCTTGACCGCAGCTAAGATTTGATCAACTTTTGCTTGTAAGCTCAGAAACTCCTTTCTCGTGACCGCATTCTTCTTCTTTTTCCTCTTCTCTTTGGGTTTAGAAGTTGAATGGTGAGAGCCACTGGATTCCTCTTCTTCGTCGAACATCATGAGGTCATCATCAGAGGGACAGGGCTTGTTTACTTCCTGAATGTCATCATCATCAAGACCGAAGGTGGGAGCAGAACTGACTTCTATTGTGGTTCCTTTGTCTTGTGATTCATGAACTGTTGGAGTTGGAATTGGATTTGGAGTTGGAGTACGAGTTGGAGTTACTCTGGAGGTACCTGTACCTTCACCAGTTGCTTGAGCTTTGAGGATTGTTTCAGCCATCTCGGTCATCCAGTCTTGAACCTTTAGAATGGTGGCTACGGTATTGGCATTACTGATTGCATCTGCCCAATACTTCGCCACTGACTGGATTTCTTGCTCCTTTTGTTGTTGTTGCTTGATCTGTTGTTCCTTGCGGGCTTGGAATGCCCTTCTGAAAGCGGCATATTTCTTGATTTCTGACTCAGTTACCGGAGTGTAGCGTAACCATGAGTCGTTTGATTCATCTCCTTCAAATCCTTGGAAACGCACCGAAGTGTCCTTCGGGTCCACGGATCCTTGCACATTTGTGCTCACCGTGCCTAAACCACCTGTTGTGGATGTAAGCAGAGTAGGATTTCCTGAGCTTCCTTGGTCTCCTTAACCCGTGGTCAAGTTTGGCCTCGGCTCAGTTCTGGCATGGGCGGAAGAAGTGCCCTGCGGTTGGGGAGGTGTTTGAAGTGTTTGGGTGACATTCAAAAGGATGGAGTACAACTCCTCAGGAGAAAAGAAATGCAGTTGGGAATCCCTGAAGACCTTAGGGCGTGCACCAGTGTCATCCTCTTGGGAGTGAACTGGGGGGGAGTCTCCACGATGTTGTGAATCAGACTCACTTTCTATGTCTGATTGGAAAATGATAGTGGTGTTGAACGGGTCTGCGGCCACCCCAAGGACTACCGGAGCCTTTTGAGAGGCTGAGGTATCAGTCCGGTCACGCATATGGCCAGTAGGATTGGTCTTTCTTTTCTTAAGGATAGCAATTGGTTGCCTATCCTCATATGAATCACTATCAGGTGTGGTTGCGGTGGGTTTGGTTTTCCGTTTCTTTGTGGGTGCGGTTCGTTTGGGAGCATCCTTCTTGGGTGTTCTTTGTTTCTTCTTGGTGGCCAATTGCTTTCTTCTTTGAGAAAGATTGAAGAGAGTAGTGGAAGAAGGGACTGCGGTACCTTCAGGGTTAATGATTGCGAATGGGTTCTGAAGAGGCGGGGTAGGAAGGTATGGGGCAATACCTTCCGTAGCCTCAATATGGTCTGAGACATCAGCAGTCTCAAGACCAAGTGTGGAAAGAATGTGGGTAGGGAGTCTTGGAATTGGTCCAAAATTAGATTGATCAGAGGAGGGATTGTACCTTTTAAGATCCTTGGTGACAAAGAAATTGATGTCACTGCCCATGTCGATTCCTGCATCCGCATGAAGGTCTGAAATGCAAAGTGACCAGAACCTTGCAAAGGTGAGCTCGGTTGGGTTCTCCCTTGGGTTCTCCTTGGGAATGTATTGAATAAAGTCGTCCCATAAGATCTTCCCGTAGTTTACATCGTGTCCTGTGAATATACTCCATACCAGCTCCAGAAGCTTGAGTCCCATATTATCCGTGCCTCCGGTTCTGCCGGATAGACTGCGGATGATGAAGTGGCAAACAAATTGCCAGACCGCAGGCAATTGGTTTTTCTTGAATTCGCCAATTCCTTTAATCTTTTTCTGATATCTCATTTGGTAAAGGGCAGAGGTAACGTCCGCCATGGATGGAGAGAAAATCTTGATGGAGGGATGAACAAGGAGGTTTATGGCAGAAAGAAACTTTTCCTTGGACAGAATGACCAAAGAATCATTAACCAGGTTAAGATGAACTTCTTGGGGGTTTTCGATTGGGCGATAAGCGGAGAATGCACATTGAAAAGGGTTAAGATTGGGACAACATCTGTGAAAGCATCAAAGGGGCCAAACAGGGGATGATTCTTCAGAAACTTAATCATCAGCTTGGTTGGAGCATTGTAAGATGGATGATCTTCGAACACTGCTCTGAAGTTGCTTGATGCAATCGTGGGAGAGTCTGAACCAGTAGGGTTCACTGATCCTGAAGCCTTGGATTGTTTCTTAGATGCACCGGATTTCAACATTGTAGGATCTTGAGAGAAAGAGTAGAAAAACAGAGTTCTTGAAGGATTTGAGAGGGAAGGTTCAATGTTCAGAAAGCGTAAAGTGATTTTGGGGAAGAAGAAGGGTTTATGAAGAGATGAAATTTTTACCCTAGGTAAAAAGAAAGGATAAGGTAAAACGTCGTTTGGGGGGAATCTTTTGAATTGGCAATTAAATCTCAGCCAGATAATATGAAACGGTTTAAAAAAGTTTTTGAGATTTTACCAAAAAGGGATTTACATTTAATGAAAAGTCAGACGTGCATCAACACGTCAGGTGATAGAGTGGTGAGGGGAAAGGAAGTTGTAACGGATGGGACGTGTTGGGTAAGAGGAAAAGACAGATTAAGGATTTGTTTATGGAAAAACGTTTTTTTTGTCATCATACCCAAAATAGGTATGACACAAGGTTTATTCAGAAAGAGAAAGAGACAGTTTCTCAAGGAATGTTTTTTTATTTAATGTTTTATTTAATGAAGGATCATTAAATCGCACACCATGATTCAAGGGTTGATGAAACAGTTGAGAAATTATTGATGTGATCGCGGATGGACAGATGTCATTGCGGATGGACAAATGAATGTCTGCAGTATAGGAACTGAGGAGAGCACTTGTACACAAAGTTAGTAATAACAAACAATAAGGACCCTTGAAAGATAAGTATGATATATGGTTGCGGTACATAGACTGCGGTACCAAAACCATCTAACATAAGTAACTTTCAGTGAGAACCGCAACGGAGACCAAGGATGGTCTGCGGTATCTATCAATTCAAAAAGAATTGCAGATCTGGATTCATCATTCCTAACATTTGCAGGAAGGTGTTAAGTTTTGTGGAGTCAAGTGCTTTTGTGAACACATCAGCAATCTCTTCATGAGTATGAACAAAGATGATTTCAATATTACCTTTCAAGATGTGGTCTTTGATGAAATGATACCGTAGTTCAATATGCTTAGTCTTGGAGTGCTGAATAGGATTATGAGAAATAGCAATAGCACTTTCAGAGTCACAATAAATTGGTATCCGCAGCATTCTATATCCGTAGTCCAATAATTGAGTTTTCATCCAAAGGACTTGAGAACAACAGCTGGCTGCGGCCACATTTTTTCAGCTTCTGCGGTAGACAGAGATACACAACTTTGTTTCCTTGAAGACCAGCTGACAAGTCTTCCACCCAAAAATTGACATCCTCCTGAGGTACTTTTGCGGTCTAATCTGCATCCGGCGTGATCCGCATCTGTGAAAGCTTGCAGGCTGAAGTCATTGCCTGCGGGGTACCATAGACCAAGAGATTTGCTTCCTTTCAGGTACCGTAGTATCTGTTTGGCTGCGGTCATATGTGACACTTTTGGGTCAGCCTGATACCTTGCACATACACCAGTTGCAAAGACAATGTCTGGTTGGCTTGCGGTGAGGTACATTAGAGAGCCAATGATACCTCTATAAGTCTTGTGATCCACAGGTTCTCCTGAGGGATCAGCAGAGATCTTATAACCGAAGGCCATGGGGGCCTTAGCCGAAGAACAATTGTCCATAGAATATTTCTTTAACAGTTTGGTGGTGTATTTTTCTTGATGAATGAAAATTCCTTGTGGAATTTGTTTCACTTGAAGACCTAGAAAGAAGTTAATCTCTCTATTCATGCTCATTTGGAATTTATTGGTCACGAGCTTAGCAAATTCATTCACCATTTCTTGATTAGTTGATCCGAAGATGATGTCGTCCACATATATTTGAACGAGCATAAGGTGGTTACCATTTGATTTTCTAAATAACGTGGGGTCAATCACTCCTCTCTTGTACCCCGATGAGACAAGGAATTCAGAAAGAGTCTCATACCATGCTCTTGGGGCTTGCTTCAGACCGTAGACTGCTTTTTCAAGCTTGTAGCAGTGGTCTGGGAATTCAACATTTTCAAAACCTGGAGGTTGCTGAAGGTAAACCTCTTCTTTTAATTCCCCATTGAGAAATGCACTCTCCATTTGGTGTACCTTGACGTTCTTGTGGGCTGCGTATCCTAGGAAGATCCGGATAGCTTCCATGCGTGCTACCGGAGCATACGTTTCATCGTAGTCAATGCCTTCAAGTTGACTATACCCCTTTGCAACTAGCCTTGCCTTGTTTCTGACTACCGCACCAGATTCATCCAGCTTGTTTTTGAACACCCATCTAGTGCCAACAATGGTGTGACCACGTGGCTTCGGAACGAGCTGCCAAACTTTGTTTCTTTGAAATTCTTCTAGCTCTTCTTGCATTGCAGCTATCCAGTCAGGTTCAAGCAATGCTTCTTTGATCGTTCTGGGCTCTACCGAGGACATAAATGATGCGTAGTGACAATGATCAGATAGGTCCTTGGAAGATCGAGTCTGGATACCTGCGGATGGGTTGCCAATGATTTGACCTGGTGGGTGGTCCTTCGTCCATACGTGTAGACGGGGTTGTAGATGATCAGCAGCCGCGGTAGAGGGAATATCTTGAATATCAGAAGAATCTGCGGTTAGAGATGGCAGTTCCCCTTGGACTTGAGAACATCCTGCTGAGTCATCTTAGTTTGTTGGAACGGGAATGGAGTTTTCTTGAGCAGTTGGGAGAGGTTCCCCCTGGATTGCTGATGGGAGTTCCTCTGGAACCTGAGAGGGTTCCCCCTGGACTGCGGATGGGAGAGTGATAATCCTTGGATCGGTTCTCGTGTCAATGTTCTCTATGAGTTCATCATCCAAATCCGAAGATACGTTTGATGGTAATGATTCTCTCCGGGTAGGAACTTGAGCAGCATCAAGTACTGGAACCTCGACGGTTGTTGCTAGATCCGGAGTAGAGCTTTCCCCCTCAACCGGAGAGGTGAAAGTATTGAGAGATGCTACTTCAGATAGAGATGGTCCAGAAACATCAGCGTGTTGTTGTTGAGCTGCGGGTGACACAAGAACTTCGGATAGTTTCGCCGTTTCAACAGGATCGAAAAGATTGTCATAATTGACTTCAACTAGATTTAAAGGACCTGAAGAGGCAGGAATATCGCTTTCCATGATTGCGGTGGTTTCAGTGGATGGAGGGGCGTTGCGGATGTGAGAATCATCAAATTTCACATCGAAGCTTTCAATGATCAGCCTTGTACGTCTGATGAGCACTCGATAAGCAACCTTGTTAGTGGAATAACCAAGGAAGATGCCTTCATCAGACTTTGGTGCAAACTTGTTAAGCTGATCTCGGTTGTTGATCACGAAACATCTACACCCAAAGATATGAAAGAAGCGAACATTTGGCTTGCGGTTGTTAAGGCCCTCATATGGTGTTTTATTGAGACGTTTGCACACAATGCTTCGGTTTTGAACAAAGCATGCGGTGGCTACAGCTTCAGCCCAGAAGTAGAGAGGAAGGTGTGCGAAGTTGAGCATGGATCTGGCTGCTTCTACTAGAGTGCGGTTCCTTCTCTCTACTACCCCATTTTGTTGCGGTGTATAGGGAGCTGAGAAGTTGTGAGAGATTCCCTTGGACACCAAGAAACTGTTGAGGAGATGATTAGTAAACTCGGTTCCATTATCACTGCGGATCCTTCTTACTGGAAGCTTGATCTGAAGTTCGATCTCTTTGATGAAGTTGATGAAAATCTGCGGTGTTTCTGACTTGAGTCTGAGGAAGAAGACCCATGTGAAGCGTGTAAAGTCATCTACAATAACTAGTATGTATTTTTTATGATGGAGACTGGCTACGGTGGATGGACCGCAGAGATTAATGTGCAATAGCTCCAGTGGTTCAGAAATTGAAGAGTCCATTACCAGAGGGTGACTTGCTTTGGACTGTTTACCACATTCACAAGCCGAACAAAGAGTATCGTTGCTGAATTTGAGAATAGGGAGACCTCTGACTAGTTCTCCTATGACCAAGTTGTTGATGTACCTGAAGTTGAGATGAGCTAGCTTGCGGTGCCATAGCCAGCTGACTTCGGATACAGCTTTGGACAGGAAACACAACTGCAGTCTGCCAATGATCAGAGAGACATCCAAAGGATACATGGTACCTTCGGATCTGGATTTGATCAGACAGGTGTTTCTGTCACTAGTCATTATATAGCAGAACTGATCATCAAATTCAACCCGATGTCCTGTCTTACATAGTTGGCCAACACTGATGAGATTGTGTTTAAGGCGTTCTACGTAGGCAACCTTCTGAATAGAGAAATTCCCCGTAGTGAGAACACCGTAACCTCGGATGACCCCATTCGCATTGTTGCCGAATGTGACATTTCCACCATTGCATATAGGCCTGAAATCCCGAAGGTATTCTAACCTTCCGGTCATGTGCAAGGAGCAGGCACTGTCAATTAACGATTCTTCTTCTTATTCCACTCCTTGCACAAAGCCTGAGAATTACACGGTTAGTTTAGGCATCCAAACTAGTTTGGAGCCTGGGGCAATTGGTGAATTGCAGATTGATGCATGGACCGAGGTTGCAGGGACGGGTCTCTTGTCAACTTTTAATCCTAGTCCTGGATGTTTGTGCAAAATTGGAGTGTTGTGAGTTTTCGAAAAAATACGAGGTTTCTGACTCCGACTAGATTTAACATAGGATGAATCCTTTTGACAACTACACTGACATTTACAAAAAGAGATTTTGTCTTTTGATCTGACACTATGCTTGGTCAGCGGTCTATAGGATAAATTGGAATTGCTACCGGTCCGAGGTTGGTAATCCCTGACATGAAAGTTGTTGGATTTTGAAAAAGTTTGTTTTTGAAAAGGTTTAGCACGTGCAAATCTTTGAGTCCTTTTTGGTGGATTTGGTAGAATACCCTTCCATTTGTTGAAATTTTGACGTGACTTTGAAAGTGTTGGAGTGGGTAAAATCCCTTTCCATTTAGGATCATTTGAGGAATAGACCTGAAAACCATTGTTTCGAAAAGACTGAACACCCTTTTGGGTTGTGTCAGAAGAAGTAGGAATGACTTTTGAAGATGGACTTTCCCTTTTGTTTGTTTTCTTGGTGGGAGAGTTTTTTGAAAAGTAGTGTGAAAAAACAAATTTTTCTGGACTCTTGGACTTTGGAATTCTGACATGCTTCTTATCTTTTGAAAAAATTTGTCTATTTGTGCCTCGAGATCTAATTTCCTCTTTGAAGGCCTTTTTGGCCAAGGATTTTGGTGAACCGCAGTCATTGTTGTTCAACTGCGGTTTCCTGGAATTCTTAGAATGATTTTGAAAAAGTGGGCTTGAGTCATCCGAACTTGAAGATTTTGGGGTCTGTGAGCATTGACCCACTTCAAAGTTCTCTATAGGTAATTCATGATGAATCGCCTGAAGGGTCACGGTTCCTTTTACTGAGGACTGCGGTAGTGAAGATTTGACTACTGCAGAGTAAGTCTTAGTTGGGACTTCAGTGGGACTTTTGTGGGACGTTTGACTATAGTGTGAGACACTGCGGTCTGAGGGCAGAGATGGAAAGTCTTTTGAGACTTCGGGGACCTCAATGACAATTTCTTCATCAACTACAGATGAGGTTTGAGAATTTGTGTAAATGGTGCCACAGATAGGAATTTGATCACTTGTGTGACCCGAAACCTCAGGCACAATTTCCTCAATGACACAATTATTTCTTAGATTATGGAGTCTACCGAAGTGAGTTTTGATGTCTTCGGGGAAGGTCTTGTCATTGACTGGGAAATGAAATTCTCGGTCTGGAGGGACATACAGTCTGTCTTTGTTGAACCGGGGTGAGGAATCCATTGCTGTAGGATATCCATTTGACCAACCCCAATTGTATGTATTGTCCACGGTGCCATTATTTACCAAATTTTCAGTAGCTTCACTTTCATTGAACAATTTTTCGATTAAAAGATTTAAGCGTACAATTTCACTCTGAGCTAAATCTTTCTGGTTCAAAGCTATCTCTAATTGTGTTTCACTCAACATTCTTGCATCTTTCTCTAACTCTAAGTCTTTTTCTAACATAGCCAATTTGAGTCTTTTGTTATCCAGGCGTCCTCTCACATGGAACATTTCTTGGGACGCAATGTTCTTCTCATCTAAGGCTTTGTTATAGTCTGTAAGGACGACATCACAAGTGTCATTAAGATCATATATGTATGGTTGACAGTCATGCATGCTATAGTTTAGAGTTTGGATCATGAGTTTTACCTGTTCGACGATGCTTAGAGTTCCATCCTTTGCCATGTAGCAGTAGTTCTTTTCCAGCTTTGTAGACTCATCATCATCCGCAGTTGCCAGCATGCAGATTTTCCCTTTTCCTTTGACACTGCTGATGGCTTCATCTTCGTCTCCGGATGACCAAACTTGATGGTCTCTTTTGGCATGGGCTACGTATGCCCTTGCCTTTTCCTTATCTTCCAACTCTTGAGCCATTCTAAGGTAGAATGCTCTATCTTTTACTACATTGGCCTTACAATCTCTTGCAAAGTGATTCTCTTTGTTGCATTTGTGACAAATCACGACATCAGTCTTGTCTTCAGAGGTAGTACCGGAGTCAGTGGTTGGGGTAGACTGTGGTGCCTCTTTTGGTTGATTATTTTGAGATTGCGGTGGTGGATGAAAACTTTTGGGATATCGAGGATGGTTGTTCTGGGAACTGAAGTTACGGTTGAATGGAGGTTTGTTGAACTGTTGATTCTTGCGGAAGGAAGGAGGTGGTAGACGGTTGAACTGTTGGCTAACCAGAGCAATAGCCTTCTGAAATTCTTCTTCATCGTCATACTCTGAGTCAGCTTCGTATGACTGCAGTGGAGTGTCATACGAGGGAGAGTAGAGTGACTGCGGTGGGGCTTGTGCTATGAGAGCAAGTGGTCCTCCGAAGTCAGCACAGTCTTTGAGTACGGTGGATTCTTGTGCTTGCAATTCTCCATAGAGCTTGTAGAGTGAAAAGGAATGAATCTTTCTATCGCCTTGGACTATCATCTTAGCCGTAGTCCAATGTTTTCCCAAACCATTAAGAAACTGAAGATTTGTTTCATGGTTACTGCGGATGGTGCCCGCATTGGATAACTTGGTGACTATCAGGTTGAACCTTTTGAAGGAATCTTCCAAGCTTTCGCCGGTATGAGCTTTGAAGTTGTTGAACTCATTGAGTGCGGTAGTAAGCTTCTTGTCTTGTGCTTGTTCTGAGCCTTCGTACAGATTCTTGAGAACTTCCCAGATCTCTTTTGCTGATTTGCAATTTATGATAATATCGAAGTTGTCAGGAGCAACTCCACAGGAGATTTCATAAAAAGCAACAGCATCATTTTCCATTTTATCGAGATCATCCTTGGTGGGACGACTCATGACTGGTTGTCCTGCTCCTAGTCTGGTTGTAGCGTCGTCAGTTTGGACTGGTGTAAGGACTGGGACATGAGGACCTTCTTCTACGGATCGCCATACATCTCTACCAAGTCTCCTTAAGTATCTTTCCATTCTTTGTGACCAGTGATTACATTCATTTGCTACCAGTATTGGGGCTCGATTAGAACCACCAACACTGTTGGAAACATTCAGAGATAACGATTGTGCCATTTTTTGAACCTTTTTTTTAAGAAATGAGCTTTAGTGGTATAGAAGGCCCTTTGAAAATCAGAGTTCCGTTTTCAAAAAGCAACCACTATGGCTCTGATACCAATTGTTGAGAGAAAAACTTAGAGACACACTTGAACAAACGTTAGAACAAGTATATTGCGGAATAGTTAATCTCGAAGGATCTATAAGCTCAACAATAATATTAATAAGTTAGAGTTAGATAGTTAGAGAGTTAGTTGCGGAAAAGTAAAGAAATAGAAATGACAACAATTGTTATATCAAGAATACACGTAAGTTGATTCATAACAAGGAATGCATTCAATCCAAGTTAATAAGGAAGATCAAACTTAGTGATTAAGTCACAGAAGACTTGCTCCAAAGAGAGGTTATAATCAGTTGTATTCTAGTAAGATTTGAGAGTAAGAGGTGATGCGTAATTAGATAGAGAGATAGAAAAGATAACTTGGGAGAAGTGTATTCAGAATAGATAGATGCGTGTAAGTGTGTTGAATACAAAGAGAATGAGCTCTATTTATAGAGACTCACGATGTACACTAGATTACCTCTCTAAGAGTAGTCATGCAAGACATACTGGACAATAGAGAGTGTTACAATAAAAGACAAGTAAAGTAATCTAGTTAAGTGACTGCGGTAGGTAGAGACTCCGGATGCGGTTGCTGAAGAAGGAGCTTGACTGCGGGTGCTGGATGGCTGCGGTAGCTGAAGAGGTTGCGGTAGCTGAAGTTCAAGAGGGTCACTTTTTATGATTCAACATATATGAGTTAAAAAATGAACATGATTTAATCAATTTGTTTCATAAAATATCATTAAGTATATATAAATTACAAAACATTTGAATGGTTGTTATTAATTATGTGGAAAATCAAAAGTTTTGGAGGTTTCAAATGCATTTGATGCAAGAAAAAAAAATGTCTCCTTTATAAGTATACTAGACGAATTCCCGCGCGTTGCGCAATGCAGATTAAAAATATATTGTTAAAATATTAAAAGAATATATGTTTAAAATGGTTATGTTATTGACATTAACTTTGAGATAATATTTATACACTAATTTATATATATATATATATATATATATATATATATATATATATATATATATATATATATATATATAATCTCAATTATTTTGAATAATAATATTCATTGACATCAACCCACATTCCTCATTAATTAATTAAATATAATTATCTATTTAGTATTATTTTTAACAATTATTATGATTGATTAATTATATTTTTACTTATGCGATCATTTTCTAATTTCAATAATGATGTTCATTTAAAATACAATTAATTTGTAGCTAAATGTAATTTATAATTTAATGTTGTTATCATTTAAAATTATTATTCATTAATTTTAAACCAATTATTATTAATAATAAGTTAAAGAAGACTTTTAAGAAACACTTAATATTATTATTAAAATATGAAACATACATTAAATAATAAAGTGATATGATAGACAATTTGCATTTCAAAAGAGATTTGCATGGATAATATGACATATCCATGATTTTTATAATTTGATTTTATTATTTATAATTATTGTTCATTAATTTTTAAAACCATTTATTATTATTAATAAGTGATAGAAACTTTTAAAAAGCACTTATCATTACAATTAAAATGTTAAACATATACTAAAATATAAAGTGATAAGATAGACAATTTACATTTTAAAAGAGACTTATATAGATAATATGGATAATATGTCATATCCATGATTTTTAAATAATTATTGCTTTGAAGCAACACGAACATACAAACATGTATACAATAGTTAGTTAAATAGTATAAATATCACCTTCCATAACATATGATCGATAACATGATTCTAATCTAATTTACACTAAAATTTAAACCACAACATACAATGATATTCTTAAAAGAATACTTAAACCAATAAAATATAAAAAAGAATTAGTATATAACAAACTTAAAAATTAAAAACTTTAACATAATAACATTGCTCGAAAAATGGTCCAAAGCCCTTAAACCAACACAAAAACCTTTAAACTTGTTTTTTTAATAAATTTTGTATGTGATTTGTATTTGTGTGTCTACTCAAACAGATTGGCCTTTTTATAGTAGACTATCCATTAATTGTTTATTAAATATATTATATAAGTTATAAAACCTTTGAATTGTTAATCATTATTAAGAGACGTTTGAGTGGTATTCATTAAAATAGGAGGTTTGAAATGCATGAGGTGTTTGCAAATTTTTGTGGGGGTTTCAAATGCATAAGGTTCAAGGAAAAATGTCTCCTTTATAAGTATATAATGACTAGGTGAATGCCCGCGCGTTGCGCATAAACACCTATATAGTTAAAATCTTTACAAATATATGTTTTTTTTAAATATAACAATAACGTAGTTGTTGAACTTGATATAATAATTTGTATACTAAATTGATATAATATATTGATTATTTTGAATTATATGATAATATATACATCTATTATAATTGCATAATCTCAACCGTTTAAATGACTTCTACCCGTGAGTTACTCGTGAATAAAATTAAATATAATAAATGGTGTAATGTTATTTATAGTTGTTGTTATTGTTAATTAATTTTTTAAAATTTATTTGCTTAATGTTGTAATTTGTATCATTAGAATTATTTAAAACATCAAACATTATTTTTTTGATTTTAAAGATAACAATATAATCATTTATATAGAGTTATTTTTCACTATTGTTATTGTAATTTATTTTAAGCTACTTATTTGAAACTTTTAACGATTATAAAAATATATTTTGGAAATATTTTAGTTAAATTGAGATTATAATTTAGTTTTTGCATTTAGCACTACAATTTATCACTTTTAACTATTCACAAAATATTCATTGGACTTTTAAGTGGAACTGAAATTTATATTTAAGTTGACACTATAATGTTATATTTAAATTAACAATTTAAGTATTTTGTCCAAACTGTTCAAAAGTTGTAGCTTTAAACTGATAATGGTTTACATACAACAACATAGTAAATTTAATAAATTAAGAATAATATGTTAAAAGTTAAAGATATAACTTTATAAGTAGAAGTAAAGATATTATTTTAATATTGAAATTTAGTTTATTTATCATTACACTTTAGGTTTGATATTTATTTAACCTTATTAACCTACTTATAATCATTATTAGAAAGACACTACAATTTATAACTTTTAACTATTTACAAAATATTCTTTGGGTTGTTTAAGTTAAACTAAAATTTATATTTAAGCTGATCCTGAAAAGTTATATTTAAATTTATAATTTTAGTATTTTATACAGATTGTTCAAAAGTTGTAGCTTTAAAATGATAATGGCTTACATCCAACAATATATTAAAACTAATAAATTAAGTATAATATTAAACTAAAACTGTAAGCCAAAGCTTAGTGAGCTCCCCTAAAGTACCACCACACAACATATAACATATACAATCATGCATATTGGGTCTACTCAGTCATCAGACTGGAATACCCTTGGGTCCACAGCCATCGGGATGGATTACCCACAACCCAATTAGTCACCAGACTGGAATGCCAACATGTGACAACCCAAATCAGTCTTCAAACTGGAATGCAATTATGTAACAGGCCGAAATCAGTCATCGAATTGGAAAACCAATATGTAATAGGCCCAAATCAGTCATTGGACTGGAATGTCAATATATAACGGGCCCATTCAGTCATCAAACTGGAATACCCTCAGGTCCACAGCCATCGGGCTGGATTACCCTCGGTCTGTTGACTCATGCACATAGCAGTAAAGCCTCAACCCAGAACATATATCGACATAAACACATAACCAATCAGCAGGAAAATTAGGCAGATCTACAGATCACTATCATATAGCAACATCCTATATATCATGATACATATATACCAGATCAATACAACATAAAAACATCCTATATACCAAGATACATATCTAACAGATCACCACAACATAACAACATCCTATATATCACGATACATAACCTAGTGGGCCGGCATTGGTGCCTTTGACCCACAGTATAGAGAGGAAAACTCACCTCTCAGTCTGAAAAGATAGCTGAATAGGACACTACTCCGAATATCAGCTCTACCGGTCACCTATTGATGAAAAATGATCAAAATCAACTACAATTCAAAATACCCAAAATACCCCTAGGTTAAACTTGGTCAAATTTTGGTCAAATTCGAAAGTCAAAAAGTCAACCGAGTTGACTCAGTTGAGTACGCCCAACATACTCATCTTGTACACTTAGCGTACTTAAGGTCCAGAATTGGGGCTCCTATCGCGTACGCGCGGTGTACGCCCATGTATACCCAATGTATGTTGGTTGAATCATTTCTTCCATTTTGTGGCTTATTTCATTAAGACCCTTCGACCAAGAACAAATCTAGCCCCAAAATAACATCTTAAGTCATAAAGTTTCCAACTTTATGGCTTTGCATGGCTAGGAAGTGCTCAATACTAAAAACCCTAACTTCTTAACTCATTAAGACATTATAACCCATGCATGGAAGAAAACTAATAACCAAGATTACATTTTATGACCTTGGACACTCCAAACCGCCTGGAAGGACAAACCATTTGGTTCTAGAGCATGCCATACTGAAGATCATTGATTAGGGACAAAAGTACATAATAACATCATACAAGATATATCTAGCCAAATAAGCATCAAGGTATAAACTTTATACCTTTTGGAGATGTAGGAGGGTGAAAAACTTCCAAATCCAAGGTTGCTCCAATCTTCCAAGATATTCCCCTTCCTCTATGAATACCAAAACACACATTAATGGCTCGAGAATGTTCAAAAATGGATTGGGGTTAGCTAGGGTCGAAGATGGAGGTGGAGGCAGAAGAATGAAGAGGCATCGGTGGGTTAAGGATGTTTAAATAGGGTCCAAACCCTAAAAACTATGGTTTGAGTCCCTGCCACATACGCCCAACGTACCAAGCATACGCCCAAAGTACGTGATCGAGTTCCGATTTTCACTTAAATGCCACATGGGACCAACTTTGCAAATAATTCTCATGATAAGGGTCAAAATGTTAAACTTGGAATTTGATGTGTTACGATTCTCTCCCACTTGAATCAGACTTCTGTGAACAACTGAGGGTAATGCTCCCACATTTCTGCCTCAGATTCACAAATCTATTCGGAACCCTTTTGATGTTGCCACTAGACCTTAACCAAAGATACCACCTTGTTACGTAAAGTCTTCGTTTTCCTATCCAAAACCGCCACTGGTCTCTCAACCTAATTTAGGCAATCATCAACCTGAATATCATCCAAAGGAACAATCGTTGAATCATCAGTCACACAATTCTAAAACTGAGTAATATGGAAGGTGTTGTGAATTTGACCGAGTTCCCTAAGAAAATTCAACTGATAAGCTACACTGCCAACCCTAGTAATCACTCGAAACAGCCTAATATACTGGGGTCACAACACGATTCTTAGCTACATAACCACCATAGCAGAACATAACACCGTTAATATATTCCACAACTCCTTTTAAACATTTCTAAACCTAGGCATCTTATAAAGAAAACTCGAGATACCACTCAGAAACCCACAGTTGCCAACAACAACCCAATAATTTGAGAATACTCATTTGCAACGACTATCTTTATCTACCTATCTGAAAGAACCAACTTCCAGAAGTTGTATCAAAAACCTTAATTACTCCCTTGACCCCCTGACACGTCATTCCAGCCCACTGCTCCTACGAGCATACTAATGGTCAAACCAAGAACCACGCTCTGCATCCGCATCCCTCATCAGCTCAGGTGTACATCCACCTGAAAAATCACTGGAGACATCTACAATGAATTTCGTGACTAGAGATTTCAAAACCAACACCTCCCACTGGAAACCAAACTCCTAATAGACGAACCATAAGAAGACGGGGTCCTCCGTAGCAAACATTCATTAAGCGACTTCCGATGCACAAATAATATATCAACCTAAACAAACTTTTACTAACGATATGATCCAAACCAACTGGTCACTGAGTCTCCCGACTCCCAAAAATAACGCACTGACATCCAACCATGCCAATAAGACTAACGATCCGAGATATAAGAGTCTCAACCAAATGACTACCGGATCTCGCCCACAAGAATCATATAGCGACTGGTTCACGATACACCGTGACACCTACTAACCACTAAACCGATAAGTTTACGGTACTATGTCAATCTTGTTGTCGTTCCATTACTATCATGAAGACTCGCGACCAGCACCACCGGGTCTAAAGATACTCAACTATCAACCCACTGTCTTGCAGGAAACCCATTCAACATCCCTTTCGACGCTAACCGAACACAACCCATGCCACACCCTTTTATCATACACAATTCCCTTCACATCGTAGGTTGCTTCCAATGCAAAATCAGACGAAAACATGGTCGAACTCAATCAGATAATGAGATAGGCAGTCACACTCTTGTTCCAATTCAAAGGCTATAACCTAAATAAGAACCATGCACAAAATTAGAACCAAGTGCTCCACTACTATCTTGTATAGGCTACATACTTTCCTCACAACAAAATCTAATGAACTTATCACCATAGACACCGTTAAGGAAACCCATAGCCAACCATGGATCTACTACGTTCCTTTTTCCTCACAACCTTACCCAAAGGGTGAGGTATTAGTAGTTCTAATGAAATGAAGAACCTCAATCATTAACAAAAACATCCTCTTGAACGACTAAAACAGATCCCATCAACATGTAACTAGCTCGATAAAACTTTTAAAGTTAATCAGAAATGTTGCTAAAACCATGATCAGATCCATCCAATAATCAACCCTGCCAGCACGACATGCCAAAAATTAGATTCTCCGCGGATCTAATGTTTTCTCTAGAAAATTGAACAACACTGTCCCAAATTCATTAGTACAAAAATGGCCTACGGACACACCATACAAGTATGACCATATGTGTATAGTGACATTTTATTTTTTCACTGAAAGTGTGACGGAATGTGACGCCATCGTACGGTCTTTATGGTCACTTTAAAATGTAGTGTCCGTATGATATGCAAAAATGTGGTCGTATTATAAAAGTGTGGCAATTGGGTAGGGAATTTTGTTGCTAAAATCAATCATTTTATCCAATATTGTGGCGTTAAACATCCAGTAGACTCATTTATTTAGTAATTGTAGTGACTGTATATCACCAACTTGCGACATGTATGTTGTTTTAGTGTGGTTCTTTTCTAATATATTGTCACACAGTTTAAAGTTTATTAAGACTATTGGGTATCTTTTGCAAACATGTAATTACGGTGAGCATGACCATGTTCGCCAAATGGCCACATGTAATTAATTCCATAAGTGGTGATTTGTTAATAATTAGTCAACAAAACAATCAATTTTGGTGACTATTGCCTATCGTATAGAAACACACAATTAAGTGAAACATGATCATAAGTATTATATTAAAATTAAGACCTATTGGGTATCGTATAAAGACTATTGGGTATCTTTTACAAACATGTAATTACGGTGATTATGACCATGTTCGCTAAATGACCACATATAATTAATTTCATAAGTGGCGATTTGCTAATAATTAGTCACAAAAACAGTCAATTATGGTATTTATTTGTCACATCAAATTTTTTATGTTATTATTATTTAAGTTATCATCACAAAAACTTTATAAAAACATGATTTTAAAACAATTGTAGATTCATAATTACTTTAGATGTGGTTATTGTTAACCGTTTAGCCACGTGTCAAAAATGATGTAAAGTCACCATTGTATAATTTTAAAGACATTGAAAAACTATAAAACATGGCCAAATTTATATTAAAGCCACAATAATTCAATTTTTATTGTTACTTTTTCTATATTGTAGACACATCAAAATAATATAAATTAAAGTAACCAAAACCCGACAATATAAAACAATATCAAAATTCAGAATTCGATATTATTAATAATTGAAATCCAAATCCATACATTAAATTCGTAATTAAAATACCAAAACAAAATAAAAATTGTACTAATTGCAAGTATTAAAATATGGTAAATAAAGCAAAAACATCATAAACCAAAAACAACATATAACTAAGCATGCATCTTGTTTGTACTTATCATTGTCTTCTTGAGAAGGGTATCATATGATATATAAGTTGGTTTCCGCCTCTGTGAGTTTTGAAGTTCATGGTCTTGAGAAGGGTATCATATGATATAACTAAGTTCATGGTAAACCAGAAGCACTAACCGCCACGAGTCAGGGTACTCGAACCATGTGGCCACCTCTTGATCTGCTATGAATCATGGTACCCGAACCACGTTGTCTCTTCTCAATCCGTTACTAATCATGGTACTCAAACCATGTTCTCCCTTCTCAATCCGCTACGAATCATGATACTCGAACCATGAAATCACCTCTCGTTCTGCTACAAATCATGGTACTCGAACCATGAAATCACCTCTCGTTCTACTACAAATCATGGTACTCGAACCATGGAATCACCTCTTGGTCTGCTACTTAGATCCTCCGGAATGTTCCCTGTATCGAGTATGGGTCCTCTGCTTTCAGTAGTACGGGCCCATACTACCTGCCACATCTACCCATACTTTCTGCACGGACCATCCCCGAGTTCCTAAGTAGCTGCTCAACCTTCTCGATCACCAATCCTGTCACGTGTGTTCGCTCCTCTGCGAAATGCTCTACTCTTGTCAGCGTACTCATCTGACTAGGGTTACCCTTTCCTAGGCTCTTCCTAGGTTCTCACACTTCTCCGCCATCAGCTGCTGAAGAACTCCTTATGATGCTAGCCATCTACCTCCTGAATATCGTCATATTCAATTAGTAGGTGACTCCCATCATCAAGAGTTCCACAAAGCATGAAGCAAGCAGCATTCGGGCATTGAATAATTTCTACCAACATGTAAAACCACTCTAGGTTATTACCCACTTACTCTCCTGATACTCAAAGGATATCACCGAACTCAAGCAACTTTACCCTACGCGGGCATCTGACTACTCTCTCAGTAGACTCCTCAAATGCTCATCTAGGTATCTCTCCTATATTACTCCTCTTCTCAGATCCCTCTCTAAAAGGATTCCTGCTGGATACTCATACTCAGCACATACTCGAAGGCACGTCACATATAACAGCAACTCCTAGGCTAAGGCATCACAAATCAGGCCACTCTAGTCCTAAAATATGAATACCTAGCCTATCTCTAGCATGCATAGCATATCACATAATATCTCATAACACATAATGTAAGGGTATTTTGGGAAATCACCGTTCGGGCGCTGACTGATCGTACACACTGCTCCGTTCTGATTTTCTCAAAAATCTTTTACTCTTTTTAGAAAAATTGTTTCTTTTATGAAAATTCCCTCAAATCCTCAGTTTGAGTTCAGATACGCCCGAAGGTACATCCGGATCCCTCAAACCAAGGCTCTGATACCAACTTGTAACGACGTAAATTTTAAAACAATTTTTCATTTTTCAAACATAATAAATCTCATATAATATTCTCAAAATCTCATGTATCAATGTCATCACAATAAAACATATCCCAGAATCTCAACACAGAATCTTCTGCCAGTGTGTACAAATCATGTCGGCGCCTTCCCGCGACCCTCGCTGATACCTGAAACACATATCACATAACACGGTAAGCATAAATGCTTAGTGAGTTCCCCAAAATACCACATGCAACACATACGCCACTCGAGGCTACAATACGACCCTCCGGTCGATGTGTCTCAGCGGGACCCTCCAGTCCCGTAGCTCGTTGGACCCTCTGGTCCGGTCATAGCTCGTCGGACCCTTCGGTCCAGTCTGTGTCGTTGGACCCTTCGGTCCGGTCTATATCGTTGGGCCCTCCAGCCCGGTCTGTTCCACACATAGCATACATATAACACAATGCACATAACTCATATATATACACATAGCATACAAGACCCTCTGGTCTACACATAAATACCACTCTAGGTAATGTATAGTGAGAAGACTCACCTCGGCTAGCAGGTGAGCAAATAACCTCGCGCTCGGATCTCGAACTAGTCTCCTCCTAACACAAAGGATGAATATCTCTTATTAATATTCTTCTCACAACTCAGATAATCGAAGGCGGGTCTTTCTCTTTCTAACTCATTAAAGTGGGTAAAAGACCATTTTACCCCCTCCAAGGTCTCCATCACATATGTTGACCAAAACCCCATGGTCAACAGAAGTCAAACTCGAGTCAACAGTCCAAGTTTGACCCGACTCGTCGAGTGCACTCCTGCGACTCGTCGAGTCCCCTCGTATCCTCAGAAGTCTCAAAAGTCCAGCTCAACTCGTCGAGTTGACCCCCAACTCGCCGAGTTATCGCACAATCAATCCATCGGGACAAACCCTTGCCGACTCGTCGAGTCAGGTCATGGACTCGGCGAGTCCCTTTGATCTGATTTCTCATTCAGACGATTTCAACCAGATCTATCACTCTAAACTATAGATCTATCATCCCAAGGCTCAATAATTACGTAAAGCTTAGATCTTTACGTTCATACATGATGCTATTGCTTCAAAACGCCAATACATGCTCTTCATGAAGGTTTTTGCTCATCAACCCTCATTTGGACCACTAAAGCTGAGACATCTAGACTCTAAGGACCTTAGGAGGTCCAGATCTGAGGTTTCCAACCACAACCAGGTCTCATTCGACTCATAGATTCAAAAGAATGGAAGCAAAGCCCTAAAACTCCCAAAATGAGATCTAGTACAAGGAATGAACAAGATGAGAACTTTGTACCTTCTCTTAGCAGCTGAAACACTCAATACCACAGCTCCACCGCCTTCCTTTGTTCCCCATCAAGAAGCTCTTCATCCTTCTCCATAGAAATGCACCAAGAACCACAATATGAGCTTTTCACTCACTCTCTAGCTACAATAGCAAATAGGGTTTGCTCTCGGGGGAAGGTAGCCGCAATTGAGGCTATAAATGCCTTTAAATAGGTCCCAAACCCGGGAAATGAGGGTTTCTCTGCCCAGCACCTACTCGACGAGTCCCTCCTCTGACTCGTCGAGTCCATTCATTAAATCCACGCGACAATCTCGACTCGACTCGGCGAGTTGGTCCCTCAACTCGTCGAGTCCCTCCTTAAATCTCAAGATTAACATACACAATAATGTCCCTGAAAATCCGGATGTTACAATTCTCCCCCACTTGAATTAGATTTCGCCCTCGAAATCGCTTCTCAACAACATATAGATCTAATCCAATAATCGAACAGCACCATCCAAAGGATCTCATACCACACGGCTATCTTTCCCTCTGGGCACCTGAATCCAACAGGAACTCCTCCCTGGAAAATGACAGACTCACTGCCACTACGCTACCCCTCCTGACTCTCAAGAGTCTGGAAACTCTAGTATCTCGATACACAGCCAGACCGCTCTCTTCAGGTGTCACCTCGTTATTCGCTCCTCGAATAATAAACTCTGATAGCTCACTGCACCTCTGATTCTCTGGTGGGGACCGATAAAAACAAGTCCATGCCCAAAACTGGCTACCGATCACTCGTCCCAAACATGATAAACAACCCAGATCATATACCAAGGAATGGAAGGATCACATCACACCAGGGACTCATCCACTGTACTGTAATCAAATCCATCTAAACAACGAATCCTCAACACCCTGACCTCAAACACAGATAATGATCATGCTTGTTCTGAAGCGTCCTCCGACATCTAACAAACATAAACCTCAACTCCCCTCTTCAAAACTGAGCATTGGGTCCTCACCCGACCCAGCAACTGAACCTCTAAAGGTTACCCCTTGCATGTCCCAAAACGTCTCGTCTACTTCCTTTCCACAACAACTATCTCGGCCCAGTGTGACACACACCAGTCATGAAGTTCGCTGTACCTCAAGTGAATACTGAATTCGACTCACTCTCGATCTCTGTCGTCCACTACTCATTAGTTCCATACGTTTCACGGTTTTCTCATACCAACGAATTGACCCACTCCAGTCCAAGACACCATATGGAACAATACCCCCTTCCAAATGAAATGCATCTCTGAATCTGCAATCTCATTCTGTCTACTCGATACACTACTAGAATCGAACTCAACTCGAGAGTCTGATCCGGCACAGAATTGGAACCACTCGTCCCAACGAACCACTCAACTCATGACTCATGACCCGCAACTCATGCGTTCTTCACTTATCCACTTCCCTTTGGTTGCAACAACCATTACTCAATTCAGAATATAACAACTCCCGACAATTATGGAGATCCCAGTCTCACCCCTGATTCGACCACCAGGCTCCCACAAAACTCAAATGTTAGGGCTACCCAAGCCCAAAACTCCTCTGTCTCACGCTCTGATCAGAGAGTACTTCGTCGCAACATTCTCTTGCTTACTAGTGGGTACTACGGCTCCCCGCAGTATCACAACAACCTCTCACTGAATAGTGAGTACTACGGCTCCCCGCAGCATCACAACAACCTCTCACTGAATAATGAGTACTACGGCTCCCCGCAGCATCACCACAACCTCTCATTGAATAGTGAGTACTACGGCTCCCCGTAGAATCACCACAACCTCTCACTGAATAGTGAGTACTACGGCTCCCCGCAGCATCACCACAACCTCTCACTGAATAGTGAGTACCACGGCTCCCCGCAGCATCACCACAACCTCTCACTGAATAATGAGTACTACAGCTCCCCGTAGCATCACCACAACCTCTCACTGAATAGTGAGTACTACGGCTCCCCGTAGCATCACCACAACCTCTCACTAAATAGTGAGTACTACGGCTCCCCGTAGCATCACCACCCTTGCTCTTACCACTTCACAATCTCATCCTCAGGTCGACGCCACACTGCGATCATTAACTCATGCCATGCGGACCAACCATAGGTGTACATACTTACCCAAATTATGCATTGCTATTTCTGACGACATCTGCCATAACAAAACACCTTTCCCTGCTGCAATCCACATTCTCGAATAATCCCGTTTGATGTCAACTAGCTGAAAGGGCTCCCACTGGAACCGTAGACACCTGATACACCACTCGTCATTCCATAACTCAAGTCTCAAAATAGTCCGAAATTTAGAACATCATACTCGGATACCTCGGTACACCATCACAGAACCTCATGATGTCCTGTCTCAACCACTGATCTCCTACTTACGCATCATACACAGATACAACAATGCGTTCCTTCAGGATTCACCACTAATCTTCATGCCACACACGGTCTTCGATCGACAGCCACCTGCCGTGGAGACACTCATCCTTTCCTTAACACATACCACATGCACTATCTCGCTCTGCACTTCGCCTTGACCACCAATAACCTTGGTCTCAGGAATCCACACCGCAGGTCTCTATATCCAGTTCTCCAACCACTCTTGAACAACCTCTAATCTCCTCAAAGGTACCCGGTTCTCCCCCACTCAGGGTTCGAACCATCACCAATTGGTTCACCAACAATCTATCCCACAGACTGTTTTTACCATTAACATCGCACCTACCCTTGGAAGGTGATACACAATGCTCGATGATCTCCCCGATGGAGATCAAACAACTCCAACTACCCCGAATCTCAGATGAAATCCTCGGAAACTTCTCATCATGACTGCCTCTAGTCATTCAGAATCTCGTACCATCCCACTACCGGACATCTCAACTGTCCAGTAGTAATACTGACCCTCAGTCTGAAAACAATGAACTAACATGCTCCTCATCCTCGACTCCTCAACTGACGTCCCATCACGTGAATTATCATAAGAGCAGAGACCTCATTTCCACACTCGATACCCATCATAGACAATAAGAGCCACCGCTCCGATATACTCCTCTTGACCGTCCGTTGCTGCAGCTAACACATGCCCTACTATGCTCAAATAGGGTGTATCCTGGTCCTTGACCATCTCAGTCCCCACTGACAACCTACTCATGCTATATCCTTACCTCGCGGCAGACATACTGCCCGGATACTCTGATGAAAGATCCTAACCAAAACTACCCCACAGGGCTCACCCCCAACCTCGGAAACCGAAAATCTCAATATCTCTCCTGTTTCCCACTGGAACATAAATAGCAGCGCTCAGGTCATAGAAAATGACATCTCCACTATCGTCCGGTCGCTCAGCCCAGACCGTATTCTCCAATAATGCACCATCCCTACTCATCCCTGGGTCTTGCAACTCCAACTGGCATCTCACCAAAAATCCCTTGGAGCTAACTCGATTCTCCTTTCAAGGGATGCTCCACTAAAACTCGTTCATCATGGCCCTCTGACCCCATACTCTTTCACATCTGATCTCAGTCTAGACAATCACCACAGAATAATCGGTAAACCAGAAGCACTAACCGCCACGAGTCAGGGTACTCGAACCATGTGGCCACCTCTTGATCTGCTATGAATCATAGTACCCGAACCACGTTGTCTCTTCTCAATCCGTTACGAATCATGGTACTCGAACCATGTTCTCCCTTCTCAATCCGCTACGAATCATGATACTCGAACCATGAAATCACATCTCGTTCTGCTACAAATCATGGTACTCGAACCATGAAATGACCTCTCGTTCTACTACAAATCATGGTACTCGAACCATGGAATCACCTCTCGGTCTCCTACTTAGATCCTCCGGAATGTTCCCTGTATCGAGTATGGGTCCTCTGCTTTCAGTAGTACAGGCCCATACTACCTGCCACATCTACCCATACTTTCTGCACGGACCATCCCCGAGTTCCTAAGTAGCTGCTCAACCTTCTCGATCACCAATCCTGTCACGTGTGTTCGCTCCTCTGTGAAATTCTCTACTCTTGTCAGCGTACTCATCTGACTAGGGTTACCCTTTCCTAGGCTCTTCCTAGGTTCTCACACTTCTCCGCCATCAGCTGCTGAAGAACTCCTTATGATGCTAGCCATCTACCTCCTGAATATCGTCATATTCACTTAGTAGGTGACTCCCATCATCAAGAGTTCCACAAAGCACGAAGCAAGCAGCATTCGGGCATCGAATAATTTCTACCAACATGTAAAACCACTCTAGGTTATTACCCACTTACTCTACTGACACTCAAAGGATATCACCGAACTCAAGCAACTTTACCCAACGCGGGCATCTGACTACTCTCTCAGTAGACTCCTCAAATGCTCATCTAGGTATCTCTCCTAGATTACTCCTCTTCTCAGATCCCTCTCTAAAAGGATTCCTGCTGGATACTCATACTCAGCACATACTCGAAGGCACGTCACATATAACAGCAACTCCTAGGCTAAGGCATCACAAATCAGGCCACTCTAGTCCTAAAATATGAATACCTAGCCTATCTCTAGCATGCATAGCATATCACATAATATCTCATAACACATAATGTAAGGGTATTTTGGGAAATCACCGTTCGGGCGCTGACTGATCGTACACACTGCTCCATTCTGATTTTCTCAAAAATCTTTTACTCTTTTTAGAAAAGTTGTTTCTTTTATGAAAATTCCCTCAAATCCTCAGTTTGAGTTCAGATACGCCCGAAGGTACATCCGGATCCCTCAAACCAAGGCTCTGATACCAACTTGTAACAACGTAAATTTTAAAACAATTTTTCATTTTTCAAACATAATAAATCTCATATAATATTCTCAAAATCTCATGTATCAATGTCATCACAATAAAACATATCCCAGAATCTCAACACAGAATCTTCTGCCAGTGTGTACAAATCATGCCGGCGCCTTCCCGCGACCCTCGCTGATACCTAAAACACATATCACATAACACGGTAAGCATAAATGCTTAGTGAGTTCCCCAAAATACCACATGCAACACATACGCCACTCGAGGCTACAATACGACCCTCCGGTCGATGTGTCTCAGCGGGACCCTCCAGTCCCGTAGCTCGTTGGACCCTCTGGTCCGGTCATAGCTCGTCGGACCCTTCGGTCCAGTCTGTGTCGTTGGACCCTTCGGTCCGGTCTATATCGTTGGGCCCTCCAACCCGGTATGTTCCACACATAGCATACATATAACACAATGCACATAACTCATATATATACACATAACATACAAGACCCTCTGGTCTACACATAAATACCACTCTAGGTAATGTATAGTGAGAAGACTCACCTCAGCTAGCAGGTGAGCAAATAACCTCGCGCTCGGATCTCGAACTAGTCTCCTCCTAACACAAAGGATGAATATCTCTTATTAATACTCTTCTCACAACTCAGATAATCGAAGGCGGGTCTTTCTCTTTCTAACTCATTAAAGTGGGTAAAAGACCATTTTACCCCCTCCAAGGTCTCCATCACATATGTTGACCAAAACCCCATGGTCAACAGAAGTCAAACTCGAGTCAACAGTCCAAGTTTGACCCGACTCGTCGAGTGCACTCCTGCGACTCGTCGAGTCCCTTCGTATCCTCAGAAGTCTCAAAAGTCCAGCTCAACTCGTCGAGTTGACCCCCAACTCGCCGATTTATCGCACAATCAATCCATCGGGACAAACCCTTGCCGACTCGTCGAGTCAGGTCATGGACTCGGCGAGTCCCTTTGATCTGATTTCTCATTCAGACGATTTCAACCAGATCTATCACTCTAAACTATAGATCTATCATCCCAAGGCTCAATAATTACGTAAAGCTTAGATCTTTACGTTCATACATGATGCTATTGCTTCAAAACGCCAATACATGCTCTTCATGAAGGTTTTTGCTCATCAACCCTCATTTGGACCACTAAAGCTGAGACATCTAGACTCTAAGGACCTTAGGAGGTCCAGATCTGAGGTTTCCAACCACAACCAGGTCTCATTCGACTCATAGATTCAAAAGAATGGAAGCAAAGCCCTAAAACTCCCAAAATGAGATCTAGTACAAGGAATGAACAAGATGAGAACTTTGTACCTTCTCTTAGCAGCTGAAACACTCAATACCACAGATCCACGACCTTCCTTTGTTCCCCATCAAGAAGCTCTTCATCCTTCTCCATAGAAATGCACCAAGAACCACAAGATGAGCTTCTCACTCACTCTCTAGCTACAATAGCAAATAGGGTTTGCTCTCAGGGGAAGGTAGCCGCAATTGAGGCTATAAATGCCTTTAAATAGGTCCCAAACCCGGGAAATTAGGGTTTCTCTGCCCAGCACCTACTCGACGAGTCCCTCCTCTGACTCGTCGAGTCCATTCATTAAATCCACGCGACAATCTCGACTCGACTCGACGAGTTGGTCCCTCAACTCGTCGAGTCCCTCCTTAAATCTCAAGATTAACATACACAATAATGTCCCTGAAAATCCAGATGTTACAACTCAACCTGGTGATCTTAAGAAAAGTTTGAAGTCTTTCTATGCGAAAGGATTTTCTATTGAGAAAGATCCTTATCTAATTTCGTCCTAGCAAACTTTAAGGAAGATCCCTTATCTTCAATTCAAGGAAAGTCTTTGTGATGTTATAAATCTTGTCTTCCTTCTGGGGAGTATCCCATTTTCAAGCAACATGCTAATTTAATGACTTTGTAGCAAGTCTCTAGGGAAAATCCCAATTTAAGGTAATATGTAACGAAAGATAAAGGGTGAATAGTGCACGTACCTTAAGTGTGTCAGGAAATAACTGACCTTCCCTACATAAAATAGACTTTTTGATGTATTGCATTCCAGGATCTTGGTAAGATATTTTTGTCCAATGTAGCCAACCAATATGCCCCCTTTCCTGCTTCCGCGTCTATGAGGTATGACCCTTCCCATTTAGGTGCCAATTTACCCGCACTAGGATCCTTGGTATTTTGGAATGTTTTTCTTAGTACCAAGTCTCCTACTTGAAATCTTCTGACTCTTATGTTTTTATTGTATGCTCTGGTGATCCTCTGTTAATGAGCAGTAATATGGATTTTGGCAAGATCCCTAAGTTCATCTACAGTGTTGAGATCATGGGCCAGGATCCTGTTGTTGTCCTCTTGGTTTTGAAGCAAGTATCTTGCTGTGGGGATCACCACTTCAGTGGGGATCATTGCTTCCGTTCCAAACACTAATGAATATGGGGTTTGGCCCGTAGCTACCTTGGAAGTGGTTCTATCTGCCCATAATACGAAAGGAAGTTCTTCTTCCCATCTTCCTTTCTTCTCAGTCAACCTTTTCTTCAAGTTATTTACTTTAATTTTGTTGATGGATTATGCTTGGCCATTGGCTTGAGGGTGGACGGGAGTAGACATCACCATCTTGATTCCCCAACTTGTGAAAAGTCACTTGTCCTTTTGCTTATGAATTGGGATCCGTTGTCGCATATAATTTCGCTAGGGATCCCGAACATGGTCAAAATGTTACGTTTGATGAAGGAAACTATCTCTTTGTCTCTTACCTGGACGTAGGCTTCAACTTCTATCCACTTTGAGAAATAGTCAGTCACCACTAGCATGACGACTTTTCCTCCAGGGGCTACTAGCAGTTTACCTACTATATCCATTCCCCATTTTATAAATGGCCAAGGGGAAATGATAGGTGTTAGGGCCAAGATCCTCACAATTTACAGGATCCTCAAATGTTCAGGATCCTCAGCTACCTCAGGATCCCGATTATTACCGTTATTATTTCTACTAATATTTATAACGGTGATTTTTTGTCCATAACTAACACGTGTGCAAAAGTAGTCAAGGGAAGACCAATTCTCAACGAAGAATCATCTCAACTATGCTAAAGACCCGGAATACTAGGTCAAATAACGTTCGTGAAGCTGGTCATAGAGGATCCCGGAAATATCAGACATCTTGTTAGCTAGCTTAGACTATAAATTGACACTTGTATTCTGCACACAAGACACTGTTTTTCACTAGAAGCTTACTCTAAGAATTTTTTTACCTATTTTTACTAAGAACTCCTTATAATCACCATTTTATATCAATAAAATCATCAAGGCAGGTGATTATTATCACCTCCCAAGGTTTTATGTCGGAGATCCTAGCAAGGATTAAGGGCTTTCCTTGTAAACCATTGTGTCGCTTCTATTATTATTTTCTATTACATATTCTGAACACCACAACCTCTCATTCAATTTGGTTGATTAACACTTGTGTAATTTTTGACCAAAACAATTTGGCGCCCATCGTCGGGCCATGGTGTTCAAAATCCTCGAAAAAATCATGTCTACACAACTGATCCTCTCTTCGTCCTCTGTCCCTTCCATTCCAACCAAAAACCTACCACTTCCTCCGAGTGGACCCCTTACTCAGAGGAAAATGCCCGACACTTCCAATAAAAGCACCCCCTCGATCACTAATCCAGGAAGTTTGGGATCCTTGGGACTCCAGGATCTGACTGCCTCAGTCACTCCTAGGAAACATCGCCCACAGTTGTGCAAGCAAGGATCCTGGACTTCGATAATGCAGGATCCTCAGAAAATCGCCAGAAGAACACGATTCTTACCACTGTGGCGTCACCATGGGGGCCAACTACGGAAAATCGAGCATCTATGATCAATGATCTCAATGAGCCTTTCAACACTCCTAGAAACCTTGATTCTAGTAACTTCTTAAATAGAAATACTTTTAATACTAATTATACTAACGTTGATACAGGAATAAACCCAAACATGGTCAGGGAACTTCAGCTGTTGAGACAAATGATCTCAAGTGTACACGGGGTGGTCCAACCCATACCGGAAGCGTCTCCAACGAGCCACAGGATCTCAATATTCGCTCCCACAATAGTCGATACCGAAGTTCCTATGCTCTTCCAAACTCCTAGCATGAAGCTATACGGATGAACTACGGATCCTGAGGAGCACATAACGCAATACCGAGAAAGGATGGAGATCATTCCCATCCCAGGGCACTTGAAGGAAGCTTGCCTATGCAAAGGCTTTGGCTCAACCCTTATAGGATCAGCTCTCAAATGGCTGCTAAACGCTCCCCCATACTCTATTATTTCTTTTGCACAATTAGTCAATATTTTCAATAACCAATTTTCTTGCAGCAGAACCTTCGAGAAGATCACTAGTGATCTTTATCGAGTGGTCCAGGATCCTAAGGAAAGACTTAGGGATTTCTCTAACATGTTTGGCAGGGAAGCTCTGAGCATCCCCAACATCAACATGGCTACTGTAGTAGAGGCCTTCAAGATAGGACTAAGGAAGGACTCACCCTTCTACGAAGACCTTGTGATGACCCCATGCAAAAGATTGGACGAAGTCAGGTGCCGAGCGTTAAGGTTCATAAGGCTTGAAGAGGACAAAGAAATACAGAAGAGAAGTAACCCATCAAGTCAATATGAGAACTCCAACAGGAAGGCCGAATCCTCTACCCAAAGATCCTACAAATCGAAGCCCTATTCCAAACCAGATCATCACAGGGTTAATGCCCTTGAAGATGAAGGAGAAGAAGAGGAGCTTCCCAAGATCACTCACTATTGTTTTTCTATGGATGTTTCAGGTATAATTCATGCTATGCAGGATCTTGGAGACAAAACGAGATGGCTAAAGAGGGACAACAAGTCCACCGCTTGGAAAGACAACTCCAAATGGTGTGGTTACCACGAAGACTTTGGCCACATGACGGGGGATTGTATAACCCTGAGAAAAGAAATCAGCTACCTCCTTAGTAAGGGATACCTCAAAGAGATCCTCGGGAGAAAAAGAGAAAAATCCAAGGAGAACAGCCAGGATGGTCACAGGATCCTAGAGAAACCAGGATCCCCACCCTCTAACGCTAAGATAATTAGCGTTATCTCAGGAAGATCTAACATCTGTGATACTTCTTATTCCTAGGCGAAAAGACAGGGAAGGAATTCAGAATCCTCACCATGACGGACTCGTGATAACGCTGTATATGGCCAATCATTTTGTCAGAAGGATCCTTGTTGACGGAGGATCTTCGGTCAACATCATACTCCTAGACGCACTAAAAGGGATGAACATCCCAGAATCAGAGATAGTCAAGAGATCCTCGGTCCTCATAGGATTTAGCGGGAAAACGAACCATACGATTAGACAAATAAAGCTAACAATATACATAGAGGGGATAAACTCTATACAAAATTTGTGTGTTATTGACACCTTATCTTCTTATAATGTGATACTAGGTAGACCATGGATCCACGAGATGAAAGCGGTTCCATCAACATACTATCAGTGTGTAAAATTTCCTACTCCATGGGGAACAGTGAAGATCATGGGAGATCAACAAGAAGCCAAGGAATGTTATAAAATCTCTATGAAATCTACGACCAAACCTCAGCAAGCATAGCAATTCAGACAGGGGCACGACATGTCCTAGAAACAAAGGAACAAGACGTGAAGGAAGTGCCCCTGGGCATCGAGGATCCTGAAGCTAAAGTCCTCATAGGATCCTCAATGCCTAAGCAGATCGAGCAGGATCTACTGAATTTCCTAAGAACCAGAAGCAAGACATTCGCATGGAAACACGAAGATATGACAGGTATAGACAAAAATATTATCACTCACAAACTCAATATTGATCCTTCTTTCAGACCAATACATCAAAAGAGAAGGAAGTTTGCACCTGAAAGGAATCAGATCATCCAAGAAGAAGTACAAAAGCTCCTCAAAACAGGAATGATCAAGGAATTGAAGTTCCCAAGGTGGCTAGCTAACGTGGTTGTCGTACAAAAGAAAAACGGAAAATGGCGAGTGTGTGTAGACTACACGGATCTTAACAAGGCTTGTCCTGAGGATCCTTTCCCTCTACCGCATATTGACTCTATGATATATGCGACGGCTGGCCACGAACTCCTGACCTTCATGGATGCTTCAGCAGGATTCCAACAAATCCAGATGGAACCATCGGACCTAGAAGATACAACGTTTATAACACCAACAGGTATATATTGTTACACCGCAATGCCTTTTGGTCTTAAAAATGCAGGTGCAGCATATCTAATATTGGTGAATCGGATGTTTAAAGACAAGGTAGGGGACACCATGGAAGTCTATATTGATGACATGGTGGTGAAGTCAATGAAAGCTGAAGATCATCTCAGGGATCTTAAAGAAGAATTTGACATCCTAGACGAATACAATATGAAGTTAAATCCACTCAAATGCCACTCCGGGGTGAAGTCGGGAAGTTCCTCGGATATATAGTAACCAAGATAGGAATCGAAGCAAGCCTAGAACAGATCAAAGTAATCATCGAGCCGAAATCTCCATCTTCAACAAAAGACATCCAAAGGCTAACCGTAAGGGTAGCAGCACTCAACAGGTTCATTTCAAGATCCTCAGAAAGGTGCAAGCCCTTCAACGATATCTTGAAAAAGAACAAGAAATTTGAGTGGAAGGAGGAACACGAGAATGCCTTCCAGGAACTCAAAAAATATGTAAGCTCTGCACCACTACTAGTAAAGCCTATAGATGGAGAACCACTTCTTCTCTACCTCTCAGTATCTTCAAACGCGGTAAGTGTCGTTTTGGCCAACGGAGATCGATATCCTATCTACTATATAAGTAAAAGTTTCCTGGATCCTGAGACCAGATACTATCACCTTGAAAAATTAATTCTTGCCTTAGTAACTGCTTCCACTAAACTAAGACATTATTTTGAAACACATACTATACACGTAAAAACTAATTATCCTCTTAAGAATGTCATGAGAAAACCAGAAATGTCGGGAAGAATGGCAAAATGGTCGGTGAAGCTGAGCACATTTGACATTAGATACGAACCAAGATCGGCCATAAAATCACAAGCATTAGCGGACATTGTGGCTGACTTTAGTGATGATCTACAAAACGAAGTAGAAATGCAAGCCAAGCAACTCCTTGAAGAGGAACACCTGGGAAAATGGACACTGTTCACAGATGGAGCTTCAACTAAAAAAGGAACAGGGCTAGGGATCATACTAAAGTCGCCACAGGGGGACATCCTACCCTAAGCAATTAGTTGTGAATTCAACACCACCGAAAATAAAGCAGAATACGAAGCACTTATCATGGGACTACAATTGGCTAAGGATCTTCAAATCAGGGATCTTCAGGTATTTGTTGATTCTTTATTACTAACCAATCACTTCAGTGGATCTTATGTAGTGAAAGGTGAAACATTAGCATTATATCTAGAGATCCTCAAAAAATTAGCTTCTGATTTCGAGAACTTTAGCCTAACCCAAGTTCCCAGAGAAGAAAACACAGAAGCGGATGCATAAGCCAATCTAGGATCCTCCCTTAGACACCCACCAGAGATAAAGATTCCTATAACCCATATAATAACCCCATCCATAGAAACCCCATCCGACAAACCAGAATATCACAAGCATTCAACAAGCGTAGCAGCTATTGAAGATCCTGGCCCCAGGATCCCTCCTCAAAGAAATCCACAATCATGGACCCAACCCATTATGGAGTATCTCCAAAATGGCAAGATCCCACCAACAGAAAAAAGCGAGAGAGCATTCAGAACAAGAGTCTCAAGATTAGTCGTAATCCAAGGTAAACTCTATAAAAAATCTATGGCAGGTCCGTACCTTATATGCTTGGAAAATCCTGAAGCTGCAGAAGTCTTGAAAGACATACATGAAGGAGACTGTGGCAATCATACTGGGGGCAGATCTTTATGCTCCAAGATAATAAGAATAGGATACTACTAGCCGACCACGAAGAGAGATTCTTTTCTACATGCTCAAAAATGTGATGTTTGCCAAAGACATAACAACATTCTGCATCAACCGGCAGAACCGCTACATCCAATTGTCTCTCCATGGCCATTCATGAAATGGGGAATGGATATAGTTGGAAAAGTACCAATAGCCCCAAGAGGAAAAGTCTTCACGCTAGTGATGACTGATTACTTCTGAAAGTGGATCGAAGCAGAGGCTTTCACTCAGGTAAGAGACAAAGAGGTAGTCTTATTTATTAAACGCAATATCTTGACCAGGTTCGGGATCCCAACTGAAATCATATGTGATAACGGATCCCAATTCATAAGCAAAAGGACAACAGACTTTTGCACAAGTTAGAGAATCAAAATGATAACATCGACTCCTGTTCATCCCCAAGCTAATGGTCAATCAGAATCCAGCAATAAAATCATAGTAAACAAATTAAAGAAAAGATTGGAAAAGAATAAGGGAAGATGGGCAGAAGAACTTCCTTTCGTCCTATGGGTAGATAGGACTACTTCCAAAGTAGCCACGGGCAAACCCCCTATTCTTTGGTGTTTGGGACAGAAGCAGTAATCCCTACTGAAGTAGTGATCCCAACGGCAAGATACTTGCTGCAAGACTAAGAGAATAACGACAGGATCCTAGCACAGGATCTTGACACTATTGACGAGCTTAGGGATCTCGCCAAAATACGCATTGCTGCTCATCAACAAAGGATCACCGAGGCTTACAACAAGAACATAAGAATCAGAAGATTTCAAATAGGAGACTTGGTACTAAGGAAAACATTCCAAAACACCAAGGATCCCAGTGAAGGAAAATTAGCTCCTAAATGGGAAGTACCATATGTTGTAGATGCTAAAGCAGGAAAAGGGGCATATTGGCTAGTAACACTCGAAGGAGACGTTCTGCCAAGATCCTGGAATGATATAGACCTCAAAGCATACTACATGTAAGTAGGATCGACTAATCCACAAAAAAAACAAAGGTACACATGTTCTTTACCTTAAAATTTCTGTCATTACTTATTTTCTCGAATACATTACTAACTTAAGCATCGGAGGGGTGTTAGCTAGACTAACGCCCACCCCTAGCTAACGTTTTCTATGCATAACAACATGCAATTGAGGATCCTCGGGATTGAAGATCCTAAAACATAAGGATCCTCAAGGTTGAAGACCCTGAAACACAAGGATCTTGACACGTGAAGATCTTAACGCCATAATACTTGACAAACTCCATTATATTTAACAGTGTAATCGATACACTATCATATACATAAGCTAGAGACTGATCATGTAACGCCCGTGTTTCTAGGCTAGGCATTAATATTGACATAATGGTCTAGGTTAACCTTTGTAACTCATTTAGAAGAAATGAAAAGGAATTATGTGAATTTTAGGTGATGTGTTTTATGCTTAATTATTAGGGTTTAATTAATTAAGGATAAAAATGAGCGTCGAAAATAAATATTACATAAAGCCGATATCTATTAAGAAACTTGTAGTGGGCATGACAAGGATTACGAATATATAAAGAATGCCGAAATCCGAGTTATAACGAAGAAGTTATGACCTGTCGAAGTTTCGCGACAAAACCAGCACGGTGCCGAATGTCGTAAAAAGTGAGTTTTCGATAAACTACTTTTTGGCCGTAGTGATCTAAACAAAACTCGTAGTGTTCGTTAAACCGAGAGTAGATATAAAAAGAACGCCCAAATCTGACTTCGTATGAGGAAGTTATGATTTTTCGAAGTTTCAGCTTAGCAGTAGACAGCTAAAAACTCGAATTTTAGATCGAGCGATTTTTAGCCGACACGACCTAAATGAGAATCGAAGGTCTCGTCATTAGTAGCACAACAGTAAAAAGTCTGACGAAAACGGACGTCGGATGAAGAAGTTATGAATTTTTAATGGATTTCCTGTCCCGGTCTGTTAAAAATAATAATTTAAAAATTAAAGACAAAACTAGCTGACAAAGTCTAAACGAAAGTTGTAGAGCGTAATTTTACCTACGCGTGCATATAAATAACGTCAAAAACGGAGCTCGTATGCGAAAGTTATGGATTTTAGAAGTTTTGGCGCGAAAACCGAGAAATTTCGCATAGGTGGCTTCGGCCACGTCACCTTCGCTTAGAGCATGCCACGTGTCCGAAATTTGGATGAGTCATCCGAGCTGCTAAGTCATCCGAAGGGGTCCACTAGGAGTCCGACGCGTGTCCTTTTCCTCGTGTCCGAGTCTCGCAGAAGGAAGCCACGTCCGAAGCCTCGGACTAGACCGCGGTCCAATCGGAGGCTGCCACCGAGACCCTCGCACATGCGAGCCATGTGCTGCGCGCCTTCGCCCTGCTGCCGCGTGTCCTCGCCTGATGACTCCTCTTCTAAGCCGACCTTCGGACCACCCTATAAATAGAAGGGCATGCGAGACTTCCCGGGTAATTTTGGGATTTTGCCCTTTTTCACCCCTAAACTCATATTTTTAGCATTTTGACCTCCCCCGATGCCCCGAGATCATTTCCAACGCCCGGAACACGTCCCGGAGTGCCCGAGAAGCCCGAAAAATTTATTTTTTCGGTTTCGAAGCGCGACCCTCGCAGAGCCCGGTTTCTTAATAAAACTCCCGGTTTTATTAGAAACGATCATTCTAGGCAACAAAGTGCTGCCCGGTTATTGTTAAATCAAGTGAGTGTGTAGTTACTTTCACCTTACACATATATATGAAGTATTTTCTTTAAAATACGTGCTATGTGTAATTATATTGATTGTTTAATTAAGGTGACTGTTGAATAGATGTTTTATACAAGTTTTAAACTGTATATATATATATATATATATATATATATATATATATATATATATATATATATATATATATTTATCTACAAATATATTGGGTAAAACATGGGTAGATGAATTAGATGATGTGTGATGAAATAAAATTGATGAGAGGTATCGATGTTTAAGATGATCTAGTCATCTAGAAGAGTATAGACAACGGCCACAAACTATTTTAGATAGTCCAGTGAAACGTTAGTAGACTTGTAATCGGTACGTATGTTTGAACTATATGTTCATAAAGTGTTCTTGAACTATATGTTCATTAGGTGTTTTTGAACTATGTGTTCATCCGTTAGTTCATCTTTTTGACACTATTACGTGTCAGGGTACGGGAGCGTACGGGAGTACTTTATCAGTATTTTCCCTATACTTTTATTTGGAAGAGCTTTTGAGTCTTTGTTCTTTTATGAAGTGATCGGACGAGCTTCATGAGTTAGTGATATAGATCATGAGTTAAATAGTGGGTGTGTGATGAAAGGTGAGTTGGATAGATGAGATGATCAGTGATATAGATCATGAGTTGAGAGTGAGTGGTGAAATATGAGAAAAGCCCTTACCCAAACGTTGGCGTGAGTGGTGCAATATGAGAAAAGCCCTTACCCAAACGTTGACCCCCGTCATTCAGCAGAGTATGGATGACAACCATGGACTGTTCTAGACGGTCTGTGGAACACTAGCAGGCTCGCAACCTGTAGGTGTTAATGGAATTGAGTGTTCATTCGCTGTACTCTATTCCCCTCATGAGTGCCTTTAGGGCATGTATGGCTGGGGAAACCCCTTAGTATGTTCATCAGCTGTATGGAAAAACCCATTGACATGTATTGCGGGGGGGGGGGGGGGGGGGAACCCGTGGGAAATACCGTCGATGAATAAGAGCTATGGACTTAGCATATGGAAAACCCATTGACATGTATTGCGGGGAGGAACACCCGTGGGAAATACCGTCGATGAATAAGAGCTATGGACTTAGCATATGGAAAACCCATTGACATGTATTGCGGGGAGGAACTCCCGTGGGAAATACTGTCGATAAATAAGAGCTATGGACTTAGCACATGGCAACGATGTGACTTCATGTCTTATTTGACATAAATTGCAGAGGGAAGCAATGTTGTCACTTTATAGGTTGTTTTATGTTAGGATGTCTTGTTTGACATAACTTGCTGAGGGAAAGCAATGTTGTCACCCCGACGTTTGTTTTTGTTGGGTTTTGAGCATTCTAACACTCCTATGGTGTACATGCAACCCTATAAACCTTGGATCTATGTTTTCTCTATTATACATGCAAATATTAACTATTCCAAGGTTTCATCCTAACTAGCATATTATGAAGCACCTATACTACAAAGTTCTAGTTAGATGACATACCTTTTGATGTAGCTTGATGTCTTCAAGCTTTAAGAGCTTAGCCCCAATAGTGTGGAAGCCTCAAATGGGATCACAAATCACCAAAACACCTTGGAAGAACTTGAGAGAATATGTATGCACACTAAAATCGGCCCACTCTTATTTTCACACACTTGTCCCAATTTTGTGAGCCAAGGACCCCTTTATATATTATGGAGGATTAGGGTTACATCCATGTAAACCCTAATACCCATGACCTTTCATTTACATAGGATCCATGGGTTAAAAGCTCCATGGACCATCCATGAAAGCTTAGCCCAACCTAAATGAACTTGGCCCATTCCATATATATAAGAGTCCATATTTAATTAGTTCTTTTTGATCACTTAATTAATTCTAAATTAATTCTTGATCAATACTAATTAAATAATATGATTCCATATTAACATATTAGAACTTATAATATATTAATATAAATCATAAATATACTATTCTCAAAAGACTATCCATATAAATTGTGCCGGTGAAGTGCAACCCAAATGGACCATGCTGGGTCCGGTCAAGTACATACCAAATATAGTTATGGACTTAGACATTAATCCAACAGTCTCCCACTTGGATAAGTCTAAAACTATTATTGAGTATGACTTCAAAACCTAACTGGCAATCATAGCTCTTAAAGCCGCTGTCGAACTCTGACCTTGTCAATGACTTGTCCATTAGATAAGGGATCATATATTCCTCCATTCTAGATATCATATGGACTGAGACATGGATTATAATCATTCTCTCTGTCCATTTGTTGTTTCCTGATTTTCAATTTACGATGACTGACTGATTGAACAAATCAAATCAGTCCTGGCTTGGCCAAGCACTCACATGTGTCATCGCTAAATCATCAAGGGGCCCACAAATATCGCTTTTATCCCGAAGGTAAAAGGAATGGATAAACTTCGACTCATATGGCTTGTTCTACTACTTGTTGAATCATACACAAAGGCACGTTTTATAACATCGAGTTACCAAATGCGTTTTGGTGCAATCAATGTATAACCAACTCATAGTAACAACTCATATCTCTAGGTTTGAAGAATATAAGATATTATCGTCTCATGATCACTCGTGATAAAATCCATGAAGTGATTCAAATGAGCGCGGGTTGAATCCAATACTCAAAACTTATGAGCACTCATGAGTGTTGTAGCACCACTTTGTCCACCAACTTGGACCTCTACAAACCAACCCATGACAGTCTTGATTCATATCTACTTCCAACATATGACCGACTGTGGATGGTTTGAATAACTTAATCATTCAGGAAGAGCGACTTAGTTATTCTGGAAGTCAAAACATGCAAAGTGAAACACAAGAATAAATGAATCAAATATGGTATCAAACCCTATGAATATAAATAAACACTTTTATTTATCACCATACTGATTACTCATTATTCATTGTTTCGGTTTTATCAACTATATACTTGAATTAAAAACACTAGTTGTCCCATGCTCCAAGCATGTACACTATGTTTTTCTTAAACAATAGCTTTGCCATACACCAAGTATGCACTCTATTGTTTGTCTATGATCCTTACTTTGTGAAATAAACCAATTGAAAATAATTTCAATGATTCTAATTTCACACTCCCAAATCCTTATCGAAAAATGTGAGAATTTCAAATTCCTATCATTTATCGAAATCTGTTTAGATTTTAAACTTATATGCACTGAACCTCCTGTAATGAATATGTACAAAGTCACAAAGACTTGTCAACAATCATTATAAGGTATTCCAATGGAGATCAACTCCATGGAAACTAAGTGTCATATTCAAAGTACATTGCTTTGGACATGCTTCTTGCATTAAGTTTTCTAATCTTACACAGATAACTTCCACCTATGGAGACAACTCCATATTCTCATTTTGACTATCACTTCTGAATAAGAGATGCCTCTTTTCAGAATATGTCAATATGGTCCTTCCAAAATTAGCATTATACTTCCAACTGTCCCTGACAACCAATCTTTGGTAAACCTCAGATTGTCCTCGACAATTGCTTAATCATTTTAGTCATATCCAATTCTAGACCTTTTCCCTTCTTAATGCCTCTAGGCATTTGGAAAAATTTAGAAAGGATGAATATTATAGCACATGCAATCGTTCCTGTACCCAAAGCAAATGGGACACGATTCATGATGTCTCACACAAAGACATGATTCTAGACCAGTCTTTTGCTACAATATTTTTTATTTGCCATGTTCTCAAGATTTGACTATGAACAGGGATGTCGTAATCATAATCGAATTTTGAGAACGCAATATATAGAATTTCCTTAAGTTGAACCAATCCAACATGAAATTCATATATATATATTCTTGACTAAAGATGATTAAAATCTCAATCTAAGCTTAAAATCTCACTCTAAGCCTTTTAGAATTGACATTAAGTATAATATCCTCTCCCTTAATTATAGCAAAACAACTTTTTCAACCCCTGCAACCTCACGAATTGAAACTTTTGTTTTCTATAATTAACATTGCTAACTTGCAATACTTATCATAATTATCATGCTCCCACTAACATGATGATTATTAGCATAACACTCATGCTCCCACTAGCTTTGACATGTATCCAGAAAACAGCTGGACTTCTAAAAGTCAATACTTTATTGACTTTCTTACCAAAGTTCAGATTTCTGATACGAGATGCTTTGATAAAACTTTATCAAAATCATACACCTTTCCTTAGATAGCATGCATGTGTGTCTAAACAATTTCAGAACTATGAAAAGGGATGCCGTAATCATAGTCTCAATTGTTTATATTTTTGCCATTTCTCATAAGTCCATGTTAGTGTGTCGGATAACCATGCACGCTCCACTTAACGACTTTGAGAATGCAAAGATTACAATTGCTATCTTACTTAAAATCTACTTGGTGGAAGTGTTTCCTCACCATCATTTTCATGAATCGGAGAGAAACCTTATGACCCTTAGGTTTTATGGTGTATGTGTTCTTATCCACGTGAATTTGTCAAAACCATAATCACAAGACTAGGTTAGTGACAAATCCTAACTCATATGGATTGAACTTGTGCAATCTTAACCTCTTGCCACCTGGCAGCACAAGGGCCTGCCATTGCTTGCAAGTAGTTATGCAAACAATTGAGAACATGTAGAACTCAAATGTTATAGCCAACTTAAATGGAATGGGCACAGAAATGTCAACACGATAGGTTATTAACCTCTAGTTGTGTGCTAGTGATGAAATACATGTTTTATTCTTGATTAGTTCTTGAAACCATTTTAGGATCTTTTAGACTCCCACTGTCTTCTTGACCAATAAGACTTTCTTGCCAAATATTCAAGAAGTAGTGTGGATTCTTAATCAAGACAAACACTTCACACAATTGGCCTTAGTTGGTCTTTGTTTTATCCAAAACATCACAACTTACCAATTTCAAATGTACAAGAGTAGGACACTTTTACTCTTACATTTGACAAGTGTTTTAAACCTTTCTTTAAGATATGTCACTCAAGTTAAAATCTTGGAGTATGACTCTAAGAATTGTTTTGGAACGAAGTATGACTCATCTTCCTGATCTAACCATTTCAACAATTCATGAATCCTCTTCTTAGTCATAAGAATGCACTAAGATGACCTTTAGAGGACTAATTGTGATATGATTTCTAAATCATTAAGATGATCACAAACATGATACTAAAGTACTCTCCCATCTTTTCAGATTTGAGAAACTTTTATCTTTCTGCCTAATTTGATTCTTCCCATTCGTTCTGCCATACATTGAGACTTTTCCAATGTTTCAGAATTATACTTAAACTTGTAAGTATAACCATATTTACTAAACTTTAGTAAATCAAATAGTCTTAACGAGCTTTGTGGTGGACATGACCAGTGCACAAGAATGTGTACTCGATCCCTTTAGTCCTTCACTTGACTCACACATCCATGTGAACAAGTAATTAGTCTTGATTTTCCAATGCTTGAAAGTTCTCATTCATCATACTATTCAACTTGCATGATTCCAAGTTTCGGTCCAATTGAAACTTGGGTGATGAGGAACTTTCCTGATTTGGTAAATTTAGACACTACCACAAATAAAAGAATCAAATCCATTTTCCAATATTGCTGTCAGTGGAATCATATAAGCAACAATTTTCCACAAATGTCATTGTAAGGATACTTCAAATAAATAAAATTAAACAATTTTCTTTTATTTTAAAACTTTGCGGAAAAACTTATCCTCACAATCCACATGGAAAATTGTTGTTATCTATTCCTTAGCAATATATCATAACTTCTTAAGCAACTGCTCAAAATTCTGATGCGATCGAAATCCACCTTCACGATCAGAATCAGCATATACTTCCTTTAAGATTTCTCTCTATTCTTTGATTCTTAAAACATCAACATGTGACCCAGTCACATCATGTAATGAGGATCTCAGAATAGAACTTAACAGAGTTAGATAATGGGCTCTACCTGATGTAGAGTCAAACTTATTGACTTTAACATCCTTAGGTAAATTTGGCAGTTTTGCAATCAACGCCCCTTCCTTTGGCAAAATAAACATATGGACCCTTTGGTAATGGGACTATCTCAGACCTAGCCTTTCTCTTTACCATTTGGTCAACCGGGTTGACTATGGCCAATCCCTTTCCATTGGGAAGAGAATGCTTTTTCTGGATTTCCAGTGTCACCATTGTCACTGTCCATAAAGTTTTTAGGAAGTTGATCTTCTAATCAAATTTGCTTTACTATCGTTCCAAATCATTGCTGATTCAGCAGCACCAAGCAAATAGATATGATCATTAAGGTTCATGTCATAGTCTGTTTCATAGTAGTCCCAAAGGAACTCACTATGTGACTTAGAAAGTGATTGAACATCCAACTTTCTCAAGACTTTGACACCCAACTCTCCCGGCTTGTCAATATGTGACTTCATCTCTAAGATGTGATCACACATAGACCTTGCTTGCCATTAGGGCATGAGTGACCTTGAACTTGTGGGTTAGGGAGAATAATTGGAGGAGGTGGAGGAAGAGAAGTATGACTTCCATGAGCCAAACTCGGGAAGTCATATTCATTAGGAAAGCTTGGTTTGGGAAGATCATTGTTGTCTAAACCAGACATCAACAATGGGAGAAATTCACGTAAAGTTGATTTAATTCCTTAATATAACACCCAATATGATATATTAAGGCTAGGACCCAACAAACTATTTTATAACTTGGAAGAGGGATGCCGTAATCCAAGCTATAAAATATTTGAATGTAGGTGAATGAGGATTCACTAATTTCCACCAAGATAAACGAAATCTATTATTAGGTTTTAATTGGTTTCGAAACTCCTAGATTCTTTTGAGATTCATTGAACTTTTCAATGGCATGTTTCAATCTCGAGTGTGCCCTTCAGGTTTTGTGACTGGGATGCCGAGGATCACAAAACAAGGTGTGAAGTAACCATGCAAATATACTTGGTACCCTTAATATTTACCCCTCAATCGATGTGCCGGTTAACCACACACGCTCCAACGATACTATGATAAACATTAAGTTACCCTTTGCCTACCTTGTTAAGTCCAGGTTAGTGTGCCGGTTAACCACACACGCTCCACTAACAGCTTAAACAAAGTGCAAAGTGTAATTTCATGGATTAACACCTTATTCACATTTTCCTAAGTAACTAAGATTGGGAATTTATAAGTGTTTAGTTACTTAGTATTTATCATTATACTTATAATGAAGGGAGAATTATAGTCCTTGTCCTACCTGTTCGGCTAACGACCCTCCACCGGTCAAGGAAGCGGTGAGTGAGAGTGGACACCCATTAAACTGCCATTTTATAGGCAGTAACCTTATACCCCCCTTATAGACCGGCTTCGTGAATGAGGCCTACTAATGGTAAGACGACTTGCTCTTATACATATAATATATTAAACTTTTAATATTATAATAGTATAAGGGTGTATTTTAGACATTTAAAATACTTAGTGGTTTAATCTATTAATTAAACTAGACTTTTAATTTAATTAAACTCAAACCATATATTTATGGATTAATAATACTCTTTTAATTAAACGCTTTAATTAAATATTAATAAAATCCATAAGAGTTAATTTGAACTATTCAACAAAACATCATAATTCCAATTATTAAACTCAAAATTAAAACCATTTAATTAATTGTTTAAGTTATGAACCCAAGAGTTTTAGAATTCAATTCTTTTTTTCATAAAAAACTTTTCTCAAATTCCAAAACTTGAGGGCAAGTTTTGTAATTCTTGAAAACCTTTGGATTCCATAACTTATGGAATTAATGGTGTTTTATGATGAAACTTTCCATGTTCCATAACTTAAGAACAAGTTATGGAATTCTTTAAAACATTAACACCAAATTTTGTAACTCCATAAAAACTTTGAATCAAATTTTTTTTTAAAAAAAAACTTTCATATCCATAACTTATGGAAGTTTCAAAAACCCTTAAGATCACAACTTTAAAAAAAACTTTTGAGCTCCAAAATTTTATGACAAAATATGTAACTCCTTAAAACATTTATATCAAACTTTTAAAACTAATAAAATAATCATATTATTTTATCTTTTACTAAATTTGACCTAATTCAACTCATATAACAAATGATTCAAATTTTACAAATAATTCGTTTTTCACAAAACAAGTAATTATCTTAAAATTTGACAAACGTCATGTTTTTTTTTCCTTTTTTTTCAACTTGAAAATAAAACATTTGCATCAATATAACAGAAAACAACCCATGGCTCTGATACCACTGTTGGGTTTTGAGCATTCTAACACTCCTATGGTGTACATGCAACCCTATAAACCTTGGATCTATGTTTTCTCTATTATACATGCAAATATTAACTATTCCAAGGTTTCATCCTAACTAGCATATTATGAAGCACCTACACTACAAAGTTCTAGTTAGATGACATACCTTTTGATGTAACTTGATGTCTTCAAGCTTTAAGAGCTTAGCCCCAATAGTATGGAAGCCTCAAATGGAATCACAAATCATCAAAACACCTTGGAAGAACTTGAGAGAATATGTATGCACACTAAAATCGGCCCACTCTTATTTTCACACACTTGTCCCAATTTTGTGAGCCAAGGACCCCTTTATATATTATGGAGGATTAGGGTTATATCCATGTAAACCCTAATACCCATGACCTTTCATTTACATAGGATCCATGGGTTAAAAGCTCCATGGACCATCCATGAAAGCTTAGCCCAACCTAAATGAACTTGGCCCATTCCATATATATAATAGTCCATATTTAATTAGTTCTTTTTGATCACTTAATTAATTCTAAATTAATTCTTGATCAATACTAATTAAATAATATGATTCCATATTAATATATTAGAACTTATAATATATTAATATAAATCATAAATATACTATTCTCAAAAGACTATCCATATAAATTGTGCCGGTGAAGTGCAAACCAAATGGACCATGTCGGGTCGGGTCAAGTACATACCAAATATAGTTATGGACTTAGACATTAATCCAACAGTTTTATTTGACATAACTTGCTGAGGAACCCCCAAAGCAATGATGTCACCCCTAGTGATAATCCTTAGGCTAGGTCTCTTGTGATAGTTGTTTTAGGGACGTAAAGTGAGGATAATGGGAATGGGTAATTAGGGTTATTTTGGTTGATGAAATTAATAAATTTATTGTTGATGGAGAACTTAATAAGTTTATTATTTATTGTGGGTTGAAAACCCTATAGGCTCACCAGGCTTCCAAGCCTGACCCACTCAGTTTATTTGTATCACAGGTATCGATACGAAGTTGCTTTACACTGAGAGATTAAAAGAGAAGTAGATCACTAGTGTAAATGAATGTAAGTTTTGTTTATGCTTATGTTTTGTATTGACAATGACATCCCAATGGTTTAAGTGAATAAAATACATTTCTTCGGAAATGATTTGATAACATATTTATTATGCTTTTCTGGGAACAAATTCCGCAACACTTTTAATCAAATGATTACTCTGAAATTATTTCAAAAGCATAAATTAAACCGGTCTTTTCTGGCCGTGAATTTGGGGATGTCACAGATCATCTCTCCTACTCTTAAGGGTACTTAATCCCCTCTAAGGTTTAAAGAGCTAATTACCTCTTTCACACGAACTAAGGTTTATACAACTTGTTTGAACGCACAATAGCTAACTATGGGATACGAATAGGAGGATCATTTCACGACACAGTGGCTTGGCAACCCTCTTATCCTTGAACATAAGTTAAGATTCTTAAGGTTTATAACATTTTCATGTTATCCAAAAATCGGGATCCTACCCCAGTGATTACTTAATATTTATAACATTTTCATGTTATCCAAAAATCGTGATCCTACCTCAGTGATTACTTAAGGTTTATAAAATTTTCATGTTATCACACATTGGGATCTTTCCCCAGAAACCATAAAGGGTCTATAACATCTTCATGTTATCACACATTGGGAGTTTTCCCCAGAATACACTCGAATCGTAACATTTTCATGTTATCATTAGAGAAGGATCATAAGAGAAGGATCTTTCCCATGAACAAAATCACAAGTAGGGATCCTCCCCAGAATATGACATTAATATATTATCTACTGAATCTATGGTCTTACACAAGAATTTTGTCAAAGTATGTAACATAAACAGGTTATCCTAAGGAGGGATTTCCCCGGCATAATCGAGGATCCTCGTCTTTATGGATCCTCATCATTAAGAATCATCGTCTTTATGATCCTTGTTATTAGTAAGGAGCCCTATTATCAACAGTGAACCAAAGTTCTCTCTTAAAGTTGAAATTTGTCCTCGTTAAATTTCAAGATTGAAAGACTTATGGAAAGACTCGAAGAAAATCAGTTTCCATCTTCCTTGTTCTTAACTTCGATCCTAAACTTCTCAGGATCCTAAACAAATTGCTAATTTAAGCCACTATCTTTAAAGAAGTTTTAAAACATTTAGTCTTTAAACAAATTCTTTTACGCTTGTTTGAAAATCTTACGGATTGCAAGTCAAACTTCGATCTTTTAGAAACTTTTTAATCATTTGATGAAATAAATTTTTATTATTTGTTTGACTTTGTTTCAAAATTTGTTTAGGATCATAAGGATCCTCATGTCATAACAGTCACGAAGAAGGATCAGAAGGAAGGAAACATAGAAGAAAAATCAACCATTTTATTTAAATAAAAAGGCCTACAGCCTTACAAGTGTCATGAGTTTACATCAAAAGACCATACTGCCCTAATCACATAAGGCCTAGACCTTAACCTGGTCATCATCGGCCTTTTTCCTCTTCTTCTCCTCTTCCTCCCCTCTTGGCTGCACTACAGGATCTTCGACAGTGGTGGCAGGCTTGCGAATTAATTTGGCTAATGCCTGGTGTTGGGTATTGATGTTGCATCATTGGGCTGTTTTGTTTAGTCCATTTTGTATACGGTTTGGGCCTATCCAGTCGTCTTATTAATTAGGGTTTAAGTATTAATAGTGCATGCATGCACCGTAGGAGGTTAACGTTTGTTATCTTTAGAAATAATTGTAAACCCTAAACACGCCTCTACAGTTGAAATTCTTCATCGAGTTCAACTGAGGCGTGACTTTTAATCATTCGACATCTATTTGATTATCGTTGTTTTTTGCATTACCTGTTTGAATCTTTTCGATCTTTTATATTTTAATATCTTTAATTGGTATCAGAGCAGGAGACTGTGTAATTTATACGCATTTCTTCTGTCAAAAGAAGCTATTAGGGTTTCCGATAATATTGAATCTTGTTCAGTCGTCATCTCTGTGTTCTTAACGCTGTCATTGTGATCTCAATATTACCCTAAGTTTTTACACATATGATTCTTGAACAGGTTTCGAAGATCTGGTTAAAATGTCACACGACGATTCTCAAATCAATTCCATCAGCAGTATTGGGTCAACAACAAGGATTCCTATTCTCTTTCCCAGTGACTATGAAGTCTGGGCACTTCACTTTGAAGATTATGTTCTAGGTTTAGAAGATAATGGTTACTTGATCTGGCAAGCCATTACTACAGGAAATTTTGTTCATTCTAGAACAACAAGGGAGATTAAAACTCAGTCCGATTTCAATCGACTTCTTCTTGATGTCAAAGATGTTCCTCAGGATGAGAGTGACAAGCTGCAGAGCAACATCAGAGCAATGAGAATTATTAGATTCACATTGCAGGCTGATACATTTTGTCTCGTTAGTTCATGTGATAATGCCAAAGCAATATGGGACAGGCTTAAAGAGCTTTATTCAACAGATGCAGATCTTGAGCATTCTACTCAAACGCTCTTGTTTTCTGAATTTGGTGCTTTCGCACAAAAGGCTGATGAAAATCTGATTCAAACGTACAATTGCTACAATCATCTTTTGAGCAAGATGATGAAACATGGGATTGGACGAGAGAACATCGAGCAGAAGGTAACATTCATGAATGGATTAAGGTCGGAGTGGATGGCAGTGGTTTCAACGGTGAAAGCTCACGAGCAGTTTAAAAGTTACAATTTGTCAGAGATAGTGGCGATCTTGAAATCACATGAAAGTGAAGTGACTAAAGAAGAAAAAGTTGTGTCTGGCATAGGTTTGTTGGCTTTAGTTGCAAAGGGGAAACAAGTTACTGGGGACGATGTTGAGTTTGACCTTTTTGGCTGTGAACTCACAAATGAAGAGTTCGCTCTAATGGTGTCGAATTCTAGAAGGTTCGCAAATAAAAAGTTTCCCTCTAATAAAAATCGAAACTGGCAGGGAAGCTACAGTTCAGAGAAGGTGAAAGGGGATAAAGTGAGCAGTTTTCAGAAAGAAGAAGATAAGACAGATAAAAAGGTTGCAGGTGATTCAGGTTATGATTGCAACTACTGTCACGACAAGAATCACTTGGCTAAGGAATGCATGCTGAGAAGAATGAATGAGAAGAAGGAGGGAGAAGATGATGAGGCGTACCATCTTCGCAAGCTTGAAGAAATCAAGCAGAAAAAGAAAACTGATAATGCTATGGCTGCTTTGGTTGTGCAGGGAAATAATGATGAAGACGAGTTTGGTGGAGTGGAAGTATGGTCCACTGATTCAGAGGATGAGGAAGTTAGAAAACCCACTCATGGAAAGAGCTTTGTGGCGAATGAAGGGAGTTCGCATGCAGGAGGAAGATGCTTTGTGGTGACAAGTGGCATGTCACAAATACGAGGTTATGCAACAGATGAAAGACAGGGAGAAGCGAATGAAAGAAGGAATGACAACTGCTTCGCTGCAAAGCCAGTTCTTGCACAAATCAGCGAATGTGATTAACTAATCAATAAGGTACATTCCATTCTTGAATTTCTTAATGTTCCAGTATCTAATTATGAAACTAAATTAAACAATTTAAAATTCACCTTTTCAAGTATAAGTGAAAGTTTGAAACAAACTCGTCTATCAAACGCTAACATGACCGATCAAATGAGCAGGGCGTCATCAAAAAGTGAGGAGCGGAGAATGTGGATTGAGAAGATCGAGTCCGAGCTTTCTAGGTCTAGGGATGAGTCTATTTATTTACAACGAGACAATTTAAAGCTTTTAAAACAACGAAACATTTTCTGTTTGATTGCTAAGAGGCTTTATTTTAATATCACTCAATTGCATTTAGATTGTGAAATTGGTAAGAAAATTCATAAAATGATCTTTCCATTTTTGGAATTAAAGGAAGATGAAATTGATGTTGATTGTTTTCAATGTGAATCTATCGTTTCGTCAAATGAAACCTGAGAGACCTATAGAATTGGACTTGACAAAATTGAATCATATATTCAGTCCAAAGACCACAAGGACATGCTGAGAAAGTTACTCGATGAAAATGACATGTTAAAGATTAAAACCAAAACTGTACAGAAACTTGATTCATTGAGTTCAGACAATAAATTAAACGTTGAAAATATTTCTGAATTCGATGAGGACAGTGAAATGAGTGGAATATCTATAGATATGAGGTTGACTGTTCGCAATTCCTTAAAAACGAACATGAAAAAGCAAAAGCTCTCATTTCAGAAAATTCAGTTGAATTCGCACAACTTTCTCAAAATAACCCAAAAGTTCTAAAGGAAAATGCGACTGTCTTTCCAAAAGTCCAAACGACACCAAACCAAGTCTTCACATTCAATGGTGTAACTAAATGTCAAACTATTGAACTAACACACTTAATCGAAGCTGACAATGCTGATGGGTGTGACGAGTACTTTTGGTCCGCCCCAATTGACAACGCAGACGAAACCGTAGGACTCTCTGCAAAGACCTCTTGGAGAGTTAAAGGCAGGTATGTAGCCGAACCTTAAAACAATATCAATGCCACCTACGAAAAGGGAAGTTCCGGTGGAACCAAGGGTAATCCCACTGACAATTCCTCAGTTCACGAAGATACTCATGTGCGAAAGACAGGGGTAAAAACGAATGTTCACAAATCCGTTGAACAGTTCGCAGCACAAAAACATCAACGAAATGCCAGGTACAAGAAAAATCTGCAGGACCGAAAGCAATTCTGGACATCAAGAAATCCTAACTATGTTCCCCATGAAAAACGTTTCAATCCTCAAACGAACGTCGGATCAAAACCCAATTCCAAAAGCCAAAAGGCCTCTTATCAAGAGAATCCAAAAGGTTTCTCACCACATAAATCTCACAAACCTCAGGAACAGAAACACACAAGGTATCATAGATCCGCTATCTCGAAATCCAACTCTTGTTCCAATCACAAATCATCTCCCAAAACCACCTTCGTTACTAAACCAGGAGTTTTGCACTCTTCCAAATTCTCGCGACAAGAAAAAGGGAAGGCGAAAGTTGCTTCAGAATCTAACATTCCTTTTAAATCTAAGGAGGAAGAGCGAAAGTTTGTTAAAAATAAAATAAGAGACAAACAAAATCAAAAGCAAACTAACTCCAAAGAAATGAACCAGAGAGATAACTGTATTAAAGTTTTCACAATAAAGACGAAAGATCAAACAACCTTAATAAAACGAACTTATATGATTGATCCCTCTATTGCTTATCCAGTTACTGTAAAAAGCTCACGAGGACCCAAACATCTTTGGGTTCCTAAATCTCCTTAATTTTTGTAGATTATTAGTGACGAATAGTTTGACACTGAATGGTATATCAACAGTGGCTGTTCACATCACATGACGGGAAGAAAGGAGGACCTGAGAGAATACAGGGAACTGAAGAATGGTGGTCTCGTGAAATTTGGTAATAATGCACTTGGGGAAATCAAGGGTTACGGCATGATAAGCAATGGCGAATTCTCTATTCGCAAAGTGACGTATTTTGAAGGACTGCAACACAATTTAATAAGTGTTTCACAGCTGTTTGTTGGTACAGGATTAAAGGTCTCGTTCGACGATGAAGGATCTGAAATCATTGAGAAGAAGACGAAAATAGTGCTGCTTAAATCAAAACGCAAGGGCGAGATGTATCCATTGAATATCAATCCAATGCGTGGGAAGCCTTCTATATGTCTGCTTTCTAAGGCTGCTTTAGACGATAGTTGGTTGTGGCACAGGAGACTTTCGCACCTTAATTTCAAATACATCAACAAACTCGTTCTTGGTGATAATGTGCGGGGTCTTCCCCTCTTGAAATATGACAAGGATCATCTTTGTGCTGCCTGTGAATTGGGAAAGCAAAGCAAGAAAAGTCATCCAACTATAGTGAACACGAAGGTTATTGAGCCACTTGAACTACTTCACATTGATCTTTGTGGCCCATCTGCAATCGAAAGTATTGGCGGTAATAAGTATATTCTCGTTATTGTAGATGATTTTTCTCGTTTCACATGGGTGTTCTTTCTTAAGCAAAAGTCCGAAGCAGCTCCTAAGCTCAAAGATTTTATCAAGCAAATAGAGTTACAACTGTGAAAGGTGGTTCGCAATGTTCGAAGTGACAATGGTCTGGAGTTCAAAAACCAAGCGCTCGACGAATTTCTTGCTGATAAGGGAGTTTCTCACAATTTCTCTGCTCCCTATACTCCACAGGAAAATGAGGTCGTTGAAAGACGAAAGCGTTCACTATGTGAAGCTGCTAGGACCATGCTTTCGTTCGTAAACCTGCCTGTATACTTCTGGGCTGATGTTGTTGCAACTGCTTGTTTTACCAAAATAGATCTCTTCTTAATAAAAGATTATTTGTAACTCCCTATGAAATCATCAATAAACGAAAACCTGACGTCAAATTCTTCCATGTGTTCGGTTCCAGGTGTTTTATTTTCAATTCCAAGGAACAACGAAACAAGTTTGATGAAAAGGCTGACGAAGGCATTTTCTGGGATACTCGCTGACATCGAAAGCATATAGGGTCCTCAACAAACGATCCAAAAGGATTGAAGAAACCTATTATGTCACATTCGATGATAATTACTTGAAGAAAACTCAAGCGAATGACCATCAAGCAAAAGAGATCTTTCCTCAAACGAACCAAGTGACCATTCCAATGGCTAATCTGTATGAAGAATTCATGCTTCTATTTGATGAACCAAAGAAAGCTATTTCTTCTAAAGCGAAAGCAGCCGACAACAAGGTCGATGAATTAAAGAAAATAATTGATGAAGCTGCGGATGACATGGACCAACAGTCGTCAACCACGAACGTGCCTCAAGAAACGAGCGTTCCAATCCAGGGGGAGCAACCTACTCCACAAGAAACGAACACTCCACTGCAGGGGGAGGGTTTTGCTTTAACTTTTTCTTCTGAACCTCCTTCTTATGTGAATTGTTCACCTCCCAGAATGACTCACGAACCTCCGTTCGCAAGCGACGATTCTATTCCTGAAGTTAATGAGTTCGCATCATTCGAGGGGGAGAATAAGGAAACGAATGATGATTCGGACGTTCTATCTGTTCAATCTTAATCCGAGGAAGTGAATGTTGAACTTGATCCATCCTATGATCCAAATTATCCTCCACTAGTCAAATGGACCAGAGATCACCCCAAAACCCAAGTCATTGGTGAATCTTCTGCAGGGGTTCTTACCAGATCTCAAATAAAAGCGAAACGAAATGCTTTACTTTCCAAAGTAGAGTTTTGTATGTTCAATTCATTCGTGTCCAAGGTCGAACCCAAAACCGTCAACACTGCTCTTGATCATTCGGATTGGGTGAAAGCAATGCAAGATGAGCTCAATGAGGTCGAACGAAACAAAGTTCGGAGGTTAATTCCTGCTCCACCTGAAGCATCAGTTGTTGGTTTGAAATGGGTGTTTCGTAATAGGTTGGATAAAGAAGGGAATGTAATAAGAAACAAGGCGAGACTCGTGGTTAAGGGTTACTATCAAAAAGAGGGTATCGACTACGAAGAGACCTTCGCTCCTATAGCAAGGTTGGAATCTGTTCGCATCTTCTTGGCATATGCGGCGCACAAGAACTTCGAAGTGTTTCAAATGGATGTTAAGTGCGCTTTCTTAAACAGAGAATTAGAAGAAACTGTATACGTGGAACAACCACCTGGATTCGTGAATGAAAAGTATCTGGATCACTGCTATATCTTGGACAAGGCAGTCTATGGTCTGAACAAGCTCCATGAGCCTGGTACGAAACTCTCACTCGCTTCCTTAAAATGTCCAAATTTAAACAAGGTTCAGTTTACCCAACCTTCTTTCGCAAGAAAGAGGGTGATCACCTAATGATCGTTCAGATTTACATTGATGACATCATCTTCGGTTCTACTAATCCCAGCTTAACAGGTGAATTCTGAAAGTTGATGGAAACTAAATTTGAAATGAGTTCTATGGGTCCGATTAACTTTTTCCCTGACTTGAATATAAGACAGGGACCAGAAGGCATTTTCATAAATCAAGAAGCATACACGAAGGCCTTGCTGACTAAGTTCGGTATGATGGGAGACTCCAAAGTGAAGGTTCCAATGGCATTCGGGACGAAACTAACTCCATCTCTGAAAAAACCAGCTGTTGATATGACTCTTTATCGCCAAATGATAGGATCTTTAATGTATCTAATAGCTAGTAGGCCAGATATTATGTTTTCTGTTTGTTATTGTGCTAGGTTCCAAGCAAATCCACACGAAACTCATATGGTAGCAGTCAAGAATATCTTTAGGTACCTGAAACGAACCTCTTCTCTCGACATATGGTATTCTGCGAAATCAGGTTTCTTCGTACAAGCATTCTCAGATGCTGATCTTGGCAGATGCGGGTTAGATAGAAAAAGCACAACTGGAGGATGCCAATTTCTCGATGGCAAACTTGTCAGCTGGCAATCCAAGAAGCAAACCTATGTCTCTTTGTCAACAGTCGAAGCAGAGTACATTGCTGCTGCATCTTGTACTTCTCAGGTAATATGGATTCAAAGTCAATTACGACACTATGGCCTGAATATGAAGCGAATCCCACTCTATTGTGATTCCGAAAGCGCGATTCGCATCTGTCACAACCCATTGCAACACTCAGAGACAAAACACATAACACTAAGGTATCATTTCATCAAGGATCATGTAGAAGATGGTAATGTTGAGGTTCATTTCGTCCAATTTGCAGACCAATTGGCTGACATATTCACAAAAGTCTTGCCAGAAGCCTCCTTAAATAGAATTCTCCAAGGACTAGGAATGATGGAAGCTGAGTCAGTTCCCAAACCACTTTCGTTTTTGAAGTAGCCCTTTTGCTTTTGGGTTACCTGCTCACTATCGCTTTTCTTTTCTGGCAATCGAAATAGAACGAACGTTCGCTCTATTCCGTTCTCGATTTTTCCGGAACCCAAATTGAGACGAACGATCGCCCTATCTCGCCACTAAATTTTTTTTTAAAGCAAACGCTCGTGGTCTGATCGTTTTGTATATTCTGTATATTACGCTTTCATCTATCGTTTCATTTCTTTCTAACTCTTTCAAAATACAAAAATATTTTATTTTTCTTTCTTTTCAGAAAATTTCAAAATATGAAAATATTTTATTTTTCTTTTTTTTCAGAAAATTTTAAAATACAAAAATATTTTATTTTTCTTTCTTTTCAACAAATTTCAAAAATACAAAAATATTTTATTTTTTCTTTCTTTTCAGAAAATTCCAAAATACAAAAATATTTTCTTTTGTTTTTACTTACATTTGTTTTTAAGTAGTATTGCAGGTTAGATTGCAACAAGAATTGATGGGGCAAGTATATTTTTTATCTTTGTACTACCTAAGTGTCCCTAGAAGCATGCTGGTGCATGTTGTCCGAAGCCTCAATTCACTCTATGTGAAGCCTTAATGAATCGAATCTACCATTCATTTCTTCCAAATCAGGCTGTTAATTTTGCATTAGTCCTAAGCTACCTTACTCTTCTCATATTGAGTTAAGAGTTTTCTGCTTAGTCACTTTCGTTTAGCAGAGGAACTTTCAGTTCTTTAACCACCTTTCATTTTTTTCCATTTGCCTTCATACTCATAAATGTAACCCTTGAGACTCTCAGCTATACCACTGAGGTTTATGGTTACAAAACATATGTGTTTATGATCTTAGCTTCGTTCACCACGAACTGAGTGAAACCCAAAATCCAACACACTTACATGAATTGACGGTGAACAATTAAAAGTTCTAGATTTTCACCATGGAATTGACGTAACTCCACCTTTGTGGATTGTACCACGAAATCTCCTTTTCTTTTGTGTGATCTTTATGAATTGTTCTAAAACCAAGACTTTTCTACCCAGAAGATCCAGTTTTATTTTTTCGAGATTTCTAAAAATACCCAGTTATTGAATTAACATCAAACCTACTTGTGGTTATGGCTACATCGGTCACACAAGTACTTCATCCAACTTTCGGACTTATGTTAAGTTTTGTAGTTTGGATTGAAGATAAAACCACCTTTTCAAGCCTAACTCTAAAAGATGCCTTTCATTGTTTCTTAACAAACAATTTATCGTACTTCAACGGGAAACCACATAGACACTTCATAGTCTCTCTTGACTTTAAAGGAAGAGATTCGTGCCCGGGATCTATAGTTTCGTGTCTTGATTGACATCACTAAAATCCCACACATGCTTTTGATTTATTTCTTTATCTTTGGCACACTCTTGCACGAAGATCTTTGTGATTTTCCATATTCTGCGACAAAAGATTTCACAGTTATTTAAGAGGCGGGAAAACAAATTTGAATCGTTGAGGATTTTTGCTAACGCGGCTTTTGGGGATAAGTCTTTATATTTAGGTGCGTGGAATATGAACTGTTTCCACACATGACGCCGCCTGACACCTTTTTAGGGGAATAGCTGTCACATCGCGCGTGTTTCGACGATTTTTCAGATGATGATATCATAACCGACGTTTCCAATCTTTTTGTTATCATATAAAAGGGCTTTTCGATCCACGATTCAGTCTTTATCGCTCTCAAAGTTCTTACGTATCCAAAAAGACGATTCTTCTCTCAACTATTCATCCGCTTTCACGACCTGCAACAATGGCTGAATCTTCCTCAGTTCAAGAACAGTCCGCTCAGTCATCTTTTCTCACTATCAAACTGCATCAAAACTTAATTATCGATTTGGCCCCATTCAAATACGATGCATACATGTTTCCGATCGTTGAATGTCTGAAGTACTCACCTTTGGTCACTGCCCAAACCAAGGCCGAGTGTGTTCCGATGTCATTGTTGTCAAAAGCCTATTCTTCAGCTGTCTACGTCAAAGAGGAGGAACGGATTACTTTTGAGATACATGAGAAGAAAACTTCCATCACAAAGGCTAGGTTTTGCTCTCTTCTAGGGCTTGCATTTACTTATTCAATGGTGCACCAAGATTCGATCACCACTGCTCAAATCTTCGACATGTTCTATCAGATGGGGTATGTAGATCTTATTACCTCCATTACCAAGTTCAAGAAATCTAACCTTCCTCTCCAATGGAACGACCTCTTTACCTTACTCTTCAAGGCATTTTCTGAACGGGTAACTAGTTCAGATTGCGCAAGCAATTCCTTCATGACGATCCTCTATGGCCTCTACCATGGGATCAACTTTGACTATGGTTCCGTCTTATGGGCTCAACTGGTGCAAAGCACAACTTCCACTACTCGACACAGCCATATTTCCTGTGGTCGATTTTGGACACTCCTGGTGCAAAATGCGATTGAAAAACTCAACATTCCAGTCATGGCAGACTCTCTGATGTCATCAGTCTTTACGTTTCATACCACCAAGATCATCATTGCTGATACATCCAAGTTTGTGTTTGTGGGATCAATTCCCGAATCAATGTATATGTGTGTGTATGGGGCAAGCAAAATCATTGGGGAATACAAGAAACTTCAACCTTCAGGGCCAAGGGTCATCACTCCTGAGATGCAACGTACTCTTGATGAAGCTGACAAGGTCAAGAAAGGGGGTAAATTAAAGCACCCAAAAGAGGGTCCATCTGCCCTAACTCTGACTCCCAATAAGTGAAAGACGAAAGGCGATTCTTCCAAGCCTGCTCCCTCTTCTCCAAAACGACAGCGAGTCAAGAGGCAAGTTCGCAAAGTTCGTATTCCTTCCTCATCTTCATCAGAAAGCGGATCTGATGCTGCAAATCAAAATGAATCTGAGGAAATTGTCAATCGAAACGACCAAGAGGTAAACTTTTCTATTCCAACACCTACACCATCCCCTACTTCCACATCCATTCCTATCACTATTGTTCCTTTCCCACCTCCTGTTTCCAGTCAACCACCTACTTTTATTCCTTTACAAACTCCTATCTTCACTGAAACAACTACCACTACGACCACCACCACAGACGAACCTCTTGTCCATGTCAACGCATATGATGCGGGGGCACAGACTTCAGGTTTTACAACCACCTCTGTCACTACTCCTCCCATTTCTCCTCAACCTCAGGATGATTCAGAAGAACCTCTTGGTACTGATGGACTCGACTTTGATACTTTTCACTATAGTCCATTCTCGATTCAAGGAGAAAGCGATGATGAAGCCCTTGTTACTCAAAAGCATCTCAAGGATCTTAATGAAAAACTGGACTCCCTCATTGCCTCTTCTACTGCCTCCTCCAGTCAAGGGTACTCAGAAGCAGCAGTTAAGAGTATGCTTGATACTCTTGTAAAAGAGCACGCTGCCAATCTTGCCCAAGCAAACAAAGCAGTTGAAGACTCTACTCTTTCATGTCAACAAGTAACTGAAAAAGTTGAAAAGTTAATCTCAGAAGCCAAGACTTTTATGACATAGCTAAACACTACAGCTGTAACGAATACTTCAAACGCAGTTGATGCCATTACGAAACTAAGCACTTTGCTTCGCACAAAACGAGAGCATCTGGAAAAGCTTCGTACAGATCTCACTGCTGACAACAAGGAATTTCAATCTTCTATTTCTTCACGGCTTTCTAAGTTTCAAGAAGATCAAGCTGTTGAAAGTAGGATAATGGACGAACTTGATCTTCGAACCACTCAGCTCAAAACTCAATCTGTCAAGCTCAAGCATGCGAACAAGGAGATAGAGGAGCTTAAATCTGAAAGAGTTGTTCTAAAAACTTGTGTGGGAGATGTGAATACAATACTCTCCAATCTTCTCGATGCTCATGACTCTATTCTGACAATCACCATTCGAAGACACTTGGCGGAAAAGCTTCGTCCACCTCTCGCTCTTCTTAACCGGATTGAAGGTGTTTCTGAGGCCCCTGTCCTTCCGAAACAAGGGGGAGAAGAACATGTTACTAACACAGGGGAAGCTTCTAAAAACAAAAATGAACCGAAGGTTAATGTAGCTTCGTGTTCAAAAGGAAAAGGTCTAATGGGTGATGATGAAGAAGAAGAAGAGAATAAAGAAAACCAACTGAAGCGAAAGGCTCGTGACCGTGACCTTAACGAAAATGCTCACATTCGAGAGAAGCAGAAGAGAAGGATAGGAAAGAAAAGGAAGCTCGCGACACTTTGGAAAGTGAAAAAAATGCTTTTTCCACTATGGACGTTGGAGCGAATGGTACATGAGGCTGTCGAATTCCTAAGTGTTCACTGGTTGGAGCCGGTTATTTCTTTTGATCTGGAAAACATGAAGGACTCTCAGTTCGACATGCCTATTACACGAAAAGCTTTTGTCTTTCACTGTTTTGAATCTATTGCAACTGTTTCCTCTCCGGATGTGAAGGTGGATAAAGCCTTAATTGACGTTTATCTCACTCATGGCAAACTTAAATATCTAACCTGGAGTGCTCAGAAGATAACTTCAGTTAAAGTTTCAGGACCAATTGTTACTGGAGGTTTTGTGAATGCGAAGTTCAAGGTGACAAGGGGTTCAGATAATGTTGTGCACGAGTTCTCTCTTTCTGATCTGCCCAATCTTAATCCTCATGATTGGATTCTGTTGCTTAATCTTCTATTGATTAAGGAGCAAAAATACGAACCTATTCTAACTCATCTGAAGCGCTTGTTGACTTCGTATATCTATAAGGTGGCAAAACTTGACATTGAGATAGCCACAGTTCTGAAACGCAATCCCATTGTCAAACGTTGGAAAAGTGAATGACATGACTAAAATGCGTTTGGGTAAGATTGATACGGAGCACTACACCATGATGTTCCAACGTGGGAAAGATGAGTCTGGTGCCTTCCAGAAATGTCTTTTTGCTTTGATCGACAAACACTTGTTCTACACGACTTTTTTGGAACACATTTTGGAGATTGTTAATAGGTGTAAATCAAATGATGTTGCTGCGACAAAGAACTACAATGATATGATTCGCTGGTATATCGCATTTCACAGTACTTTACTTGCTGTGATTCCCAAGCTTTTCACGACCACCAAGAACGTTCAACGTTAAAGCATGTCTCGCCCCAATTGATGCAAAGGGGGAGATTGCTGGGTATTGATGTTGCATCATTGGGCTGTTTTGTTTAGTCCATTTTGTATACGGTTTGGGCCTGTCCAGCCATCTTATTAATTACGGTTTAAGTATTAATAGTACATGCATGCACCGTAGGAGGTTAACGTTTTTATCTTTAGAAATCATTGTAAACCCTAAACATGCCTCTACAATTGAAATTATTCATCGAGTTCAACTGAGGCGTGACTTTTAATCATTCGACATCTGTTTGATTATCGTTGTGTTTTGCATTACCTGTTTGAATCTTTTCGATCTTTTATATTTTAATCTCTTCACCTGGCGCCATCCTACTACGTCCCAGGAACCTGAGTGCTCAAGATCCTCCGCCAGCTTGATCTTAGCTTCCAGGATGACCACAGCAGCACTCGCCTTCACATCAGCTATCACCTCCTCGAGATCCGCAAGGTGCTCCTCCTCTTTCTCGGCCTTCTGCTTGCTCAACAGCACCACCCTCCGGAGAAGATCTTTATTGGTGGCCTTCCAAATTTTCTCCTGCTCTTTTAGATCATGCTCAGCTTTCTCAGCCCGGATCCTAAGATGATTCGTGCATTGAGAAACATGAGTGGTGACCTGAAAGAAACACGAAAATCAGCAAGGGAGGAAAACAGGTATGATAAACTCACAGAAATAAAATCTTATATGTAGGAAACTCACAGCCTGGGAAAAGGAGGTCAGCTTCCCAAGAGCATCCTCAATGTTGAGGCTCTCTAGACCGAAATATGTGGCCCCAAAAGTCTTTACAACCAGGTCGAGTTGGGATTTCTTTGGAGGAACCGGAGCAGAAGACTTTTCCTGCTTGATCTTGACCACGCCGCTAATCATGCCATCCTCGAGGTCAGCTAGAGCGAAGTGAACACTGGAGCGAACAGTCCTGGAACCTGCACAAAATATAAGGATCCTAATAAGATCAAGGATCTTAAGGTAACAACTCGAAGTCGAAAAAGAAAAAGATATGTACCTGTAGCCATAGAAGCTGTGTTGGAAGATCCTTCTTGGAGACTGGACTGATCAAGTGTGAGAGATCTATCTGCCTCCGGGAGGGAAAGAAAGTTGGCAATCTTATTCTCTGAATCCTCAGCAGCAGTAATAAGCTCTCCAAACTTAAAATGTAATAGAAGAAACAAAATAAGAATAAGATTTCAATATCCCAAGGAAAAGTGTTGAAATCCTACCCTTCTTAACCCAATCTGTGGGCAAAAGATCCTCGCCGAGAATAGAGTCACGTCTCACGAAGAAGTATCTTCCTTTCCAAGCTCCATCATTATGCTTGGTTTTCGGGACTAGAGGAGATCTATGGGTTTTGACCTTAAGGAGGAATCAGAAATTCCCAAAGGTTTTGAGATCGTATACGCAGGCCAACTCCGAAGGGCCTATATCCATGCCTTTTGACTAATTTATCCGGTTGATCCAATGTAGGATCCTCCAAATAGTTGGCATGGCCTGGATATATGAAATCCCAATCAACCTAAAGAATTCAGAGACTATCCTTGGGAAAGGATATCCTAGACCCAAAGAGAAGGGGTACTCAGGAAAGCACACCCAAAAGGGAGAGACAAAGTCTGGCTGAATAAGGGGATCAAAGGGTCTGAAAACGGCTCAGGAAGGAAAGGCTCCATCAAGTCTTAGAGACTCAATGTCGTCATCCTCAAGGGAACACGTCTCCTCATAAGAGAGGATCCCTTGATCGACGAAATCATCTTCAGGAAGGGCCAGGATGCTTTCTCGGGAGACAACCATTTTTCGACCCATGGTAAAAAGAATGAAAACCTGAAAGATAATTACCTTCTAAGTCGCAAGATAGCACGAGAAATGAAGAATGAGTAAGAGATGGAGGAACTGGTCACTCATATTTATACTGAATCAATGAAGATGATTTGACTATTAACGGCTAGTAAACTATCCGTTGGATTTCAAATTACCTAGTCGTTAAAGGTTAAAACCGGAAATTACTATTCTCTCTCCTTTTATCTATTTACTTTAAGTTATTCCTTTAATATTTACGAAACTAACTCCTATATTTTCAGGAATAACTTAGGGGAATTGTTAGGGCCAAGATCCTCACAATTTACAGGATCCTCAAATGTTTAGGATCCTCAGCTACCTTAGGATCCCGATTATTATCATTATTATTTCTACTAATATTTATAACGGTCATTTTTTGTCCATAGCTAACATGTGTGCATAAGTAGTCAAGGGAAGACCAATTCTCAACGAAGAATCATCTCAACTATACTAAAGACCCGGAATACTTGGTCAAATAACGTTCGTGAAGCTGGTCATAGAGGATCCCGGAAATATCGGACATCTTGTTAGCTAGCTTAGACTATAAACCGGCACTTGTATTTTGCACACAAGACATTGTTTTTCACTAGAAGCTTACTCTACGAAACTGTTTACTTGTTTTTACTAAGAACTCCTTGTAATCACCATTTTATATCAATAAAGTCATCAAGGCAGGTGATCATTATCACCTCCCAAGGTTTCATTCCGGAGATCCTTGCAAGGATTAAGGGCTTTCCTTGTAAACCATTGTGTCGCTTCTTTTATCATTTGCTATTATATATTCTGAACACCACAGCCTCTCATTTAATTTGGTTGATTAACACTTGTGTAATTTTTGACCAAAACAATAGGATGTAGAGGTTCTGCTGGTTGGTGCAGGATATTGTTATGTCTTTGACAAGCATCACACTTCTGGGCATGGAGGAAGGAGTATTTCTTCATCATTAACCATTAGTATCTCATCCTTAATGCTTTGGAACACAAGGATCTACCCCCAGTGTGGTTGCCGCAGTCCCATTTGTAAATATCCTTCAGGACCTCTGCAACTTCATGATCTTCTAGACACTCTAGATATGGTCCTGCTACATATTTTTTATACAACTTACCTTTGATTATAACAAACCTTGAGGTCCTTGTTCTGAAATCTCTCTCGCTTTTCTCTTCCGTGTGGATTGTGCCATTTTGGAGGTACTCCATGATGGGTTGGATCTAGGATCCTGAAGTTGGAGGGGGATCCTGAACGTTAGGATCCTGAGTGTTGGGATCCTGAATGTTGGGATCCTGATTTCGGATCGTCGAGTAGGGATTTCGATTTCGGCAATGTCAGTAGCTTCCTTGTGATTGTCGGGGTCTTTCAGTCCCTTGGTGGGATCCTCGATTGTCGGGATCAATATGTGGCTTATAGGGATCTTGGTCTCCGGAGGGATCCTTAAGGAGGATCCTAGATTGGCTAAAGCATCTGCTTCAACATTATCTTATTTAGGAACCTAGTTTAGGCTAAATGTATTGAATTCTGAGGCCAGGTGTTTGAGGATTTGGAGATATAGGGCTATCATTTCTCCTTTCACTGCATAGGATCCTTTAAATGGTTAGTTAGTAGTAAAGAATCGACAAATACCCGAAGATCCTTGATTTGAAGATATTTGGCTAACTGTACCCCCATGATCAGCGCCTCGTATTCTGCTTCGTTTTTGGTTGCATTGAATTCACAATTGATTGCTTGGGGTAGGATGTCCCCCTGTGGCAATTTTAGTATGATCCTCAAGCCAGTTCCTCTTCGGTTCGACACTCCATCTATGAATAGCGTCCATCTTCCAACGTTTTCCTCTTCTAGAAGTTTTTTGGCTTCTATTTCAACTTCAGCTCTTAGATCATCACTAAAGTCAGCCATAAAATCTGTCGGTGCTTGGGACTTTATGGCGGATCCTGGTTCGTACTTTATGTTGTATGTGCTTAACTTCACTGACCATTTTGCCATTCTTCCTGACAATTCTAGTTTTCTCATAACATTCTTGATTGGACAGTTAGTTTTTACAATTATAGGGCGTGCTTCAAAATAATGTCTTAATTTAGTCGAAGTTGTTATCAATGCAAGTATAAGTTTTTCAAGATGAGAATACCTGGTTTCAGGATCCATGAGGCTTTTACTTACATAGTATATGGGATGTTGGTCCCCATTGAGATCCTTGTCTAGTACAACGCTTACTGCGTTTGAGGATACTGAGAGGTAGAGCAAGAGAGGTTCCCCATCTAGGGGTTTTACTAGTAGGGACGGTGAACTTAAATATTTTTTAAACTCTTGAAAAGCATCTTCATGCTTCTGGGTCCACTCCAATCTTTTTTTCTTCTTCACGATTGTTTTGATCAAAAATTACACAAGTATTAATCAATCAAATTGAATGAGAGGTTGTGATGTTCGAATTATGCAATAGAAAAGAGTAAAGAGATTGACACGATTGTTTACAAGGAAAGCCCTTGATCCTTGCTAGGATCTCCGGCATAAAACCTTGGGAGGTGATAATGATCCCCTGCCTTGATGATTTTATTAGTATAAAGTGTTGATTACAGAGAGTATTCCAGTAAGAACTAATGAAAAAGTTCGTCGAGTAAGCTAAGAGTCAGTAGTGTGTGTCGTGTGTGAGATACATCTGTCAATTTATAGTCTACACTTGCTAACAAGATGTCTGATATTTCTGGGATTCGCTATGACCAGCTTTGTAAACGTTATTTTGACTTGGTATTTCGGGTCTTTAGCATAGTTGAGATGATTCTCCGTTGAGAATAAGTCTTCTCTTGACTATTTCTGCACATGTGTCAATTAAGAAGGAAATATAACCGTTATAAATGTTAGTAAATAATAATAACGATAATAGTCGGGATCCTGGATATTTGAGGATCCTAAATATTTTGAGGATCCTGGCCCTAACAATTGCCCCCAAGTTATTCCTGAAAATGTAGGGGTTAATTTCGAGAATATTTAAAGGAATAACTTAAATTAAAATTAAAGGAGGAAAAAAAATTGTCCCTTAATGGATAGGTTTTATCCTTATCGAGATAATCGAGAAACAGTCAAATCATCTTTGTTATCTTTTCCTGGTTATAAATGTCAGTTTCCGGTAACTTCTTCTTTACTTTCTTCAGTCCTCATCATCTTATTGTGAAGGTAAATTTTATTCTTACTTATTTCCTTTCGTCCCTCCAATTTCTCTCTTCATGGACAAGAAAGCTACGTTCTCGATGTAGTGTTGTTACCTCTCCCGAGAATGATTTTAGTGATCAAGCAATTTTAACCTGTGATGAGGTTTGCTCCTTTGACGATGAGGATATAGAATCGTTGAAAGCCATTGGGGCTTTTCCTTCCGACGTAGTTTTCCGTCCTTTCGAGGCTACCGTTCAACCTGATTTTGTGTCTCCGACGTGGGTCTGTTTTCCCGAATACCCATTTACTCTAGTTTTAATCTATCCTTTTACTGGCATCGTTCGCGATTTCTTTTTGACTACCCAGATTTCATATATCCAAACTATGCATGTGGTTTGGAGGATCCTATTTTGGATTGACCGCTTGAATCAGTCTAAGAATAAGGACAGTGGATCGCCTGGGCTGGCTCTCATTTATGATCTCTCTACTTTTGGTTCTTCCCGTTTCCTGCTAAGAGTTAAGAAACAAACCCCACCTCATTCTGAAGTCTAAACAAAATGATGGTGCTTGGAAGGAAAAATACTTCTTTGTGAGACGTGACTCGATTCTTGAGGGGGATTCCCTACCAAAAACATGGATTAAAAAGGGTTGGATTTTATTTAGACTTTAAGGATCATGAAATTTACTTCCCTTATTTTGTTTGTTTTGATGCAACTTTTAAATTTGAGGAGCATGTTCCTGCTACTGGCGATTCTGAGGACAAGATTTCCAAATTTCCTGCGCTGCACTCGAGAGATTGTTCAGGCTCGAACATTCCGGTCTCTAAGAGGTTTCCTCCACTATTGCTTTTATAGTTACTGGTAACATTATTTTTCTTGGATGCGTCTTTTAGAGGATCCTGATTTGATAGGGATCGCTGACAGGTTCTAAGACTTTCGTGTCCAGGGCTCGTTTTGGTTTGGCAGATCTTGAAGATGATATGACCAGCGGTTTGATCAAGGTTAAGCAGGAAAAAGGTGTCATTCTTCCTCCTCCTAATAGATCTCACATAGACCTTACAGTTAAGGCTTCAGGATCCCGAAAGCGAAAGACTTTTGAGGCTATAGACTTCAGCCTAGAGAACCTCAGCATCTAGGATGCTCTAGGGAAGTTGTCCTCATTTTCCCAAGCTGTAAGTATCCCGTGTATAAGCATTACTTGTGTTAATCTATCGTACCTACCTCTTCTCTTGCTGACGTTTGCGTTTCTTCCAGGTTTCCACTCATGTTTCTCAGTTCACCAATGATCTCAGGATCCGTGTTGAGAAAGTTGAGTCTGTTTTAAAAGAGCAGGAGAAAACATGGAGGGCCACCAATGAGGATATCTTTTGAAGGGTGGAGTTGTTGAGTAAACAGAAGGCCGAAAAGGAGGACGGTCATCTTGCAGATCTCGAGCAGGTGATTGCTGATGTGAAGACAAGCGCCGCGATAGCCATCCTGCAGGCTAAGATCAAGTTGGCAGAGGATCTGGAAAATGCAAGTTCCTGGGATGTGGACGGTTGGAGCGAGGCGCTGGCCAAGTTGATTGACAAGCCTGCTACCGCCAATCAGGATCATGTACTGCTACTGACCGAAGGAGGGGAGAAGAAGGACACGACCGATGATGACCAGGCTAAGGTCTAGGCCTGCAAAAAGTTAGTCTAGGTAATTTTTGTTTATGTCAGTGATGTAAAACAATTAACCTTTTGGTTGGGTTGGTATGTAACCCCTTTTTGAATGCAACGGTTGTTTTTCATATTTCTCTTCTTTATGACTGTTATGATATTAGGATTCTTTAAATAATCAGGATCCCTGAAAACTCGGTTCCTGTAAACAATCTTGAGACAAAATTCCCTTAATGAATCATTCTTAAATTCCGATCGCCAAGTGATTTTGCTTAGGATCCTAAGATTTAGAGTTTTTCAAGAATAAGGATAGATGGAACCTGATTGTCTTCAAGTTTTTCCTTAAGCTCCATACGCTTTTCAACCTTATAATTCATTGAGGACAAATCTAACCTTAGGAAAGAACTTAGGTCCGCTGTCGACTTCTGATGATAAGGTTGTTACTTGTGAGGATCCATGTCGATGAAGATCCTTAGTGATGAGGATCCTTGATTTTGAGGATCATTCGGGGGAATTCCCTTCTTAGGATAACCTGTTTAGGCTATAGATCTTGACAGAATTCTTGGGCAACACCATAAGTTCAATTGATAACATGTTAATGTTATATACTTGGGAGGATCCCAACTTGTGACGTATTTCATGGGAAATACCCCTCCTTATGATAACATGAAAATTTTATGATTCGTGTGTATTTTCTAAGGAAAGATCCCGACGTGTGATAACATGAAAATGTTATAAACCTTATGTAATTTCTAGAGTAAGATCCCAACGTGTGATAACTGATGGGTTTTAGGTAAAACAAATAAACTAGAAAACAATTCCTAAGTTCACATGCAACCTACTTTGGATCTATGTTTTAGCTATTGAACATATAACTTTGAATTGCAAAACAAGAACCCTAAGGAGAGAGGCTATTTTCGAAATTAACTAATTAGGGTTTAAGAGTTACATACCTTTCAATTGTTATAGCAAACAATTGACAATCCTCTTGATCTTGATCTTCTTGGAAGCTTAGCACCACAAATGTAATGCCTCTAATGGAATCACACCCAAGAGCTAGCAAGAAGGAAATGTTGGATTAGATGTCTAAGCCCATAACTATTATTGGTATGTATTCGACCCGAGAGTAGCATGGTCCATTTGGGTTGCATATCATCAGGACAATTTGTTAGGATGGACTTTTGAGAGAAGAGGTTATATATGATTTATTAATATATTATAAGTTCTAATATATTAATATGAAGTCATATGTTTTAATTAGTATTGATCAAGAATTAATTTGGAATTAATTTGGTGATCAAAAGAGACTAATTAAAACTATGGGGACTAATTATGGTAATTAGTTATATTTATATGTGTTGGGCTTATGATCCATGTTGGACCAAGTTTATGTATGGATACATAAAGAGTTGGGTCACATGAATCATGGATCATAAGATCCATGGATATGGGTTTGGGTTATACCCATAACTCTTAGAATTCAACACATATAAATACATATGTTATGACCTAAAAACCGCCACCCTTAGTGTGTGTGTGCATGTTCTTGGAGTTCATGAAGGTTTTAGAGTGCATGGAGATTCTCTCTCAAGTCCTACCTTTGTCCTTGATGTGTTGTGACTTCATTTGAGGCTTCCACACTATTGGGGCTAAGTTCTTAAGGCCAAATACATCAAGACCTCCAGACACACAAAAAGGTATGTTACACTATCTAGTAGCTTATGTAGTTTGTATGACAATTGCATGTTAGCTATAGGTTCAATACCTTGGAAACCATTTGCATGTATTATTAGTGAAAACATAGATCCAAGGTATTTAGGGTTTTATGTGCACCATAGGATGTTGTATTATACCAAAACCCAACAGTGGTATCAGAGCTTAGGCTTGTTTTCTTGTTATACTTGCAAAAATGGCTGAAAAATCGAATTTTGTTGCTGTCTGAACAGCAAACTCGCCGAGTCCATGAAGGGACTCGACGAGTCCAAGGCTAAATGCATCCAACTCGCCGAGTTGGTTCATGCACTCGACGAGTTGGACCCCCAATAAACTTGGACTAGGAATTGGACTAGTCCAAGTTTATTCGACTGTTTTGGCTGGAATTGGACTAGGAACATTACCCTAAGCTGTTTTTGACCTTATAAACTTGTTTTTGATGTGGTAATGTTCATGCTAATCCAATTTCAAAGATAATTGTCAATAGATTCATGTTTTGTGTTAGTTTAAAAGTTATGAAGTTACATGAAAAAGTTTGATGTGAATTATCTTTGTTCATATGAGTTGCTTAGATTAATAGAAAAAAATTAATTGATTATGTGTCTTTAATCCATTTTAATCTAAGAGTTGATTCTAAAATGTGTTTGTGTAACTTGTCCTCAAGTTACATGAAAGGTCACATTTAAGTTTCTTAAAACTCATAAAATTGGCAAAGGTTACAAAATGAAGAGTCTTGTCCTCATTAAATGGTTTTATGACTCCATAACTTGTCCTCAAGTTATGGAGGTTCAAGAGTCACTTCATTAAATAATAAAAATGTGTAACCTTAATTAGTTCCATAAGTTACAAAAGAAGAAGAGTTACATTCTTTAATAGTTTAAAGTCTTCCATAACTTGTCCTCAAGTTATGGAACTTGAAGAGTTTTAATTAAAACTACTTTAAACACATAAGTTATGGAATTAAATGGTTTTGAATATTTTCAAAACTTGCCCTCAAGTTTTGGAATTTGTAAAGTTTCCCCCCATGAATACTTTAGTTCCAAGTTAAACCCTTAGAATTTTAATAGTTTAAAATTCAACCCTTATACTATTATAATATTATAGGTTTAATATTTATATATATGTATAAGAGTAAAAGTCAGTCTTACCGTTAGTAGGCCTCATTCACGAAGCCGGTCTATAAGGGGGTATAAGGTTACTGCCTATAAAATGACAGTTTAATGGGTGTCCACTCTCACCCACCGCTTCCTTGGCTGGTGGAGGGTCGTTAGCCGAACGGGTTTGAGAGGACTATAATTCACCCTTCATTAAAAGTATTAATGATAAATACTAAGTAACTAAACACTTATAAATTCCTAATCTTAGTTACTTAGGAAAATGTGAATTTGGTGCTAACCCATGAAATTCACACTTTGTACCTTACCAAGTCGTTGGTGGAGCGTGTGTGGTTAACCGGCACACTAACTTGGACTAGTAAGGATGGCAAAGGGTGACTTAATGTTTATCATAGATCGATGGAGCGTGTGTGGTTAACCGACACATTGATTAGGTGATAATATTAAGGGTACCAAGTGAATTTGCATGGTTATTCACACCTTGTTTTGTGATCCTCGGCATCCCAGTCACAAAATTTAAGAGGGCACAATCGAGATTGAAACATGCCATTGAAAAGTTCAATGAATCTCAAAAGATCTAGGAGTTTCAAATCCAATTAAAACCTAATAAATTATTTCGTTTTTCATGGTGGAAATTGGTGAATCCTCATTCGCCTACCTTCAAATATCTTATAGCTTGGATTACGGCATCCCTCTTCCAAGTTATAAAATATTGTGTTGGGTCCTAGCCTTAATATTTCATATTGGGTGTTATATTAAGGACTTAAATCAACTAACTTGAATATCTCCCATTGTAGATGTCTGGTTCAGACAACTATGATCTTCCCAAATCATCCTTCACCCCCTCCAATTATTCTCCCTAACCCACAAGTTCAAGGTCACTCAAGCCCTATTGGCAAGCAAGGTCTATGTGTGATCACATCTTGGAGATGAAGTCACGTATTGACAAGCCGGGAGAGTTGGGTGTCAAAGTCTTGAGAAAGTTAGATGTTCAATCACTTTCTAAGTCACATAGTGAGTTCCTTTGGGACTACTATGTGACAGACCATGACTTTACCCTTAATGATCTTACCTATTTGCTTGGTGTTGCTGAGTCAGCAATGATTTTGAGCACTGGTAAAAGCAAATTTGATTAGAAGATCGACTTCCCAAACCTTCTATTGCTAAAGGAAGGGGCATTGGTTGCGAAGCTGCCAAATTTACCTGAAAGGTCATTTGGATGGTAAAGTCAATAAGTTTGGCTTTACTTCAGGAAAAGTCAATTGTCTAACTCTATTAAGTTCCTATTTGGAGATTCTTATTACATGATGTGACTGGGTCACATGTTGATGTTGAAAAGAATCAAAGTGAAGAGGAAGCTTAAAGGAAGAATTTTGAGCTGTTACTTAAAGAGTTGTGATAGATTGCTTAGGAATACATAACAACATAGTTTTTCACATGCATTTGCATTGTAAGGATAACGTTTTCCGCAAAGTTCTAAAATAAAAGAAAAGTTTTTATTTTACTTTAAAATATCCTTACAGTGGCATTTGTGAAAATTTGTTGTTTATATGTTTCCATTGATAGCAATACTGGAAAAATGGATTTGATTCTTTCGACTGTGGTAGTGTCATAATTTACCAAATAAGGAAAGATCCTAATCACCCAAGTTTCAGTTGGGTAGAAACTTGGAGTCATGCGACTTGTATTGTATGATGGATGAGAATTTTCATTCACATGCATATGTGAGTCAAGTGAAAGGATCAGGGGATCGGGTACACTTGAGTGTGCACTGGTCAGGTCCACCACAAAGAATGATGAGACTATTCGTCATGATTTACTAAAGCTTAGTAAATATGGTTATACTTACAAGTTTAAGTATAATTCTGAAACATTGGAAAAATATCAATGTTAGGCAGAACGAATAAGAAGAATCAAATAAGGCAGGAAGATAAAAGTTTCTCCAATCTGAAAAGATGGGAGAGTACTTGAGTATCTTGTTTTATGATTATCTTAGTGATTATGAAACCATATCACAATTGATTCTCTAAGGACATCTTAGTGCATTCTTATGACTAAGAAGAGGAATCTTGAATTGTAGGAATGGTTAGATCAAGAAGATGAATCATACTTCGTTTCTAAACAAGTCTTAGAGTCATACTCCAAGATTGTAACTTGAGTGACACATCTTAAAGAAGGTTTATTAACACTAGTCAAATGTAAGAGTAAAAGATGTCCTACTCTTGTACATTTGAAATTGGTAAGTTGTGATGTTTTGGATAAAACAAAGACCAACTAAGGCCAATTGTGTGAAGTGTTTGTCTTGATAAGAATCCGCACTATCCCTTGAATATTTGTTTGTCAAGGAATGGTTCTTGGCAAGAGAGTCTTATATGTTAAGAGGAAAGTGGGAGTCTAAAAGATCCTGAAAGAGTTTCAAGATCTAATCAGGAATAAAACCTGTAGTTTATCACTAGCACACGACTTGAGGTTTATAACCTATCATGTTAACATATTCCTGTTTCTGTGCCCATTCAAGTTAAAGTTGGTTTTGCATTGGGTGCATAACAACTTGGAAGCAATGGCAGGCCCTTGTGCTGCCAAGTGGCAAGAAATTAAGATTGCACAAGTTCGGTCCATATGAGTTTGGATTTGTCACTAACCTTGTCTTGTGATTATGGTTTGACAAATTCACATGGATAGGAACTCATTCACCATAAAATCTAAGTGTCATAAGGTTTCTCTCCGATTCATGAAAATGATGGTGAGGAAACGCTTTCACTAAGTAGATAGCAAATGTGTTATTTGCATTCTCAAAGTCGTTTGTGGAGCGCGTGTGGTTAACCGGCACACTAACATGGACTTGTGAGAAATAGCAAAGGTCTAAACAATTGAGACTATGATTACGGCATCCCTTTTCATAGTTCTGAAATTGTTAAGACACACATGTGTGTTATCTAAGGAAAGGTGTATGATTTTGATAAAGTTTTATCGAAACATCTTGTATCAGAAGTCTGAACTTTGGTAAGAAAGTCAATAAAGTATTGATTTCTAGAAGTCCAACTGATTTCTGGATACATGTCAAAGCTAGTGGGAGCATAAGTGATATGCTAATAATTATCATGTAAGTGGGAGCATGATTATTATGTTAAGTGTTAATTATAGAAAACAAAAGTTTCAATTGGGAAAAGTTGTTTTGCTATAATTAAGGGAGAGGAAATTATACTTCATTTCAATTATAAAAGCTTAGATTGAGATTTTGATCATCTTTATTCAAGGATATATATATGAATTTTATGTTGGAATGGTTCAACACAAGGAAATTCTATATATATTGCGTTCTCAAAATTCGATTATGATTACGGCATCCCTCTTCATAGTCAAATTTTGAAAACATGGCAAATAAAAAATATTGTAGCAAAAGTGTGGTCTATGATCACGTCTTTATGTGAGACATCATGAATCGTGTCCCATATACTTCGGATATAGGATCGATTGCATGTGCTATAATATTCATCCTTTCTAAATTTTCCAAATGCTCAAGGCATTAAGAGGATAGAAGATCTAGAATTGAATATGAATAAAATGATTAAGCAATTGTCGAGGACAATCTGAGGTTTACCAAAGATTGGTTGCTCATGGACAGTTTGAAGTATATTGTTAATTTTGGAAGGACCGTATTAACATATTCTGAAAAGAGGCAACTCTTCTTCAGAAGTGATAGTCAAAATGTGAATCTGGAAAGGTTTCCATAGGTGGAAGTTGTTCTTCAAATTTGTGTAAGATTAGAAAGCTTAATGCAAGAAGGATGTTCAAAGTAATGCACTTTGAATTTGAGACTTCGTTTCCATGGAATTGATCTCCAGTGGAATACTCTGTAATGTCTGTTGACAAGTCTTCGTGACTTTGTGCATAGTCATTACGAGAGGATCAATGCATATAAGATTAGAATCTAACAGATTTCGTTAAATGGTAGGAATTTGGAATTCTTACATTTACGATAAAGATTTGGGATTGTGAAATGAGCATCATTGGAATCATGTTCAATTAATCTATTTCACAAAGTAAAGATCATAGATAAACATAGTGTGCATACTTGGTGTATGGCATGACTAGTGTTTAGAAAACATAGTTTACATGCTTGGAGCATGGGACAACTATTGTTTTGATTCAAGTATAAATTTGATTATTTGAAACATTATACAATGAATAATGAGTAATCAATATGGTGTTTAAATAAAAGGTGTTTTATTTACTCTCAAAGGTGCTTGGGACCATAGAGGATTAGTATTATTCTTGTGTTTCACTTTGCATGTTTTGACTTCCAGAATAACTAGGTTATTCTTTCCGAATGATTAAGTTATTCAAACCATCCACAGTCGATAATACGTTGGAAGTAGGTATTAAGGCAAGACTGTCATGAATCGGGTTTGTAGATGTCCAAGGTAGTGGACATAGTAAGAGTTACTAAAACATTCATGAGTACTCCTGGAATAGGGATTCGAGTATTGGATTCAACCCACGCTCATTTGAATCACTTCATGGATTTTATCACGAGTGACCATGAGACGATAATATCTTATATTCTTCAAACCTAGAGATATGACTTGTTGCCTATGAGTTGGTTATACATTGATTGCACGTAAACGCATTTGGTAACTCGATGTTATAAAACGTGCCTTTGTGTATGATTCAACAAGTATTAGAACAAGCATATGAGTCGAAGTTTATCCATTCCTTTTACCCTTGGAGGGATAAAAGCGATATCTGTGGGCCCCTCGATGATTTGGTGATGACAAACGTAAGTGCTCGGCCGGGCCTGGACTGATTTGATTTGTTCAATTAGTCAGTCGTCATAAATCGGAAATCGGGAAACAACAAATGGACAGAGAGAATGATTATAATCCATGTCTCAGTCCATATGATATCTAGAATGGAGGAATATATGATCCCTTATCTAATGGACGCGTCATGGATTTGTTCAGAGTTCGATAGCGGCTTTAAGAGCTACGATTGCTAGTCAGGTTTTGGAGTCATACGCAACAATAGTTTTAGACTTATCCAAGTGGGAGACTGTTGGATTAGATGTCTAAGCCCATAACTATTATTAGTATGTATTCGACCTGAGAGTAGCATGGTCTATTTGGGTTGCATATTATCAGGACAATTTGTTAGGATGGACTTTTGAGAGAAGAGGTTATATATGATTTATTAATATATTATAAGTTCTAATATATTAATATGAAGTCATATGTTTTAATTAGTATTGATCAAGAATTAATTTGGAATTAATTTGGTGATCAAAAGAGACTAATTAAAACTATGGGGACTAATTATGGTAATTAGTTATATTTATATGTGTTGGGCTTATGATCCATGTTGGACCAAATTTATGTATGGATACATAAAGAGTTGGGCCACATGAATCATGGATCATAAGATCCATGGATAAGGGTTTGGGTTATACCCATGACTCTTAGAATTCAACACATATAAATACATATGTTATGACCTAAAAACCGCCACCCTTAGTGTGTGTGTGCATGTTCTTGGAGTTCATGAAGGTTTTAGAGTGCATGGAGATTCTCTCTCAAGTCCTACCTTTGTCCTTGATGTGTTGTGACTTCATTTGAGGCTTCCACACTATTGGGGCTAAGTTCTTAAGGCCAAATACATCAAGACCTCCAGACACACAAAAAGGTATGTTACACTATCTAGTAGCTTATGTAGTTTGTATGACAATTGCATGCTAGCTATAGGTTCAATACCTTGGAAACCATTTGCATGTATTATTAGTGAAAACATAGATCCAAGGTATTTAGGGTTGTATGTGCACCACAGGATGTTGTATTATACCAAAACCCAATAGGAAACTTATAAGGAGAGAGGGTAGGGTATGCAAAAATCGGCCTAGGGTTTCTTCCAAGGTAGGAGTGGCCGAATTTAGGAGCTGGGAGGCTCCTTATATAGTTGAGGGATCTATGGTTTAGGGAAAACACTAATACTCCTTTGCTTGGGGCCTAAGCTAATCCAAAGGCCTTATCCAAAGCCCCTTGGACGAAATTCTTATGGTTTCCCCTACAGATTTCGTCCACCTCCTTCCAAGGAGGTTCTGGAGCCTTCCACTCAACTATCTGATAATTGCAAACTAGTCCCTGCACTTTATAATTAATACTTTTAACCCCAAAATTAATTCTGATTAATTTCTGGCTAACCATTAGTTAAACACAATGATTTCTAATTAATATATTAATCTTTTAACATATTAATAAATCATTTATATTAATTTATTAATCTTATAAATTAATATCTCTCCTTTCATAATTTCCTTGTCCAGTTGCTAGGTTGAGGGCAACCCAAAAGGACTGTGCTGCTATCAATTCAAGTACATACTAATTATAGTTATGGGGTTAGACACCTAATCCAACAGTCTCCCACTTGGATAAGTCTGTAACTATAATTGCTAGTATGCCTTCTAAATTTGACCAGCAAATTGTAGCTTCCAAAAGCTGCTGCTGAACTCTGACCCAGTCAGTTACGTGTCCTTAGATAAGTGATCATATAATCCTTCGTTCTGCAAGATATCCCCAGACATAAGACATGGAACGAAATCAACCTCTTTGTCCAGAATCTATGTTTCCCGATTTCTGATTTGTGATGATGTAGGACTTCTAATTGAACACATCAATTTAGTCCTAGCTGGGCCCAGCACATAAGTCAACACCAAATCATCGAGGGGCCCACAGATATCGCTTTTCCGGTTAGGGCAAAAGGAACGAATAAACGTTGACTCATATGCTTGTATCTTTTACTCATCAAATTATACATGACAATACGTTTTATAACACCAAGTTATTGATGCGTTTTCGTATCACCAATGTATAACTGACTTTGTAAATTACAACTCATATACCTTCGTTTCAAAATTATAAGATATTATCGTCTCAGTATTACTCGTGATGAATTCCATGATGTGATACTCTGAGCGAGGGTTTATCCAATACTCAAATCTCAATTTTTGAGTACTCATGAACATTGCAGCAATTCTATTGCCATGAATATCCTCAGACAATCTGCAATCCAATTCACGACAGTCTTAATTCACTACTTACTTCCAAAAGTACAAGCGACTGTGGAGTTTGAATAATCTTATTATTCGGGAAGTAAAACATGCAAAAATGAAACACAATAATAAACAATTGACAAAAAGGCAGTAACCAAACTCATAAATAATACTTTATTATTTAATCACCAAAAGTCAATTACATTTATTTTGTTACAAGTTTCAGAATAAAACTAATCTAACTACTAAAACTAATATCATCTTTCAGTCCTATGCTCTGACCATGCTGAATATGCTTAGCCCTACTCAGACCCTTTGTAAGGGGGTCTGTTGGGTTATCTTCAGATGACACCCTCTTTACTACAAGATGGCCTTCTTCTACTCTATGTCTGATAAAATGGTACTTTCTGTCGATATGTCTGGTTTTACCATGATCTCTCGATTCCTTTGTTAAGGCAACCGCTCCCTCATTATCGCAGAACAGTTCCATAGGCTCCTGGATGGTTGGAACAACTCCGAGATCTCCGATGAAGTTCCTTAACCAAGCTGCTTCTTTCGACGCTTCACTCGCTGCTATGTACTCTGATTCACAAGTAGAATCAGCCACTGTATCTTGCTTGGAACTTTTCCAAGTAACCGCTCCTCCATTCAGTAAAAATACCCAGCCAGATTGAGAATGGAAGTTATCTCTATCCGTTTGAAAACTGGCATCACTGTAACCATCTACTCTCAAAGTATCATTGCCACCAAGCACAAGGACCCAGTCCTTTGTCCTTCGCAAATACTTGAATATATTCTTAACCGCTATCCAATGAGCTCTACCCGGGTTTCCCTGATAGCGACTGACCATGCTCAAAGAAAATGTCACATCAGGGCGAGTACATGTCATAGCGTACATGATCGATCAGACAGCAGAAGCATAAGGTACACGACTCATGTCTGCTATTTCCTCATCTGTACTCGGACATTGAGTCTTACTCAATTTGGTATTGCTTTGGATAGGTAGCTCTCCCTTCTTGGAATTTTCCATACTAAACCTATTTAGTACCTTATCCAAGTATGTGCTCTGACTAAGTCCAATTAGTCTCTTCTTTCTATCTCTCAATATTCTAATCCCAAGAATATAGGCAGCTTCTCCAAGGTCTTCCATGGCAAAACACTTTCCAAGCCAAGACTTAACATCTTTCAAGGTTGGAACGTCGTTACCAATGAGTAATATGTCATCGACATATAACACCAGAAAAGTTACTATACTCCCACTAGCCTTGATATACACACAAAACTCATCTTCACTTCTAGAGAAACCAAACTCTTTGACTTTCTCATGGAAGCAAAGATTCCAGCTGTGAGATGCTTGTTTCAATCCATAAATGGATTTCTCAAGCTTGCACACTCTATTGGGAAACTTTGCATCAACAACACCCTCTGGCTGACTCATGTAAACATCCTCAACCAACTTCCCGTTAAGGAAAGCAGTCTTGACATCCATCTGCCAGATTTCATAGTCATGAAAGGCAGCTATGGCGAGCAATATCCTAATAGATTTAATCTTAGCTACTGGCGAGAAGGTCTCATCATAGTCAACCCCTGGGGTTTGAGTGAAACCTTTTGTAACCAGTCGAGCCTTGAATGTGTGCACATTTCCATCCATGTATGTCTTCTTCTTGAAGATCCATTTGCACCCAACTGTCTTACGACCTGGTGCACTATCAACCAAATTCCAAACTTGGTTGTCATACATGGACTTAATCTCGCTATCCATTGCCTCTTTCCACTTGGAAGCCTCTGGGCCTGCCATTGCTTCCTTATAAGTGACTGGTTCATCTAAATTTACCAGTGTCCTATCACTAATGAATGTGTCACCGTCTGAAGTAATATGAAAACCATACAAATCAGGCGGCACACTCACCTAGTGGATCTTCGAAGAGGTAATGAGTTATCAAATGGTTCAACAGGAACTGTTTCCTCTGGTTGAGTGCTAGTGTCATCTAAGGTTCCTTCATTGGCTAACTCTTGAATTTCTTCAAGGTCAATGGTGCTCCCACTGTCCTCTTTGAATATGAGCTCTCTTTCTAGAAAGACTCATCTTCGTGCTACAAAGACCACGTTTTCACTAGGTCTGTAGAACAAATATCCAAAAGACTATTTTGGGTAACCAATGAAAACACATTTCTCACTTCTAGCTGCTAGCTTGTCGTGAGTCTCCCATCTTACGAAAGCTTCACAACCCCAGACTTTAATATGTGCTAACGAGGGAACTTTCCCCGTCCATATTTCGTGAGGTGTTTTGGCAACCTTCTTTGTAGGGACAAGATTGAGGATGTGGGCGGCTGTCTCTAAGGCATACCCCTAGAAGTGAATAGGAAGCGAAGCACGACTCATCATAGAACGAACCATGTCTAACAAGGTTCGATTACGCCTCTCAGCTACACCATTTAACTGTGGTGTCCTAGGAGGAGTTAATTGTGAGACTATCCTACATTCTTTCAGATATTCGTTGAAATCGATACTAAGATACTCCCCGCCTCTATCGGATCTAAGTACCTTTATCTTCCTGCCCAATTGATTTTCGACCTCATGCTTAAACTCTTTGAACTTTTCAAAGGTTTCTGACTTATGTTTGATTAAGTAGATATAGCCATATCTGCTATAATCATCAGTGAAAGTCACATAGAATCGATTAGCATCCCTTGTAGTTGATCTGAAGAGCCCACACACATCTGTGTGTATGAGATATAACAGACCTTCACTTCTTTCACAAAACCCTGTGAATGGTGATTTTGTCATCTTTCCCAAAAGACAAGATTCACACATATCATCTGATTTTAGGTCAAATGATTCCAACACTCCATCCTTTTGGAGTTGGGCTATGTGTTTCTTGTTAATGTGTCCAAGATGACAATGCCACAAGCATGCCTTATCTACACTATTAGACAAGTCAATATTAAATACACTATTTCCTAAGCTATCAACACAAGTCACTGTTTCATACATACCATCACAAGGCAAAGCTTCAAATACAAAAACACCATTCTTATAAACAGAAATTGAACCATTCAAATCATTAAAAGAATATTTAAAACCTTGTCTGAAAAATGCATGAAATGAAATAATGTTTCTCGTCATCTCAGACGAATAGAAACAATTTAATAAATCTAATCAAACATCATTACTAAGAAAAAGTTGATAAACTCCGATCTTGGTCACTGGTGAAGACTTTTTGTTTCCCATGATCAAGTTTATCCTTCCTCGCTCTATCTCCTCACTTTCTTTTAGCCCCTGTAAATTAGAACAGATATGAAAACCACATCCTGTATCAAGGACCCATGAACGAGAAGATAATGAGTTATTAGAAGAAATAGTGTAAATACCTGCTGAAGATGGCTTCACTTTGATATCCTGCAGATATTTTGGGCAGCTTCTCTTCCAGTGCCCTTTGTCATTGCAATAAAAGCAATCTGCATCTTTTAGATCAGAAACATGGGGAATGGTAGCATTGGGCTTAGCCTTTGGGCCATTACTAGATGACCCAGCTTGAGCCTTGTTCTTCCAGTTTTGCTTAGGAGGACATTTCCTCTTTTTCCCCTTTCCCTGTCCAATAACCAAGACAGGGGCACTTGCAGGAGAGGAGGCTATACTTTTACCCTTCATCCCTGCTTCAGCTGTCTGCAACAAGTTGTGCAATTGGGCCAGAGTCTGCTCAGTGTTGTTCAAATGGTAAGTTAGGATAAACTGACCATAACAATCAGGCAATGAGTTCAAGATCATATCAATGGCCAATTCCTCATCGATTTGAATGTTGAGCTTGACCAAACGCTCTATGTAGCGTTGCATTCTTTGCACATGACTAACAACCGAATCCCCTTCCTTCATCTTGCAAGCCATGAGTGACTTGACTACCTCAAACTTTTCTTGACGAGCTCGCTTATGGTATTTCTCCCTAAAGGTCCTTGTTCATCTCAAAGGGCCAGTAGTCCTCATAGTACCTCTGCAGTTCTGGGGACATGGTTGCGACCATGATGCATGCCACTTTGGTGGCATCGTCATAGTGCTTCTTGTAGGCAGCATATTCTTCAGGAGTAGCTTTAGATTCATCAATTTCTTTGAGCTCACTTTCAAGGACATATTCTTTGTCCTCAAAACGAAGAGCCATCTTGATGTTGCGCATCCAATCGTTATAGTTAGAGCCATCCATAACGACTTTGGAGCAAATGTTAAGCAAAGAGAAGTTATGGTTGGAGGATGATGAAGCAGAAGTGTTTCCAGGAGTAGACATCTGAAAAGAAAGAAAGTTTTAGTTAGATTTCAAGATACCTCAAGATAATAACCCAAAGATACAATATTAAGGTTAGGATCCAACTATGAAGATTCACAACTTAGAAATGGGATGCCGAGATCCAAGTGTAAATTTCATAAAGGTAGGTGAATGACGATTCACCAATTCCACCATTAGACGAAATAAACGAAGTGAAATTCCTAATTTTTTTGAGATACATTGAAACTATTCAATGGCATGTTTTAATCTCAGATTATGCTCTTCTATTTGTGACTGGGATGCCGAGGATCACAAACAAGATGTGAATAACCATGCAAATGTGCTTGGTAACCTCATTGTCTTTATCATTAACTATTGATGTGCTGGTAAACCACACACGCTCCATCAAAATGACAATTATGAGATACCCATTACTACTCTTTATTAGTGCCTTTTAGTGTGCTGGTTAACCACACACGCTCCACTAACGACCAATAACGCATAATGTGCAATTTCATGGATTAGCATACTTTTCACATTTTTCCTAAAGTAACTAGAGTTGGGATTTTTGAAAAATAATGTTCTAGTACTTTCTTTAATAACATTATACTTTTAATGAGATGTAGTTGTCCTATCAAACCCGTTCTGCTAACGACCCTCCACTAATCAAGGAAGCGGTGGGTGAGAGTGGACACCCATTCAACTACCATTTTATAGGCATTTTCCTTATACCCCCCTTATAGACTAGCTTCGTGAATGAGGCATACTAGCGATTTGACTGACCATATTCTTATACATATATAATATTAAATTTTTAGTTATAATACATATATAAGGTGTGTTTTAAACTTTTTAAAATTTTGAGGTTTATATATAAATTTCGAAAATTAAGCCATTAATTTTAAATTTAAAATAAACCAAATAACTAGATTTAATATTTATCTATTAATTAACTTTTAATTAATTTATTAAATCTTGTAAGGATTATCTAATTAAATTAAACAATTAATTTGATCCTAATCCATATCCCTTCTAGATTTCGAAAATATGGGGATAGGATAATTCCCTTATTTTTCTCAATTATCCAATAAGGCAACTATTATCCAAAACAAAGAAACCCTAAAAGGGACTAGCATATTTCGAAATTTTAAGGGAGGCGGCAAGGGTTTCCAAAACCCTAACCCTAATTTCGATTAGGGTTCATGGAGGCTAGGGTTTTTCGAAAACCCTTTGAACCAAAACCCTAAAATCGAAAATTTTGGCCTTTAGGGTTTAATGGCTATAAACCCTAATTTGCAATTCAACTATTATAGCAATTCAATTTAAAACAAACAATGGCTCTGATACCACTGATGGGTTTTAGGTAAAACAAATAAACTAGAAACAATTCCTAAGTTCACATGCAACCTACTTTGGATCTATGTTTTAACTATTGAACATATAACTTTGAATTGCAAAACAAGAACCCTAAGGAGAGAGGCTATTTTCGAAATTAACTAATTAGGGTTTAAGAGTTACATACCTTTCAATTGTTATAGCAAACAATTGACAATCCTCTTGATCTTGATCTTCTTGGAAGCTTAGCACCACAAATGTAATGCCTCTAATGGAATCACACCCAAGAGCTAGCAAGAAGGAAACTTATAAGGAGAGAGGGTAGGGTATGCAAAAATCGGCCTAGGGTTTCTTCCAAGGTAGGAGTGGCCGAATTTAGGAGCTGGGAGGCTCCTTATATAGTTGAGGGATCTAGGGTTTAGGGAAAACCCTAATACTCCTTTGCTTGGGGCCTAAGCTAATCCAAAGGCCTTATCCAAAGCCCCTTGGACGAAATCCTTAGGGTTTCCCCTATAGATTTCGTCCACCTCCTTCCAAGGAGGTTCTGGATCCTTCCACTCAACTATCTGATAATTGCAAACTAGTCCCTGCACTTTATAATTAATACTTTTAACCCCAAAATTAATTCTGATTAATTTCTGGCTAACCATTAATTAAACACAATGATTTCTAATTAATATATTAATCTTTTAACATATTAATAAATCATTTATATTAATTTATTAATCTTATAAATTAATATCTTTCCTTTCATAATTTCCTTGTCCAGTTGCTCGGTTGAGGGCAACCTAAAAGGACTGTGCTGCTATCAATTCAAGTACATACTAATTATAGTTATGGGCTTAGACACCTAATCCAACAATAACATGAAGATGTTATAAACCTTATGTAATTTCTGGGGTAAGATCCCAACTTGTGATAACATGAAGATGTTATAAACCTTATGGATCTAAACTTATGGTCAAAGATAAGAGGGTTGCCAAGCCACTACATCTTGAAATGATCCCCTTATCCGTATCCCATAGTTAGATACCGTGCGTTCAAGCGAGGTGTATAAACCTTGGTTCGTGTGAAAGAGGTAATTAGCTCTTTAAACCTTAGAGGGGATTAAGTACCCTTAAGCGTACGAGTGATGATCAGTCTATAGCTTGTGTATATGATAGTTTAAAGATCATACCATGGAATCGTTTAAGTGTTAAGATGTTGAGATCATTGTGTGTCAAGATCCTTATGTTTCAGGATCTTCAACCTTGAGGATCCCTATGTATCAGGATCTTAAGGATCCTTATTATTCAGGGTCATTACTTGTATAGATCTTTAGCTATACGACGTTCTGCATGGCAAACGTTAGCTAGGGTGGGCGTTAGTCCAGCTAACACCCCTCTGATGCTTAAGTTAGTAATGTATTCGAGGAGAAAATAAGTAATGATGAAAAGTTTAAGGTAAAGAACGTGTGCACCTTGGTTTTGATGAAGATCAGTCGATCCTATTTATATATGGTATGCTTTGAGATGTATAGCATTCCAGGATCTTGGCAAAACATCTCCTTCGAGTGTTTCTAGCCATTATGCTCCTTTTCCTGCTTCAGCATCTATAAGATATGGCCCTTACCATTTAGGAGCTAATTTACCTGCACTAGGATCCTTGGTGTTTTGGAATGTTTTCCTTAATACTAAGTCTCCTATTTGGAATCTTCTGAATTTTATGTTTTTATTGTAAGCCTTGGTGATCCTTTGTTGATGGGCAGTAATGTGTATCTTGGCAAGATCTCTAAGTTCATCAACAGTGTCAAGATCCTGGGCCAGGATCCTGTCATTGTTTTCATGATTTTGGAACAGGTATCTCGCCTTCGGGATTACTACTTGTGTAGGGATCACTGCTTTTGTTCCAAACACCAAGGAGTAGGGGGTCTGTCTTGTGGCTACTTTAGAAGTAGTCCTATCTGCCCATAAGACGAAAGGAAGTTCTCCTGTCCATCTTCCTTTCTTCTTATCCAGCCTTTTCTTCAAGTTGATTACTATCATCTTATTGCTAGATTATGCTTGACCATTAGCTTGGGGATGAACAGGAGTGGACATTACCATTTTGATTCCCCAACTTTTGCAAAAGTCTCTTGTCCTCTTGCTTATGAATTGGGATCCATTGTCGCATATGATTTCAGCCGAGATCACAAACTTGGTCAAGATATTACGTTTAATAAACGAGACTACCTCTTTGTCTCTTACCTGAATGAAGGCTTCGACTTCAATCCATTTCGAGAAGTAATCGGTCATAACCAACATGAAGACTTTTCCTCCTGGAGCTATTGGTAATTTTCCTACTATATCCATTCCCCATTTCATGAATGGCCACAGGGAGATAATAGGATATAGAGGTTCTGCTGGTTGATGTAGGATGTTGATGTGTCTTTGGCAGGCATCACACTTTTGAGCTTGTAGAAAATAATCTCTCTTCATGGTTGGCCAGTAGTACCCTATTCTCAATGTTTTGGTCGAAAACTACCTAATTGTTAATCTACCAAATTGAATGAGGTTGTGATGTTCAGAATACGAGATTGCAAGTGATAAAGGAAAGTGACACGATGGTTTACAAGGAAAGCCCTTGATCCTTGTTAGGATCTCAAGCATAAAACCTTGGGAGGTGATAATGATCACCTGCCTTGATGATTTTATTGATATGAAATGTTGATTACAGTGAATTGTAAGTAAGAATGAGTGAACAATTTAGTAGAGTAAGCTTCTAGTCTAAGAACAGTGTGTCGTGTGCATATTATAAGTGTCAATTTATAGTCTAAACAAGCCAACAAGATGTCCGATATTTCTGGGATCCTCTATGACCAGCTTCATGAACATTATTTGACCAACTATTCCGAGTCTTTAGCATTGTTGAGGTAGTTCTTCGTTGAGAATTGGTCTTCACTTGACTACTTCTGCACACGTGTTAGTTATAGACAAAATATGACCGTTATAATTATTAATAAAAGTAATAACGGTAATTAACCGGGATCCTGAAGTAGCTGAGGATCCTGGATATAGTATGGATCCTGGTCCCAATAATTGCCCTAGAGTTATTCCTGAAAATATAGGGGTTAGTTCCGTAAATATTAAAGGAATAACTTAAAGTAAATAGATAAAAGGAGAGAGAGTGGTAATTTTCAGTTTTAACCCTTAACGGCTAGGTAATTTGAAATCCAACGGACAGTTTACTAGCCGTTAGCAGTCAAATCACATTCATTGGTTCAGTGTAAATACGAGTGATTAGCCTCATAATCTTCTATCCGTTCTTCTTTTCTCTTCTTGCGCTATCTCGAAATCAGAAGGTAATTCTTTTTCTTTTAGGCTTTTATTCTTTCCACCATGGGTCGAAAAATGGTTGTCTCTCGTAAAAACATTTTGGCCCTTCCTGATGACGATTTTATCGATCAGGGGATCCTCTCTTACGAGGATTCGTGCTCTTTTGGTGATGATAACATTGAGTCTTTAAGATTTAATGGAGCTTTTCCTTCCGAAGCTATATTCAAACCCTTCGATCCTCTTATTCAGCCATACTTTGTTTCTCCCACTTGGGTGTGCTTTCCTGGGTACCCTTTCTCTTTGGGCTTGAGATATCCTTTCCCTCGGATCGTCTCCGAGTTCTTTAGGGTGACCGGGATTTCGTATATCCAGGCCATGCCAATTTTCTGGAGGATCCTATATTAGGTCGACCAGATAAATCAATCAAGAGGTCTTGACATAGGCCCTTCTGAATTGGCTTGTGTATACGATCTCACCGTCTTTGGGAATTCCCGCTTCCTCCTTAAGGTCAAGACTCTCAGATCCCCTATAGTCTCAAAAACCAATCACAACGACGGAGCTTGGAAAGGGATATACTTCTTTGTAAGACGTGACTCTGTTACCAATGGGGATGTCTTACCCACAAATTGGGTTAAGAAGGGTAGGATTTCAATGCTTTTCCTTGTGATCTTGGAATCTTATTCTTATTTTTTTTGTTTCTTTGCAGCCTTCAAATTCGAGAAACTTGCTCATGTCGCTGAGGATTCTTAAGAGAAAATTGAGAAGTTCTTGGTCTTGCCTGAAGTCGAGAGATCCTTCTGGTTTGATCAAAGTGCCTTGCAGGAGAGCTCTTCCGCCACTGACCTCATGCCGACAGGTAAGGATCTTTAATTATTTTTTCTTATGATAAGGATCCTTAATAATCGTTTTACAGGATCCAAGGTCACTCGCTCCAGTGCTCGCTTTACTCTCACTGATCTCGATAAGGCCTTGTCAGGAGATCAGCTGGCGGTGAAGAAGGAGAAGAGTTCATTTTCACTTCCTCCTAAAAGATCAACCGTAAATTTGATAGTGAAGACCCCAAGATCTCAGAAAAGGAAAACTGTTGAATCCACAGGTTTATCTTTGGAGAGCCTTAGAGCTGAGGAAGCACTCCAAGCGTTGGTCTCTTTCTCTCAAGCAGTAAATCTTGATTTTTCTTTTGCTCCATTTTCATTTCGTTTTTGCTGATTCACTATATCTCTATCATCGGTCTCTGATCATGTCTCTGCTGACTTGAGGATCCGGGCGGAGAGGGCTGAACAAGCCCTCCAGAGTCAGGAGAAGTTGTGGAAGGCGACCAACAAGAATCTTCTGAGGAGAGTGGAGCTACTCAGCAAGGAGAAGGCCGAGAGGGAGGAGGAGCACGTCCACGAGATGGATGAGGTAATCTCCGTCGCGAAGGTCAGCGTTGCAGTGGCTGTTTGGGAGGCCAAGATCCGTCTCGTGGACGATCTTAAGAACGCAGGTTCCTGGGACGTGGTTGGTTGGCGCGAGGCACTAGCCAAATTAACAGGCAAGCCTGCCACCGCCACTCAGGATCCTGTACTGTGGCTGACCGGGGGGGAAGAATAAGGCCAATGATGACCAGGCTCAGGTCTAGGCCTTTTAGATAATTAGGGTGATGTAATCTTTTGATGTGAACACACGACTTTTATAAGGCTGTAGGCCCCCTTTATTATAATAATTATTTTCTTTTATGCCTTCTTCCTTTCGAATATAATGGTTGATCTACCTGCACAACACGATACTAAGATTCTTGCATGGTTAGGATCCTGAAAATAATTTGATAAGGATTGAACAAGAACCGACTTTGTTAAACAGTCCAAATGTTTCTTGATGATTAATTTGTAACTTTAACTTTCTTTGAAGACATCGATTTAAAATAGAAAATGACTCCGGAAGTCATAAATCAATAATTGGATTAGGATCCTTAAATTTTATTTTGAGAATAAGGATAAATGGAACCTGATTATCTCCAAGTTTTTCTTTAAGCTTCGTGAGCTCTTCTACCTTAGGATTTATCAAGGATAAATGTCAACTTAGGAGAGAACTTTGGTTCACTACTGCGATTCTCTATCAATGTAGGTCACTGAGGATCCTTAGGGCAACGATCCTTATTGTCAGAGATTCTTAAGGATGAGGATCTTGGTTTGCTTGTGGAAAATTTCTCCTTAGGGTAACCTGTTTAAGTTATGGACTTCGAGAAAATTCTTGTGTAACATCATAGATCCAATGGATAACAAGTTAACGCTATATTCTGGGGAGGATCCCAACTGGTGATATAATTTATGGGATAAATCCTTACCCATAATAATATGAAAATGTTACAGCTCGATTGTATATTCTGGAGAAAATTTCCAATGTGTGATGAAGATGTTATAGATATTATGTAATTCCTGGGGCAAGATCCCAATCTTTGACAACATGAAAATGTTGTAAGCCTTAAGTAATCGCTGGGGTAGGATCCCGATTTTTGGATAACAAGAAAATGTTATAAACCTTAAGTAATTACTAGGGTTGGATCCCGATTTTTGGATAACATGAAAATGTTATAAACCTTAAGTAATTCCTGGGGTTGGATCCCGATTTTTGGATAACATGAAAATGTTATAATCCTTAAGGATCTTGACTTATGTTCAAAGATAAGAGGGTTGCCAAGCCACTGAATCGTGAAACGTTAGCTAGGGGTGGGCGCTAGCCTACCTAACGCCCCTCCGATGCTTAAGTCGGTAACGTTTTCGAGGAGAAAATAAGTAATAATGAAAATTTTAAAGTAAAGAACATGTGTGCCTTGGTTTTGTTGTGGATCATTCGGCCCTACTTACATGTAGTATGCTTTGAGGTGAAGAGCATTCTAGGATCTCGGCAGGACGTCTCCTTCGAGTGTTGCCAGCCAATATGCTAATTTCCCTACTTCAGCATCTATAAGATATGGCCCTTCCCATTTAGGAGCCAATTTTCCTGCACTAGGATCCTTGGTGTTTTGGAATGTTTTCCTTAATACCAATTCTCCTATTTGAAATCTTCTAACTCTTATATTTCTATTGTAGGCCTTGGTGATTTTTTGTTGATGAGCAGTAATGCATATTTTGGCAAGATCCCTAAGTTCATCAATAGTGTCAAAATCCTGCGTTAGGATCCTATCGTTATTCTATTGGTCTTGCAGTAAGTATCTTGCCGTTGGGATCACTACTTCGGTAGGGATTACTGTTTCTGTCCCAAATACCAAAGAATAGGGGGTCTGACCTGTGGCCACTTTGGAAGTGGTCCTATCTGCCCACAAAACGAAAGGAAGCTCTTCTGCCCATCTTCCCTTCTTTTTTCTAGCCTTTTCTTCAAATTGTTAACTATGATTTTGTTTTTGGACTCCGCTTGACCATTAGCTTGGGGATGGACAGGAGTAGACATTATTATTTTGATTCCCCAACTTGTGCAAAAGTTTCTTCTCCTTTTGCTTATAAATTGGATCCGTTGTCGCATATGAGTTCAGTCGGGATCCGAAACCTGATGAAGATACTACGTTTAATGAATGAGACTACTTCTTTGTCTCTTACCTGAGCGAAAGCCTCAACTTTAATCCACTTTGAGAAGTAATCAGTCATTACTAGCATGAATACTTTTCCTCCTGGAGCCACCGGTAGTTTTCCCACTATATCCATTCCCCATTTCATGAATGGCCATGGGAAGATAATTGGATGTAGAGGTTCTGACGGTTGATGTAGGATGTTGCATGTCTTTGGCAAGCATCACACTTTTGACCACACAGAAAAGAATCTCTTTTCATAGTCGGCCATTAGTATCCTGTTCTTAGTATCTTGGAGCATAAAGATCTGCCCCCAGTATGATTGCTACAGTCTACTTCGTGTATGTCTTTCAAGACCTCTGCAGCCTCAGCATCTTCCAAGCATCTAAGGTACGGACCTTCCATGGATTTTTTATAGAGTTTGCCTTGGATCATGACAAATCTTGAGATTCTTGTTCTGAATGCCCTCTCACTTTTTTCTGTGGGTGGGATCGTGCCATTTTGGAGGTATTCCACAATGGGCTGAGTCCATGAATGCGAACTGCTTTAAGGATCTTGTTTGTCTAGGTCCCCTCAAAGAAGGATCCTAGGGTCAGGATCTTCGATAGCTGCTACGTTTTTTCAATGTTAAGGATCTTCAGATTCGTAAAGGGTTTCTATGGCTGGGGTTATTATATGGGTTATAGGAATCTTTTTCTCTGGTGGGATTCTGAGGGAGGATCCTAAATTGGCTAATACATCTGCTTCGGTGTTTTCTTCTCTGGGAATTTGGGTTAGGCTAAAGTTCTCGAAGTTAGAAGCTAATTTTTTAAGGATCTCTAGGTATAGTGCTAATCTTTCACCTTTCACTGCATAAGATCCGTTGAAGTGATTGGTTAGTAATAAGGAATCAACAAATACCTGAGGATCCCTGATTTGAAGATCCTTAGCCAATTGTAGTCCCATGATGAGTGCTTTGTATTCCGCTTCATTGTTGGTAGTGTTGAATTCACAACAAACTGCTTGGGGTAGTATGTCCCCCTGTGGCGACTTTAGTATGATCCCTAGTCCTGTTCCTTTTTGGTTTGAAGCCCTTATCTGTGAATAGTGTCCATTTTCCCGGGTGCTCATCTTCTATGAGTTGTTTGGCTTCTATTTCTACTTCATTTTGTAGATCGTCACTAAAGTCAGCCACAAAGTCTGCCAATGCTTGTGATTTTATGGCGGATCTTGGTTCGTATCTGATGTCAAATGTGCTTAGCTTCACCGACCATTTTTCCATTCTCCCCGACATTTCTGGTTTTCTCATGAAATTCTTAAGAGGATAAATAGTTTTTACATGTATAGTATGTGTTTCAAAGTAATGTCTTAGTTTAGTAGAAGCGGTTACTAAGGCAAGAATTAACTTTTCGAGGTGAGAGTATCTAGTCTCAGGATCCAGGAGACTTTTACTTACATAGTAGATAGGATGTTGGTCCCCGTTAAGATCCTTGGCCAAAACGGCACTTACCGCGTTCGAGGATACTGAGAGGTGGAGAAGAAGTGGCTCTCCGTCTATTGGTTTTACTAGTGGCGGTGCATAGCTTAAATATCTCTTGAGTTCCTGGAAGGCTTTCTCGTGTTCCTCCTTCCACTCAAATCTTTAGTTCTTTTTCAAGATATCGTAAAAGGGTTTATACCTTTCTGAGTATCTTGAAATGAACCTGTTGAGGGCTGCTACTCTTCCAGTCAGCCTTTGGATGTCCTTTGTCGAAGATCTGGCCCTTAGTTCCATGATTTCTTTAATCTATTCCGGGCTTAATTCTATCCCTCTTTTGGTTACCATGTATCCAAGGAACTTGCCTGACTGCATTCCAAAGTGACATTTGAGTGGGTTCAGCTTCATATGGTATTCATCCAGGATGTCAAATGCCTCCTTAAGGTCTCTGAGGTGATCTTCGATTTTCATTGACTTCACTACCATGTCATCAATATAAACTTCCATGGTGTCCCCCAGCTTATCTTTGAACATCCGATTCACCAACCTTTGATATGTTGCACCTGCATTTTTAAGACCGAAAGGCATTGCAGTGTAACAATATATACTTGCAGTGTAACAATATATATACTTGTTGGTGTTATGAATGTTATGTCCTCCTGATCGGATGGCTCCATCTGGATTTGTTGGAATCCTGCTGAAGCGTCCATGAAAGTAAAGAACTCGTGGCCGGCCGTCGCGTCTATAATGGAGTCAATGTGTGGTAGGGCGAAAGGATCCTTAGGACAAGCCTTATTAAGATCCGTGTAGTCTACACACACTCGCCATTTGCCATTTTTTTGTATGACCACCACGTTAGCTAGCCATCTTGGGAACTTCACTTCCTTGATCATCCCTGTCTTGAGGACCTTCTCTACCTCTTCTTGAATGATTTGGTTTCTTTTGGGTGCAAACTTCCTTCTCTTTTGGTGTATTGATCTGACAGAAGGATCAATATTAAGTTTATGAGTGATAATATTCTTGTCTATACCTGTCATATCTTCGTCTTTCCATGCGAATGTCTTGCTTCTGGTTTTTAAGAAGTTCAGTAGATCTTGTTCGATATGCTCAGGTATTGAGGATCTTATGAGGACTTTAGCTTCAGGATCCTCGATGCCCAGGGGCACTTCCTTCACGTCTTGTTCCTTTGTTTCTAGGACATGTTGTGCCCCTACCTTAATTGATATGTTTGCTGAGGTTTAGTCGTAGATTTCATAGAGGTTTTATAGCATTCCTTCAACTCTTGTTGATCTCCCATGATATTCATTGTTCCCCATGGAGTGGGCAACTTCACACACTGATGGTATGTTGATGGAACCACTTTCATCTCGTGGATCTATGGTCTACCTAGTATCATATTATAAGAAGATAAGGTGTCAATAACACAGAAATTTTGTATAGAGTTTACCCCTTCTATGGATATTGGTAGCTTTATTTCTCCGATTGTGTGTTTTGTTTCCCCGCTAAATCCTATGAGGACTAAGGATTTCTTGACTATTTCTGATTCTGTTATGTTCATTCTTTTTAGTGCGTCTAGGAGTATGATATTGACCGAGGATCCTCCGTCAATAAGGATCCTTCTGACTAAATGGTTGGCCATGTACAGTGTTATCACAAGTCTGTCATGGTGAGGATCCTGAATTCCTTCCCTGACCGTCTTGTCAAATGTGATTTCTTTTCACTGCTAATCATGGTATTATTCTGTGGTCTATCCTCTTTTTCTGTTTTAGACACCTTGGCGTGTCTTTTAGCCTGAGAATAAGAGGTACCACATATGTTAAATCCTCCTTAGATAACGTTAATTATCTTAGCGTCAGAGGGTGGAGATCCTGGTTTCTCCGGGATCTTGTGATCATCATGGCTGTTCTCCTTGGATTTTTCTCTTTTTCTCCTTAGGATCTCTTTGAGGTGTCCATTACTAAGGAGGTAGTTGATTTATTTTCTTAGGGCTATGCAGTCCTCCGTCATGTGGCCAAAGTCTTCGTGGTAAGCACCCCATTTGGACTTGTCTTTGCAAGTCGTGGACTTGTTGTCTCTCTTTGGCCATCTTGCTTTGTCTCCAGGATCCTGCATAACATGAATTACACCTGAAACATCCACTAAAAACAATAGCCAGTGATTTTAGGAAACTCTTCTTCTTCTCCTCCATCTTCAAGGGCATTAACCCTGTGATGATCCGGTTTGGAATAGGGATTTGATTTGTAGGATCTTTGAGTCGAGGATTCGGCCTTCCTGTTGGGGCTCTCATATTGATTCGAAAGGTTGCTTCTCTTCTGGATCTCTCTATCCTCTTCGAGCCTTATGAACCTCAATTCTAGGAACCTGACTTCATCCAATCTTTTGCATGGGGTCATCACAAGGTCTTCGTAGAAGGGTGAGTCCTTTCTTATTCCCATTTTAAAGGCTTTTATAGCAGTGGCCATGTCGATGTTGGGGATGCTCAGAGCATCCCTGCCAAACCTGTTAACAAAGTCCCTAAGTTTTTCCTTAGGATCCTGAACCACCCGGTAGAGATCACTAGTGATCTTCTCGAAGGTTCTTCTGCAAGAAAACTAGTTATTAAAGATACTGCTAAGTGTGCAAATGAAGTAACAGAGTATGGGGGAACGTTTAGCATCCATTTGAGGGATGATCATGTAAGGGTTGAACCAAAGCCTTTTCGTAGGCAAGCTTCCTTCAAGTGCCCTGGGATGGGAATGATCTCCATCCTTTATCTGTATTGGGCTATACATTCTTCAGGATCTGTAGTTCCATCGTATAACTTCATGCTGGGAGTTTGGAAGTGCTTAGGAACTTCAGTATCGGCTATCACGGGAGCAAATCTCGAGATCCTATGGCTTGTAGGAGATTCTTCTGGTATTGTTTGGACCACTCCGGGTACACTGGAGATCATTGGTCTTAATTGCTGAAGTTCCCTGGCCATGTTTGGGTTTATTCATGCATCAATGTTAGTATAGTTAGTATTAATAGTATTGTTGTTTAAGAAGTTACTAAAATCAAGGTTTCTAGGAGTGTTGAAAGGCTCATTGAGATCATTGATCATGGACGCTCGGTTGTCCATAGTTGCCCCCTAGGGTGACGCTATAGTGGTAGGAATTGTGTTTTTCTGGCGATTTTCTGAGGATCCTACATTATCGAAGTCTAGGATCCTTGGTTGCATAACTGTGGGCGTTGTTTCCTGGGATTTCTGAAATTCCGCCTTCATCCTCTCCACTTCTTTGAGTAGTGCTCTATTCTCCTCCTGTTGTTGGGTCACCTATTGCGTCATTTTCCTCATCATAGTGAAAAGTTCTGCAGTAGTGACTGAGGAAGTTGGATCCTGGAGCCCTAAGGATCCCAAACTTCTTAGATTAGTGATTGATGGGGTGCTTTTCTTGGAAGTGTCAGGCGTTTTCCTCTGAGTAGGGGGCCCACTCGGAGGAGGTGGTAGGTTTTTGGTTGGAATGGAAGGAGCAGAGGACGAAGAGAGGATCGGTTGTGTGGACATGATTTTTTCGAGGATTTTGAACACCACCTCCCTTGATGATTTTATTGATATAAAATGTTGATTATAGTGAATTGAAAGTAAGAATGAGTGGAAATTTTAGTAGAGTAAGCTTCTAGTCTAAGAAAAGTGTGTCGTGTGCAGAATACAAGTGTCAATTTATAGTCTAAACTAGCCAACAAGATGTCTGATATTTCCGGGATCCTCTATGACCAGATTCATGAACGTTATTTGAGCAAGTATTCCGAGTCTTTAGCATTGTTGAGGTAATTCTTCGTTGAGAATTGGTCTTCCTTTGACTACTTATGCACATATGTTAGTTATAGACAAAATATGACCGTTATAATTATTAATAAAAGTAATAACGATAATTAACCGGGATCCTGAAGTAGTTGAGGATCCTGGATATTTGAGGATCCTGAATATAGTAAGGATCCTGGTCCCAACACTCAATACCTTGGAACATAAAGATCTGCCCCCAGTGTGATTGCCACAGTCTCCTTCATGTATGTCGTTCAAGACTTCTACAGCTTCAGGATCTTCCAAGCATCTGAGATATGGACCTGCCATAGATTTCTTATAGAGTTTACCTTGGATTATCACGAATCTTGAGATTCTTGTTCTGAATTCCCTTTCGCTTTTTTCCTCTGTTGGGATCGTGCCATTTTGGATATATTCCATAATGGTTTGGATCCATGATCGTGGACTTCTTTGAGGATCTTGTTCGTCGGGATCCCTTCGAATAGGGATCTGATGATCAGGATATTCAGTGACTGTTGCGCTTATTGATTGTTCAGGATCATTGGATTTGTCGGAAAAGGCTTCTATAGCTCGAGTTATTATGTGGGTTATAGGGATCTTCGTTTGTGGTGGAATCCTTTGGGAGGATCCTAAGTTGGCTAATGCGTCTGATTCTGTGTTTTCTTCTCTGGGAACTTGGGTTAGGCTAAAGTTCTCAAAGTCAGAGGCTAATTTTTTGAGGATCTTCAGGTATAATGCTAATCTTTCACCTTTTACTGCAAAAGATCCATTGAAGTGATTAGTTAATAATGAAGAATCAACAAATACTTGAAGATCCTTGATTTGAAGATTCTTAGCCAATTGTAGACCCATGATGAGTGCTTTATATTCTGCTTCGTTGTTGGTTGTATTGAATTCACAATTAACTACTTGGGGTAGGATGTCCCCCTGTGGCGATTTTAGTGTGATCCCTATCCCTGTTCCTTTTTGGTTTGAAGCCTAATCTGTGAACAGTGTCCATTTCCCCAAGTGTTCTCCTTCTAGGAGTTGTTTGGCTTCAATGTTTAATTCATTTTGTAGATCATCACTAAAGTCAGCCACAAAGTCTGTTAATGCTTGTGACTTTATGGCGGATCTTGGCTCATATCTGATGTCAAACGTGCTCAACTTTACTGACCATTTCCTCATCCTTCCTGACATCTCTGGTTTTCTCATCACATTCTTAAAAGGAAAATTAGTTTTTACATGTATAGTTTGTGTCTCGAAATAGTGTCTTAACTTAGTAGAAGCAGTTACTAATGCAAGAATTAATTTTTCGAGGTGAGAATACCTGGTTTCAGGATCCAGAAGGCTTCTAATTACATCGTAGATAGGATGTTGGTCCCCGTTAAGATCCTTGGCTAGGACGACACTTACTTCACTTGGGGATACCGAGAGGTAGAAGAGAAGTGGTTCTCTATCTATAGGCTTCACCAGCAACGGCGCAGAACTTAAGTATCTTTTAAGTTCCTGAAAAGCTTTTTTGTGTTCTTCGGTCCATTCAAGCCTCTTGTTCTTTTTCAAGATATCATAGAAGGGCTTACACCTTTCTGAGGATCTTGAAATGAACCTATTAAGTGCTGCTACTCTTCCGGTTAGCCTTTGGGTGTCTTTTGTTGAAGATGGAGACTTTAGCTCGATGATTGCTTTGATCTGCTCCGGGCTTGCTTCTATTCCTCTTTTTGTTACCATATACCCAAGGAACTTGCCTAAATTCATCCCAAAGTGATATTTAAGTGGATTCAGCTTCATGTTGTATTCGTCAAATATGTCGAAGTCTTCTTTGAGATCCCTGAGATGATCTTCAGCTTTCATTGACTTCACCACCATGTCGTCAATATAGACCTCCATGGTGTCCCCCAACTTGTCTTTAAACATCCGATTCACCAATCTTTGATATGTTGCACTTGGGTTTTTAAGACCAAAAGGCATGACAGTGTAACAATATATACTTGTTCGTGTTATAAATGTTGTATATTCTTGATCTGATGGTTCCATCTGGATTTGTTGGAATCCTGTTGAAGCATCCATGAAGGTTAAGAGTTTGTGACCAGCCGTTGCATCTATCATGGAGTCAATATGTGGTAGAGGGAAAGGATCCTTAGGACATGCCTTGTTAAGATCTGTGTAGTCCACACATACTCACCACTTGCCGTTTTTCTTTTGTACGACAACTACATTAGCTAGCCATCTTGGGAACATTACTTCCTTGATCACCCCTGTCTTGAGGAACTTTCCCACTTCTTCTTGAATGATCTGATTCCTTTCGGGTGTGAACTTCCTTCTCTTTTGATGTATCGGTCTGAAAGAAGGGTCAATATTATGTTTGTGAGTGATAACACTTTTGTCTGTACCTGTCATATCTTCGTGTTTCCACGCGAACGTTTTGCTTCTGGTTTGAAGAGAGTTCAACAAGTCTTGTTTGATTCGTTTGGGTATTGAGGATCCTATGAGGACTTTGGCTTCAGGATCCTCGATGCCCAGGAGCACTTCCTTCATGTCCTGCTTCTTAGTTTCTAGAACATGTCGTGCCCCCTGCCTTAATTGTTATGCTTGTTGGGGTTTCGTCGTAGGCTTCATAGAGGTTTTGTAACATTCCTTTGATTCTTGTTGATCTCCCATGATCTTCACTGTTCCCCACGGAGTAGGCATCTATACACACTGATGGTATGTTGATGGAACCGCTTTCATTCGTGGATCCACGGTCTACCTAATATCACATTATAAGAAGATAAAGCGTTAATAACATAGAAATTTTGCATGGATTTACCCCCTCTATGTATATTGGTAGCTTTATCTCCCCCATAGTATTTTTTGTTTCTCCGCTAAATCCTATAAGGACTGAGGATCTTCTGATTATCTCTCATTTCGGGATGTTCATCTTTTTTAGTGCGTCCAAGAGTATGATGTTGACCGAGGATCCTCCGTCAACAAGGTTCCTTCAGACGAAGTGGTTGGCAATGTACAGTGTTATCATGAGTCCGTCTTGGTGAGGATCCGAGATCCCTTCCCTGTCCATCTCGTCAAACCTGATATCCTTTTCATTGCTAACCAGTGTATTCTTTCGCGGTCTATCCTCCTTTTCTGTTTTAGAGACCTTGGCGTGTCTTTTAGCCTGAGAATAAGAAGTACCACAAATATTAGATCCGCCTGAGATAACGTCAATTATCTTGGCGTTTTGGGGTGGAGATCCTGGTTTCTCCGGGATCTTACGACCATCCTGGTTGTCCTCCTTGGACATTTCTTTCTTTCTTCCCAGTATCTCTTTGAGATTCCCTTTGCTGAGGAGATAGCTAATTTCCTTTCTTAGGGCTATGCAATCTTCCGTCATGTGACCAAAATCTTCATGGTAAGCACACCATTTGGACCTGTCATTCCAACTGGTGGACTTGTTATCCTTCTTTGGCCACCTTGCTTTTTCTCCGAGATCCTGCATGGCATGGATCAAACCTGAAACATCCATAGAAAAACAATAGTCAGTGATATTAGGAGGTTCCTCTTCCTCCCCTTGAGATCCTTGGCTAGTACAGCGCTTACCGCATTTAAGGATACTGAGAGGTAGAGCAAGAGAGGTTCCATCTAGGGGTTATACTAGTAGGACGGTGAGATTAAATATTTTTAAGCTCTTGGAAAGCATCTTCATGCTCCTGGTTCCACTCGAATCTTTTTTTTCTTCTTCAGGATTGTTTTGCTCAAAAATTACACAAGTATTAATCAACCAAATTGAATGAAAGGCTGTGATGTTTGAATTGTGCAATAGAAAAGAGTAAAGAGATTGACTCGATTATTTACAAGGAAAGCCATTGATCCTTGCTAGGATCTCTGACATAAAACCTTGCGAGGTGATAATGATCACCTATCTTGATGATTTTATTAGTATAAAGTTGTAACATACACGTATTGAAATCGTGTTTTGTAATTAATAATATTATGAAATATTATATGAATTTGAGTATTGAGTTCTAACAGATAGTTTTTACTAGAAATGAAGTAAAACTATGTTTAGAATCACACAGAAAGTATTGGAAGTCTTATGAGATTCCAATCAAAAGGCAAATATTAAAATTTAATGAAAATATAAAATTTGAAATAAGTAAAATTTATTATTGAAAGTTGTAGATAATTTTGTTAGAAACATTTAGGCGAAAACTCCATCGAAATCCTAGTTATAACGAAGAAGTTATGACCAATCGAAGATTCACGATAGAACCGGCACGACGCCGAATGACGTAAAAAGTGAGTTTCCGATAAACTACTTTTTATCCTATATGATCTAAATGAAATTCGTAGTATTCGTTAAACCGAGAATTTTTATAAAAAGAACGTCCAAATCTGACTTCGTATGAGGAAGTTATGATTTTTCTAAGTTTCAGTATAGCGGTAGACAACTAAAAACTCGAAATAAAGATCGAGTGATTTTTAGCCGACGCAACCTAAACGAGAATCGAAGGTCTCGTCAATAGTAGTATAACGGTAAAAAGACAGACGAAAACGGACATCGGATGAAGAAGTTATGAATTTTTAACGATCTTATCCTATCCCGGCCTGTTGAAAATATAATAATAAAAATAAATCAAAATTAGCCGACGGAGTCTAAACGAAATTTGTAGAGCTTAATTTCACCTACGCGTGGATATAAAGAACGTAAAAAACGGAGTTCGTATGCAAAAGATACGAATTTATAAAGTTTATGGCACAAATTACGAGGCTGGCCGGAGAAGTACGCCCAGCGTACTACGAAGACACGTATCAGCCACCAAGCATTCTCTCATGTGACACATGTCACGCAGGTTCGACACGTCTGATGCCACCCATCACGTTACGCCCAGCGTACTGGGTCTATACCCAGCGTACTGAGCCGCAAGGCATTACGCCCCGCGTACTCAAGAATTACGCCCAGCGTAATTCGTGATCCAGCACCCTATAAATAGTGAGCAAGACCTCCGGGTTTTGTTTACTAATTTTACTTTCTTTCACTCTAAAACACTCCTTTTTACCCACTTTTCACCCCCGAAGTCCCGGTATCATCCCCTACACCCGAAGCAAGTCCCGACGCCTCGAAGTTCCCGAGAAAATTATACTTTCAAGTCGAAACTCTGCCCGATTAAGGCCCGGTTTTCAATTAAAATCCCCGGTTTCGTCACAGAAAGTCATATTCAGAGTCGAAGTGCTGCCCAAATTAATATTTTTAACCCCCGGTTATTTCAAGGTGAGTTCAATACATAGGAACATTTGTATGTTATGAGTTATATGTGTTATGTGCTTTTCCGTGTTATTATCTCGTGTTGTTATTCCATGCTATATTGGTAGCAAAGTTATATACCTTTGACCATGTGATCTATGAAAGGACTTAGATTCATGGTGGTACTGGTATGTAGCCTCTGGGCATGTAGAGCATGTCTCCGTAAAAGAATGACTTCTATTCTATGGCATTGGCAGAAGGTTAGATAGGGCTGAAAGCCTGAAATCTACCAAAATGTTTAATCAGAAATAGTATGTCTTCTGTGCCATTTGGGCCGAAGCGTTATTGATGTATATCAAGTATTGAAATTGTTATGTCTCATTGATTGTATATCTTGGAATCAAACCATCGTTTGATATGGAAAGTTTGTCACATGATTCACATATATCTTTGTTGTTCCTTGTTCCCCTTTGCTGCTGCCATATTAGAGTATATATATATATATATATATATATATATATATATATATATATATATATGGCATAACGTTATATTGTATCTATTATCGAACTCACTAAGCGTCACCGCTTACCCCTCTCAATGTTTAACAATTGCAGGCAATAAGCAACCAATATAGTTATATACTGTCGGAAGATTTAGAATAGTTTTTACTATTACTTTTGTACTTAGGTTTATGTTTGTATAAAATTACAATATCCTGGGTAGTTATGTAAAATATTAAAACTTAGTTGGTTTGTATCCAATCTTTTGTAATCACTTTATCAATGTAAAATATTGTTTTATGAATATGCATGCAGCATGTTTTGGAGTAATAATGTTTCTTAATATGAAAGTTAGGGTCTTTCAAAAGTGTTGATTATAGAGAGTATTCTAGTAAGAACAAATGAAAAACTTCGTCGAGTAAGCTAAGAGTCAATAGTGTGTGTCGTGTGTGAGATACATGTGTCAGTTTATAGTCTACACTAGCTAACAAGATGTCCGATATTTCCGGGATCCTTTATGACCTGCTTTGTGAATGTTATTTGACTTGGTATTCCGGGTCTTTAGCATAGTTGAGATGATTCTTCGTTGAGAATAAGTCTTCTCTTGACTATTTTTGCACATGTGTCAATTAAGAAGGAAATATAATTGTTATAAATGTTAGTAAATAATAATAACGGTAATAGTCGGGATCCTGAGACAGTTGAGGATCCTGGATATTTGAGGATCCTAGATATTTTGAGGATCCTGGCCCTAACAAGGATGTCGTAGAACGGCTTTCATCTTTCTGAGGATCTTAAGATGAACTTGTTCAGGGCTGCCACTCTTCCTATTAATCTCTGAATATCCTTTGTCGAGGATGGTGATTGTAGATCAAGTATGGCCTTGATTTGCTCTGGGCTTGCTTCGATTCCTCTTTTGGTCACCATGTGTCCCAGTAACTTACCCGATCTCATCCCAAAGTGGCACTTGGAGGGATTCAGCTTCATGTTATATTGGTCTAGGATATCGAAGGATTCTTCGAGATCCTTGAGGTGATCCTAGGCTTTTTTGGACTTGATCACCATGTCATCGATGTAGACTTCCATCGTGTCCCCCAGTTTCTCCTTGAACATCTTATTGACCAACCTTTGGTATGTTGCTCCTGCATTTTTAAGACCAAATGGCATGGCAGTATAACAATAGATACTTGTTGGAGTTATGAATGTCGTGTCTTCTTGGTCAGAGGGTTCCATCTGGATCTGTTGGAATACTGTCGATGCGTCCATGAACGTTAGTAATTCGTGGCCCACTGTCGCGTCTATCATGGAGTCGATGTGTGGTAGAGGGAAAGGATCCTTGGGACAGGCCTTGTTGAGATCCATAGAGTCCACACATACTCTCCATTTACCATTCTTCTTTTGTACCACGACCACATTACCTAGCCATCTTGGGAACCTCACTTCCCTGATCATGCTAGCTTTGAGAAGTTTTTTCACTTCTTCCTGTATAACTTTGTTTCTTTTAGGTGCAAATTTCCTCCTCTTTTATTGTATTGGCCTGTGTTAGGAATAAATCCGAGATGACGAATGCGGAATATCAAGAACAATCAGAATCAATCACCATCATATGCAAGTAATCTGATAAAGGTTTTTCATATATTGATTATGAGATGAACGTACAGAGAAAAACCCTAATCTGGTAAAAAGCTATTACCAAAAGTAAACCTAATGATTATTTATAGGGAACAATAAATATATACCATAAATATAAAATAAATGCCTAATATAAAACCAATGCCTTAGAAGAGCTCGATTAAGAACTTCTACTGTAAAGGCACCGTAGGGAATCATAAAATGATTAACCCTAAAAAGGCTTCCCTAAATAACCAAATATGCCATATCAGTTTCAATATCTCAAATACTCAACAATCTCCCCCTAGATGTTGAAATTGATGAAGATCACGATTTCCGATCTTCTTGGCATTTCTCCCCCTAAATTGTGATACTCATCAGCACATGGGGTCTTCAAAAGCGAGAGAAATAGAAATAATCTTCCAAATACGAACTCCCCCTTGAATAATCATCACTCCCCCTTGAATCTTCAACAAATACCATTGAGAGAATCCGGAAAGTTAAGAAGAATCACCAACAATCTTCAAAACCCGTCAGATTTGATGAAATAAATCCCTTTAGAATAAACTCAATCTTCAAAAATTAAAACCGGAAAAATAACAAAAAATAATTTTGTATTTTTCGATTTTTAAATTTAGACAAAAGAATAGAATAAGAAGCAATTATTTAGAAGGGTTCAAAAAGAATAAGACCAAAGAAAAGATTAGAAACTAAAATATTTTGGAAAGAAGGGATAAAAATGGTAAAAATCCGAGAAATTTGAAAAGAATTTCGGATATGGGGTAAAATCTGTGAAGTGCTGAAAGTCAGGGGGCAAAATTTGAAAAAATAACCCATATTGTTCTTTTTAACGCTGAAATTAAGAACATCTTCCAAAGGGGGTAGCAACTGTAAAGTTTGTAAACATTTGGGGACTGGAACCATCAAAGTGCTGAAGATGCAGGGACCAAGAATGAAACAATGTTATCTTCTTCCCCATTTAACGCCTGATAAAAGGAACACGACGACTGGAACGATTACGAACACGTTATTTGACTTCTAAAAGTCAAAATCAAATTTCCGTTTACAATCCTCCGATCCAGTTTCTCATGAACAACTCCGATTTTTGCATCTCCTATTCCAAAAAAAAACTTCGATCACTCTGAGAACGATACTTCAGATTTGTGATGTATTCCGATTTCAGTTTTGCTTGAAATCCGATTCCAGAGTTCCGATTTTGAATGTAGATGTTGATTTTGATTTCCGATTCCAGATTCTCGATTGCAGATGAAGAAGTAGTTAAGAACCAATTTACGAACACGTCGTCGACAGTTAATGCACAAATGTTCCAAACACCAATTGAGTTTGATGATTGCGAATCTTTATTTCATAAGAAACTAAAGTAGCTTCGTTTACGATCGAGCCAAGAACAACGAACGTCTGAACTTTGATTCAGATTCAATTAGTGCGACAGAACTTTGATTCCAATTTTGACTTTCGTTGCGAACCAATTTTGACTTTCGTTTTTGATTTGCAACTGTGAACAATCGAACACGAACCTGTAGATGTAGATGAGGAAGCGAACTTAATCCACTACGTTCGTTTCTAAATCTAGTCAATTGATGATGAACCGAAAGCGAATCGCAGCTTCGCTTCAATTTCATACCAAAGCGAAATCAACCGAGGCGTTCGCCTATAAACAGTAGATTCGGGTTCGGTTCTTGTGAGTTCGGTTCTTATTCATGAGGCTCGCTTCAAATACATATCCAAAGCGAAATAGACCGAACGTTCGGTCTATTTCGGTTCCAATTTTTGGAAGTGCGCTTCTTCACTTTCACTTCTCTACGTTCGCTTCATTACTTGAGTTTCGCTTGTGAGATTTCCTGACTTTCACTTTTGGAAGATAGGTTCGCTTCTTGATTTTTCCACTTCAAGGAATGAAACACTGGAACTATGATAGCGACCGATTCGAGGTGGTCAGCCTCGCAAGAATAATAGAAAGGAAGATAGGTAAGAGCCGATTATGGATGGCTATTCCCCAAGAACAAAGATAATGAAATAGACTAAAACATACTTTTTTCTACCTCTCCTCGTAATGCAAATACATCCATATATATATATATATAACTAAATAATCCTACTACTAGCTAATAATAAGGAAAACATGTAATCATGGGTAATGAAAACGTGTACTAGTAACTAAATGGAAATATGCATGCATGGTTGGAAGCTTCCAGGAGGTAAGGTTGGACTTTTTCAATTGCAAAGTAATGCCGACGTGTGAACCATATTATCAATCCAGTTGGGCCATGGAGGTGGCATCGGGTATAACCCTAGACACGTATCAATTCCTCCGCCCTTAAAATTGACCTCGTCCTCGAGGTCCAACAAATAAATGTTTAGAGTAAAGAGGGTGTTGAAACATTCGTCAAACTGACGGAAAAAGATCTTCAGATGTCGGATATGTCCATAGGTAGTTGTCGATGGCGGTTGTGGGAGCGGTTCCTTTGGCGATGGTGGCAATAACGGTTTTATCTTCAATTGGATTGGTGACGGTGGTGGTGTTGGCGGTGTTATCGGTTGGAGCGGGACCTTTGGCGATGGTGGCAATAACGGTTTTATCTTCAATTGGATTGGTGATGGTGGTGGTGTTGGCGGTGTTATCGATGGAGATGTCGGTGTTGCTAGTAGCAACGATTGTGATATGGATGTCACTGATGGTGAAGACGATGGTGGTGGCGGTTGTGACATGATAGCCCCCATATTTGTGCTTACGATCAATGTCGTAGTAAGGATTGTAGTGGTTTCGGTTAGCTTGGCGATGATGGCATCGAGGCGGTTGTTGTTGGCGATAGTTATGGCAACGAGTTGAGCCAATTGGTCGGATATGGAGGCAAAAGACTCTTCCCGATGGAGAGGCATTGTGAGTTCGGGAATGAAAGCACCAAATGATAGCGACCGATTCGAGATGGTCAGCCTCCCAAGAATAATAGAAAGGAAGATAGGTGAGAGCCGATTATGGATGGCTATTCCCCAAGAACAAAGATAATGAAATAGACTAAAACATACTTTTTTCTACCTCTCCTCGTAATGCAAATACATCCATATATATATAACTAAATAATCCTACTACTAGCTAATAATAAGGAAAACATGTAATCATGGGTAATGAAAACGTGTACTAGTAACTAAATGGAAATATGCATGCATGGTTGGAAGCTTCCAGGAGGTAAGGTTGGACTTTTTCAATTGCAAAGTAATGCCGACGTGTGAACCATATTATCAATCCAGTTGGGCCATGGAGGTGGCATCGGGTATAACCCTAGACACGTATCAATTCCTCCGCCCTTAAAATTGACCTCGTCCTCGAGGTCCAACAAATAAATGTTTAGAGTAAAGAGGGTGTTGAAACATTCGTCAAACTGACGGAAAAAGATCTTCAGATGTCGGATATGTCCATAGGTAGTTGTCGATGGCGGTTGTGGGAGCGGTTCCTTTGGCGATGGTGGCAATAACGGTTTTATCTTCAATTGGATTGGTGACGGTGGTGGTGTTGGCGGTGTTATCGGTTGGAGCGGGACCTTTGGCGATGGTGGCAATAACGGTTTTATCTTCAATTGGATTGGTGATGGTGGTGGTGTTGGCGGTGTTATCGATGGAGATGTCGGTGTTGCTAGTAGCAACGATTGTGATATGGATGTCACTGATGGTGGAAACGATGGTGGTGGCGGTTGTGACATGATAGCCCCCATATTTGTGCTTACGATCAATGTCGTAGTAAGGATTGTAGTGGTTTCGGTTAGCTTGGCGATGATGGCATCGAGGCGGTTGTTGTTGGCGATAGTTATGGCAACGAGTTGAGCCAATTGGTCGGATATGGAGGCAAAAGACTCTTCCCGATGGAGAGGCATTGTGAGTTCGGGAATGAAAGCACCAAATGATAGCGACCGATTCGAGGTGGTCAGCCTCCCAAGAATAATAGAAAGGACGATAGGTGAGAGCCGATTATGGATGGCTATTCCCCAAGAACAAAGATAATGAAATAGACTAAAACATACTTTTTTCTACCTCTCCTCGTAATGCAAATACATCCATATATATATAACTAAATAATCCTACTACTAGCTAATAATAAGGAAAACATGTAATCATGGGTAATGAAAACGTGTACTAGTAACTAAATGGAAATATGCATGCATGGTTGGAAGCTTCCAGGAGGTAAGGTTGGACTTTTTCAATTGCAAAGTAATGCCGACGTGTGAACCATATTATCAATCCAGTTGGGCCATGGAGGTGGCCTCGGGTATAACCCTAGACACGTATCAATTCCTCCGCCCTTAAAATTGACCTCGTCCTCGAGGTCCAACAAATAAATGTTTAGAGTAAAGAGGGTGTTGAAACATTCGTCAAACTGACGGAAAAAGATCTTCAGATGTCGGATATGTCCATAGGTAGTTGTCGATGGCAGTTGTGGGAGCGGTTCCTTTGGCGATGGTGGCAATAACGGTTTTATCTTCAATTGGATTGGTGACGGTGGTGGTGTTGGCGGTGTTATCGGTTGGAGCGGGACCTTTGGCGATGGTGGCAATAACGGTTTTATCTTCAATTGGATTGGTGATGGTGGTGGTGTTGGCGGTGTTATCGATGGAGATGTCGGTGTTGCTAGTAGCAACGATTGTGATATGGATGTCACTGATGGTGAAGACGATGGTGGTGGCGGTTGTGACATGATAGCCCCCATATTTGTGCTTACGATCAATGTCGTAGTAAGGATTGTAGTGGTTTCGGTTAGCTTGGCGATGATGGCATCGAGGCGGTTGTTGTTGGCGATAGTTATGGCAACGAGTTGAGCCAATTGGTCGGATATGGAGGCAAAAGACTCTTCCCGATGGAGAGGCATTGTGAGTTCGGGAATGAAAGCACCAAATGATAGCGACCGATTCGAGATGGTCAGCCTCCCAAGAATAATAGAAAGGAAGATAGGTGAGAGCCGATTATGGATGGCTATTCCCCAAGAACAAAGATAATGAAATAGACTAAAACATACTTTTTTCTACCTCTCCTCGTAATGCAAATACATCCATATATATAACTAAATAATCCTACTACTAGCTAATAATAAGGAAAACATGTAATCATGGGTAATGAAAACGTGTACTAGTAACTAAATGGAAATATGCATGCATGGTTGGAAGCTTCCAGGAGGTAAGGTTGGACTTTTTCAATTGCAAAGTAATGCCGACGTGTGAACCATATTATCAATCCAGTTGGGCCATGGAGGTGGCATCGGGTATAACCCTAGACACGTATCAATTCCTCCGCCCTTAAAATTGACCTCGTCCTCGAGGTCCAACAAATAAATGTTTAGAGTAAAGAGGGTGTTGAAACATTCGTCAAACTGACGGAAAAAGATCTTCAGATGTCGGATATGTCCATAGGTAGTTGTCGATGGCGGTTGTGGGAGCGGTTCCTTTGGCGATGGTGGCAATAACGGTTTTATCTTCAATTGGATTGGTGACGGTGGTGGTGTTGGCGGTGTTATCGGTTGGAGCGGGACCTTTGGCAATGGTGGCAATAACGGTTTTATCTTCAATTGGATTGGTGATGGTGGTGGTGTTGGCGGTGTTATCGATGGAGATGTCGGTGTTGCTAGTAGCAACGATTGTGATATGGATGTCACTGATGGTGGAGACGATGGTGGTGGCGGTTGTGACATGATAGCCCCCATTTTTGTGCTTACGATCAATGTCGTAGTAAGGATTGTAGTGGTTTCGGTTAGCTTGGCGATGATGGCATCGAGGCGGTTGTTGTTGGCGATAGTTATGGCAACGAGTTGAGCCAATTGGTCGGATATGGAGGCAAAAGACTCTTCCCGATGGAGAGGCATTGTGAGTTCGGGAATGAAAGCACCAAATGATAGCGACCGATTCGAGGTGGTCAGCCTCCCAAGAATAATAGAAAGGACGATAGGTGAGAGCCGATTATGGATGGCTATTCCCCATGAACAAAGATAATGAAGTAGACTAAAACATACTTTTTTCTACCTCTCCTCGTAATGCAAATACATCCATATATATATATAACTAAATAATCCTACTACTAGCTAATAATAAGGAAAACATGTAATCATGGGTAATGAAAACGTGTACTAGTAACTAAATGGAAATATGCATGCATGGTTGGAAGCTTCCAGGAGGTAAGGTTGGACTTTTTCAATTGCAAAGTAATGCCGACGTGTGAACCATATTATCAATCTAGTTGGGCCATGGAGGTGGCCTCGGGTATAACCCTAGACACGTATCAATTCCTCCGCCCTTAAAATTGACCTCGTCCTCGAGGTCCAACAAATAAATGTTTAGAGTAAAGAGGGTGTTGAAACATTCGTCAAACTGACGGAAAAAGATCTTCAGATGTCGGATATGTCCATAGGTAGTTGTCGATGGCGGTTGTGGGAGCGGTTCCTTTGGCGATGGTGGCAATAACGGTTTTATCTTCAATTGGATTGGTGACGGTGGTGGTGTTGGCGGTGTTATCGGTTGGAGCGGGACCTTTGGCGATGGTGGCAATAACGGTTTTATCTTCAATTGGATTGGTGATGGTGGTGGTGTTGGCGGTGTTATCGATGGAGATGTCGGTGTTGCTAGTAGCAACGATTGTGATATGGATGTCACTGATGGTGGAGGCGATGGTGGTGGCGGTTGTGACATGATAGCCCCCATATTTGTGCTTACGATCAATGTCGTAGTAAGGATTGTAGTGGTTTCGGTTAGCTTGGCGATGATGGCATCGAGGCGGTTGTTGTTGGCGATAGTTATGGCAACGAGTTGAGCCAATTGGTCGGATATGGAGGCAAAAGACTCTTCCCGATGGAGAGGCATTGTGAGTTCGGGAATGAAAGCACCAAATGATAGCGACCGATTCGAGGTGGTCAGCCTCCCAAGAATAATAGAAAGGAAGATAGGTGAGAGCCGATTATGGATGGCTATTCCCCAAGAACAAAGATAATGAAATAGACTAAAACATACTTTTTTCTACCTCTCCTCGTAATGCAAATACATCCATATATATATAACTAAATAATCCTACTACTAGCTAATAATAAGGAAAACATGTAATCATGGGTAATGAAAACGTGTACTAGTAACTAAATGGAAATATGCATGCATGGTTGGAAGCTTCCAGGAGGTAAGGTTGGGCTTTTTCAATTGCAAAGTAATGCCGACGTGTGAACCATATTATCAATCCAGTTGGGCCATGGAGGTGGCCTCGGGTATAACCCTAGACACGTATCAATTCCTCCGCCCTTAAAATTGACCTCGTCCTCGAGGTCCAACAAATAAATGTTTAGAGTAAAGAGGGTGTTGAAACATTCGTCAAACTGACGGAAAAAGATCTTCAGATGTCGGATATGTCCATAGGTAGTTGTCGATGGCGGTTGTGGGAGCGGTTCCTTTGGTGATGGTCTCAATAACGGTTTTATCTTTAATTGGATTGGTGACGGTGGTGGTGTTGGCGGTGTTATCGGTTGGAGCGGGACCTTTGGCGATGGTGGCAATAACGGTTTTATCTTCAATTGGATTGGTGATGGTGGTGGTGTTGGCGGTGTTATCGATGGAGATGTCGGTGTTGCTAGTAGCAACGATTGTGATATGGATGTCACTGATGGTGGAGACGATGGTGGTGGCGGTTGTGACATGATAGCCCCCATATTTGTGCTTACGATCAATGTCGTAGTAAGGATTGTAGTGGTTTCGGTTAGCTTGGCGATGATGGCATCGAGGCGGTTGTTGTTGGCGATAGTTATGGCAACGAGTTGAGCCAATTGGTCGGATATGGAGGCAAAAGACTCTTCCCGATGGAGAGGCATTGTGAGTTCGGGAATGAAAGCACCAAATGATAGCGACCGATTCGAGGTGGTCAGCCTCCCAAGAATAATAGAAAGGAAGATAGGTGAGAGCCGATTATGGATGGCTATTCCCCAAGAACAAAGATAATGAAATAGACTAAAACATACTTTTTTCTACCTCTCCTCGTAATGCAAATACATCCATATATATATATATAACTAAATAATCCTACTACTAGCTAATAATAAGGAAAACATGTAATCATGGGTAATGAAAACGTGTACTAGTAACTAAATGGAAATATGCATGCATGGTTGGAAGCTTCCAGGAGGTAAGGTTGGACTTTTTCAATTGCAAAGTAATGCCGACGTGTGAACCATATTATCAATCCAGTTGGGCCATGGAGGTGGCCTCGGGTATAACCCTAGACACGTATCAATTCCTCCGCCCTTAAAATTGACCTCGTCCTCGAGGTCCAACAAATAAATGTTTAGAGTAAAGAGGGTGTTGAAACATTCGTCAAACTGACGGAAAAAGATCTTCAGATGTCGGATATGTCCATAGGTAGTTGTCGATGGCGGTTGTGGGAGCGGTTCCTTTGGCGATGGTGGCAATAACGGTTTTATCTTCAATTGGATTGGTGACGGTGGTGGTGTTGGCGGTGTTATCGGTTGGAGCGGGACCTTTGGCGATGGTGGCAATAACGGTTTTATCTTCAATTGGATTGGTGATGGTGGTGGTGTTGGCGGTGTTATCGATGGAGATGTCGGTGTTGCTAGTAGCAACGATTGTGATATGGATGTCACTGATGGTGGAGACGATGGTGGTGGCGGTTGTGACATGATAGCCCCCATATTTGTGCTTACGATCAATGTCGTAGTAAGGATTGTAGTGGTTTCGGTTAACTTGGCGATGATGGCATCGAGGCGGTTGTTGTTGGCGATAGTTATGGCAACGAGTTGAGCCAATTGGTCGGATATGGAGGCAAAAGACTCTTCCCGATGGAGAGGCATTGTGAGTTCGGGAATGAAAGCACCAAATGATAGCGACCGATTCGAGGTGGTCAGCCTCCCAAGAATAATAGAAAGGAAGATAGGTGAGAGCCGATTATGGATGGCTATTCCTCAAGAACAAAGATAATGAAATAGACTAAAACATACTTTTTTCTACCTCTCCTCGTAATGCAAATACATCCATATATATATAACTAAATAATCCTACTACTAGCTAATAATAAGGAAAACATGTAATCATGGGTAATGAAAACGTGTACTAGTAACTAAATGGAAATATGCATGCATGGTTGGAAGCTTCCAGGAGGTAAGGTTGGAATTTTTCAATTGCAAAGTAATGCCGACGTGTGAACCATATTATCAATCCAGTTGGGCCATGGAGGTGGCCTCGGGTATAACCCTAGACACGTATCAATTCCTCCGCCCTTAAAATTGACCTCGTCCTCGAGGTCCAACAAATAAATGTTTAGAGTAAAGAGGGTGTTGAAACATTCGTCAAACTGACGGAAAAATATCTTCAGATGTCGGATATGTCCATAGGTAGTTGTCGATGGCGGTTGTGGGAGCGGTTCCTTTGGCGATGGTGGCAATAACGGTTTTATCTTCAATTGGATTGGTGACGGTGGTGTTGGCGGTGTTATCGGTTGGAGCGGGACCTTTGGCGATGGTGGCAATAACGGTTTTATCTTCAATTGGATTGGTGATGGTGGTGGTGTTGGCGGTGTTATCGATGGAGATGTCGGTGTTGCTAGTAGCAACGATTGTGATATGGATGTCACTGATGGTGGAGACGATGGTGGTGGCGGTTGTGACATGATAGCCCCCATATTTGTGCTTACGATCAATGTCGTAGTAAGGATTGTAGTGGTTTCGGTTAGCTTGGCGATGATGGCATCGAGGCGGTTGTTGTTGGCGATAGTTATGGCAACGAGTTGAGCCAATTGGTCGGATATGGAGGCAAAAGACTCTTCCCGATGGAGAGGCATTGTGAGTTCGGGAATGAAAGCACCAAATGATAGCGACCGATTCGAGGTGGTCAGCCTCCCAAGAATAATAGAAAGGAAGATAGGTGAGAGCCGATTATGGATGGCTATTCCCCAAGAACAAAGATAATGAAATAGACTAAAACATACTTTTTTCTACCTCTCCTCGTAATGCAAATACATCCATATATATATATAACTAAATAATCCTACTACTAGCTAATAATAAGGAAAACATGTAATCATGGGTAATGAAAACGTGTACTAGTAACTAAATGGAAATATGCATGCATGGTTGGAAGCTTCCAGGAGGTAAGGTTGGACTTTTTCAATTGCAAAGTAATGCCGACGTGTGAACCATATTATCAATCCAGTTGGGCCATGGAGGTGGCCTCGGGTATAACCCTAGACACGTATCAATTCCTCCGCCCTTAAAATTGACCTCGTCCTCGAGGACCAACAAATAAATGTTTAGAGTAAAGAGGGTGTTGAAACATTTGTCAAACTGACGGAAAAAGATCTTCAGATGTCGGATATGTCCATAGGTAGTTGTCGATGGCGGTTATGGGAGCGGTTCCTTTGGCGATGGTGGCAATAACGGTTTTATCTTCAATTGGATTGGTGACGTTGTGGTGTCGGCGGTGTTATCGGTTGGAGCGGGACCTTTGGCGATGGTGGCAATAACGGTTTTATCTTCAATTGGATTGGTGATGGTGGTGGTGTTGGCGGTGTTATCGATGGAGATGTCGGTGTTGCTAGTAGCAACGATTGTGATATGGATGTCACTGATGGTGGAGACGATGGTGGTGGCGGTTGTGACATGATAGCCCCCATATTTGTGCTTACGATCAATGTCGTAGTAAGGATTGTAGTGGTTTCGGTTAGCTTGGCGATGATGGCATCGAGGCGGTTGTTGTTGGCGATAGTTATGGCAACGAGTTGAGCCAATTGGTCGGATATGGAGGCAAAAGACTCTTCCCGATGGAGAGGCATTGTGAGTTCGGGAATGAAAGCACCAAATGATAGCGACCGATTCGAGGTGGTCAGCCTCCCAAGAATAATAGAAAGGAAGATAGGTGAGAGCCGATTATGGATGGCTATTCCCCAAGAACAAAGATAATGAAATAGACTAAAACATACTTTTTTCTACCTCTCCTCGTAATGCAAATACATCCATATATATATATATATAACTAAATAATCCTACTACTAGCTAATAATAAGGAAAACATGTAATCATGGGTAATGAAAACGTGTACTAGTAACTAAATGGAAATATGCATGCATGGTTGGAAGCTTCCAGGAGGTAAGGTTGGACTTTTTCAATTGCAAAGTAATGCCGACGTGTGAACCATATTATCAATCCAGTTGGGCCATGGAGGTGGCCTCGGGTATAACCCTAGACACGTATCAATTCCTCCGCCCTTAAAATTGACCTCGTCCTCGAGGTCCAACAAATAAATGTTTAGAGTAAAGAGGGTGTTGAAACATTCGTCAAACTGACGGAAAAAGATCTTCAGATGTCGGATATGTCCATAGGTAGTTGTCGATGGCGGTTGTGGGAGCGGTTCCTTTGGCGATGGTGGCAATAACGGTTTTATCTTCAATTGGATTGGTGACGGTGGTGGTGTTGGCGGTGTTATCGGTTGGAGCGGGACCTTTGGCGATGGTGGCAATAACGGTTTTATCTTCAATTGGATTGGTGATGGTGGTGGTGTTGGCGGTGTTATCGATGGAGATGTCGGTGTTGCTAGTAGCAACGATTGTGATATGGATGTCACTGATGGTGGAGACGATGGTGGTGGCGGTTGTGACATGATAGCCCCCATATTTGTGCTTACGATCAATGTCGTAGTAAGGATTGTAGTGGTTTCGGTTAGCTTGGCGATGATGGCATCGAGGCGGTTGTTGTTGGCGATAGTTATGGCAACGAGTTGAGCCAATTGGTCGGATATGGAGGCAAAAGACTCTTCCCGATGGAGAGGCATTGTGAGTTCGGGAATGAAAGCACCAAATGATAGCGACCGATTCGAGGTGGTCAGCCTCCCAAGAATAATAGAAAGGAAGATAGGTGAGAGCCGATTATGGATGGCTATTCCCCAAGAACAAAGATAATGAAATAGACTAAAACATACTTTTTTCTACCTCTCCTCGTAATGCAAATACATCCATATATATATATATAACTAAATAATCCTACTACTAGCTAATAATAAGGAAAACATGTAATCATGGGTAATGAAAACGTGTACTAGTAACTAAATGGAAATATGCATGCATGGTTGGAAGCTTCCAGGAGGTAAGGTTGGACTTTTTCAATTGCAAAGTAATGCCGACGTGTGAACCATATTATCAATCCAGTTGGGCCATGGAGGTGGCCTCGGGTATAACCCTAGACACGTATCAATTCCTCCGCCCTTAAAATTGACCTCGTCCTCGAGGTCCAACAAATAAATGTTTAGAGTAAAGAGGGTGTTGAAACATTCGTCAAACTGACGGAAAAAGATCTTCAGATGTCGGATATGTCCATAGGTAGTTGTCGATGGCGGTTGTGGGAGCGGTTCCTTTGGCGATGGTGGCAATAACGGTTTTATCTTCAATTGGATTGGTGACGGTGGTGGTGTTGGCGGTGTTATCGGTTGGAGCGGGACCTTTGGCGATGGTGGCAATAACGGTTTTATCTTCAATTGGATTGGTGATGGTGGTGGTGTTGGCGGTGTTATCGATGGAGATGTCGGTGTTGCTAGTAGCAACGATTGTGATATGGATGTCACTGATGGTGGAGACGATGGTGGTGGCGGTTGTGACATGATAGCCCCCATATTTGTGCTTACGATCAATGTCGTAGTAAGGATTGTAGTGGTTTCGGTTAACTTGGCGATGATGGCATCGAGGCGGTTGTTGTTGGCGATAGTTATGGCAACGAGTTGAGCCAATTGGTCGGATATGGAGGCAAAAGACTCTTCCCGATGGAGAGGCATTGTGAGTTCGGGAATGAAAGCACCAAATGATAGCGACCGATTCGAGGTGGTCAGCCTCCCAAGAATAATAGAAAGGAAGATAGGTGAGAGCCGATTATGGATGGCTATTCCTCAAGAACAAAGATAATGAAATAGACTAAAACATACTTTTTTCTACCTCTCCTCGTAATGCAAATACATCCATATATATATATATATATATATATATATATATATATATATATATATATATATATATATAACTAAATAATCCTACTACTAGCTAATAATAAGGAAAACATGTAATCATGGGTAATGAAAACGTGTACTAGTAACTAAATGGAAATATGCATGCATGGTTGGAAGCTTCCAGGAGGTAAGGTTGGACTTTTTCAATTGCAAAGTAATGCCGACGTGTGAACCATATTATCAATCCAGTTAGGCCATGGAGGTGGCCTCGGGTATAACCCTAGACACGTATCAAACTAGCAATCAAGCGAAACTAACTTTCGCTTTTTGTGACAATCGCGTTTTTGAGTTTGCTTCTGTGCTTCAGTGAACGAATACAGGAACGAGACATATCTATTTTTACTAATAACTTCGAAAGTAGCCCCTTCTTTTACAGTACACTGACAATTTCATCTTGCTTTATGCGGTAATGTCAGATTGCAACCTTCTTTTTGCAGAAAAGTCACTTTTTCACCCCTTTTTCAACTTTTGTCATTTCCAACAATTTAAAAGATCAAGAAATTTAATTTCTTCAACGAGATTTCACATTTTTGACTAAATTTTCATCAGCTTTTGTCCTCATTTTCGTTTTTTTTTCCGAATAAAGGGCAAAACTTTTATGGGACTTTTGGTACCCATTTAAGATTCAACATTGAAGTTCGTTTCTTGCAAACCCATTTATTTGAAGAATATCTATCATCTTCTGAAAATAATACCCGCTTCTCAGTTGGAAAACAAAATTTTCCAAAAAATTCATTGAACCAACCAAATACTCTTTTCTCTTTTCTCCAACTTTTAACATATTCATCTGAAGAAAAATGTGAATGGAACTTTCTTTGAACATTCTTGACTTCAGCTTTCTGAACTTTTCCACAAGCATTGGGTACTTGTACTTTGGGCATCCAAACCTTCTTCATTTTACTCTTGTTCTTTCTCTTATTCCTCCTTTTCTTATTTCTAGGCTTCAGAAACAAATTTCGGATCTGAACATCTTTTTCTTCTTTCTGAATCTGAACATTTGAAGACTTTGACACACAAACTTTTGGAGTTTGGTAAATCTGAATTTCTTAAAGAATTGGCTTTCTGTAAGGAATCATTCCTTCAAAGATATCATCAGAACATAAAGAACCATCTATTTGAGTTCCAATAGAACAAAATGTCTTCACTTTCACGATTTTAGATGAATTTCTTTGAGATTCATCTTCTGAAGTACCTGATTCGGAATGTAACTCTTCTGAAAAACATGAACCACTTGACTCCCCCTCAACAAGAACATCTGGAGTCACTTTTTCTTCAGAAACTTGAAGAACAACATGAACTTCTTCTTTTTCTTTTTCAGCCCTTTTTATCTTCAACATCTGTTTATGTTCCCGATTTAAATGTTCATATATAATATGAAATTGTTCTACTATTCTCTCATCCTCTCTTAACTCATGGTGATTAACATATGAGTATCTAGATATTTTCTTATCAACAAGAAGATTATACAACTCAGGAATATCATTCAACATAGATCGACCACTAATTTGAAACAGGGTCACTTTGTTAACACCATAGATTGGTTTAGAAACCTTTAATCCAAGTTCTAAAATGGAGTCAAACAATAAATTCGTTTTATCCATTAGATCTTCAACAAATGATAGAACTTGAAGAGAGAGAAAGTAGATCTGATAAGAGTTCTAGAGAGAGAAAACGGATCCGAGAGGGTTTCTAGAGAGAGAAAACAGATCTGAAACAATTTTTAGAGAGATAAAGTAGATCTGAACACGAAAATTCAAATAAACACGAAATTTTCTTCTAATTCTCTTCTAGAACACGATTCAAGAACAAATCAGATGAATTAATGAGTTGAAGAAAACAGATCTGAACAAGATTTTTCAATAAAAACGAGGTATATGCTTTTTCTTTTCAGAAAACTTACAAAACTTGAAGAACAATGTGAGATTCATGATAAAATATCGTCATTAACAAGATCGATTCTTGCAAAAATCGCTGAGATCTACGAGAACCCGCTCTGATACCACTTGTTAGGAATAAATCCGAGAAGACGAATGCGGAATATCAAGAACAATCAGAATCAATCACCATCATATGCAAGTAATCTGATAAAGGTTTTTCATATATTGATTATGAGATGAACGTACAGAGAAAAACCCTAATCTGGTAAATAGCTATTACCAAAAGTAAACCTAATGATTATTTATAGGGAACAATAAATATCTATGATAAATATAAAATAAATGCCTAATATAAAACCAATGCCTTAGAAGAGCTCGATTAAGAACTTCTACTGTAAAGGCACCGTAGGGAATCATAAAATGATTAACCCTAAAAAGGCTTCCCTAAATAACCAAATATGTCATATCAGTTTCAATATCTCAAATACTCAACAGCCTGAAAGATGGGTCAATGTTAAGTTTATGGGTTATTATGCTTTTGTCAATACCTGTCATGTCCTCATGCTTCCATGCAAACGTCTTGCTTTTGGCCTTGAGGAATCTTATGAGATCATGTTCGAGTTGTCCGGGTATTGAGGATCCTATGAGAACTTTAGCTTCAGGATCCTCAAGGTTTAGGGGCACTTCTTTTATGTCATGCTCTCTTGCTTCCAACACGCCTCGTGTCCCATGCCTTAATTTCTATGCTTGTCGTGGTAATGTTGAGGACTTCATCGAAGTCTTGTAGCATTCTTTGGATTCTTGTTGGTCTCCTATGATCTTCATTGTCCCCCATGGGGTGGGCATCTTTACGCATTGATGATACGTCAATGGAACGGATTTCATTTCATGGACCCAAGGTCTACCTAGTATGACATTATAAGAGGATAATGTGTCAATCACACAAAAACATTGTAAAGAATTTACCCCCTCTATGTAGATTGGCAGTTGTATCTTGTCGATAGTATGCTTAGTTTCTCCGTTGAAGCCGATTAGTACTGAGGATCTTGCATAAACCATGAAATCACAAACAATTGTTTTCAATCCATATTCATTACAACTTTATTTTAAAACATCAGAGTGTCCCATAACATATCAGTGAGAGAGAGTGTGTACGTCGCGCCATCACGCCTTACCTTTGCCCTTGGGATCTGAAGTACCTGAAACAAATCCACAACCTGTAAGCTAAATGCTTAGTGAGTTCCCCAGAGCATACCACACACAATCCACATAACACATAACATCTTAGGTATAAAATCTACCTACATCACATAATTCACGCATACATAAACCTGTAAGGATGTCGTGGGCTCCCCCTAGGGTCTTACATCATCGTGCCATGGGCTACCCCACATGGTCTTTACCTGGGAATGCCACGGGATACCCCACATGGTCTTACATCCAATTGCCACGGGCTACCCCCGGGGTCTTCCATGCAATAACACACATAATCACATAAGATGGGCCGGGCTTGGTGCCTTAGACCCATTGGTATGGTGAGAAGACTCACCTCTGTCTGCTGAATGCGAAAGCTGCTCTCCTAACAGACTGTAACCTCCCGTGCTGAATAATAATGTTAATAAATGCTAGTACTTTACTTAATCAAAGGGAAACCCAAACCCCAAGTCCTTCCATAAGGCCCAATTACCCATTCTTTGTTAATGGGCCTAAAGTCCATGTCCAAAATCATTAATGGGCCTCTTGGCCCAAAAGGCCCAATCAATATATCCATGGCCCATAACAGATAAAATGGCTCATAATTCCCAGAATGCAACCAAGTTCAATAACTAAATGGGGCCCAATAATTCAAAGGCCCAAAACAGATTGAGCCCATCTGTGATGCGTACGCTTAGCGTACCATCCTGGTATGCGCAGCGTACTGGCATCTTGGGACTTACGTGCAGCGTACACTGGGGTACGCCCAACGTACTACCAGATTAAGCACTTTCTCCATTGAGTGCTTAATGCCCGATTCCTTTACGTACAAAACTCATATCTAAGCTTGTTAAGATGTCCTAAGGCATAAAGTTGGCAACTTTATGCCTTTGCATGCCCCATATGCACCCAACACCCCCATTAAGACCTTTTCAAGGTTCTTAATCCATGCATGAGGTCAAAACTCCCACCAAGACTCCATTTTTATGTTACTAAAGGACCAAGGGACCTCAGATCTGTCATTTCCATCTTCTGGAGTTGCTTAACTCAAATGGAGGTCCAAAAACAACCAAAGGGGCAAAACTAGAAAACCCTAAGCTAGATCTAATGATTTAAGTGGAAAGATCCAAGCTTTTTACCTCCAGGAACTCGTCAAGGTCGTCTATGTGCAGATTCTTGAAGCTAAAAGACACTCCAAGCTTCTTTGACCACTTCTTCTTCTTTGGATGAACACTAAAAGGATGACAAAATCTCTCTCAAGGCTCAAAATGCACTCACAAAGGATATTAGGGCTTCCAGGAATGTTTGAAGGTGAAAGGAGCTGATGAGGGTGAGGCTCAAGTGAGTTAAGGGCATTTAAATAGGTCACAAGTCCACAAATTAGGGTTTGAACCCTCGGCACGTACGCCCAGTGTACTTCTGGTACGCCCAGCGTACGTGCAGCTCCTCTACGATCAGCCATGCAGAGTACGCTAAGCGTACTCATAAGTACGCCCAGCGTACTCAAGGGACCAATTATGTCAAAATAGAAATTCTTCGACGGTTTCAAGTTATACCTGATTTAGGGCGTTACAACTCTCCCTCACTTGAACTAGACTTCATCCTCGAAGTCTGCAGTTGTAAACATATCGGGGTAATACTCCTGCATCTCCTCCTCTGGCTCCCAAGTCCATTCGGAGCCCTTTCGGTGCTGCCATTGCACCTTTACCAATTTCACCTCCTTGTTCCAAAGACCCTTTGTCTTCGTATCTAAGATGGCGACCGGACTCTCGACATAGTTCAGGCTCCCATCCACCTGAATATCGTCCAATGAAATAACCGCGGACTCGTCAGCAACACACTTCCGGAGCTGAGACACGTTGAAGGTGTTGTGAATCTAGCTAAGCTCCTCTGGCAGATCCAAGCGATATGTCACCTTACCCACTCGGGCTGTGATCCTGAACGGGGCTATGAATCGAGGCCCCAGCTTGACCCTCTTCCGAAACCTGATAATCCCCTTCCAGGGCGACACCTTCAGCAACACAAAATCTCCAGCGTCTGGATCGTCCTCCCGTTCTGGCCGTCGGTCTGGGGGTCGTACGCCATGCTAAAATGTAGCTGGGTGCCCAGTTCCTCATGGAACTTCTTCCAAAACCTAGAAGTAAACCATACATCCCTGTCAGAGGCTACCGACACTGGCACTCCGTGCCTAGCCACCACCTCTCGTACATAAATATCCGCCAACTTCTCCGCGGATATACTCTTGGAAATCGGAATGAAATGGGAACTCTTCGTCAGTCTGTCCACGATCACCCATATGGCATCCACACCCCTCGCCATCCTCGGTAACTTCATGATGAAGTCCATAGTGATCTCTTCCCACTTCCACATGGGAATGGGTAGCGTCTGAACCTTGCCATGCGGCCGCTGATGCTCGGCCTTGAACTTCCTGCAGGTCAAGCACCGCTCCCCAAACGAGGTGATCTCCCGCTTCATGCAGGGCCACCAATAACTCAGTCTCAAGTACATATACATTTTTGTATTCCCTGGATGTATATAGAACTTGGATTTGTGTGCCTCCTCTAATAGTTTCTGTCTCACTCCAGTAGTCACCGGTACCCACACCCGGCCACACTGCGTCAAAAGGCCACGACTATCCTTAACAAACAAAGGATATTGGCCCTGGATTCGCTCTATCTTCCAATTCTCCCTCTTCACTCCCTTGACATGGGCCTCCTTGATCATATCCAATAATGGCGAGATCACCGTCATTTTCATACACATGTCCTCAATTGGGAAACCTTCGTCTTGCGGCTCAAAGCATCAACCACAACGTTGGCCTTCCCCGGATGGTATAGGATCTCACAATCATAATCCTTAAGCACATCCAACCACCTCCTCTGACGCATGTTGAGGTTCTGCTGATCCATCAAATACCTCAAACTCTTGTGATCAGTATAGATGGTGCACCGTACTCCATATAAATAGTGCCTCCAAATCATGAGGCTTCATTTGCCTCGAGGCGTAAGCAATCACGTGCCCCCTCTGCATCAGTACCGCGCCTAACCCTGAAATCGATGTGTCACAGTACACCACCAAATCTTCTAACCCCGCGGGTAGTACTAGAATCGGAGCCTCGCATAACCTCCGTCTCAGGGTCTCAAAAGCCATCTGCTGATTCGTGCCCCACCGAAAGGTCACATTCTTCTTGGTCAAGCAGGTCAATGGCACCGCAATCTTGGAGAAGTCCTGGATAAATCTCTGGTAATAGCCCGCTAGACCCAAGAAGCTACGAATCCTTGATGCATTCTTCGGTACTTCCCACCGCATCACAGCCTCAACCTTGGCTAGATCAACCGAAATACCCTCCTGATTGATGATATGCCCCAAAAATTGTACCTCCCGCAGCCAGAAGTCACACTTGGAGAACTTTGCATAAAGTTTCTCCGCCCTCAAGGTCTCCAGTACCTCCCTCAAATGCTGCTCATGTTGTTCCCTGGTCTTAGAACAGACCAGGATATCATCAACAAAAATGATCACTAAACGATCCAGCATCGGTCTACATACCTTGTACATGAGATCCATGAACGCCGCTGGGGCATTGGTGAGCCCAAACGGCATCAACACAAACTCATAATGCCCATCCCGAGTTCTGAAAGTCGTCTTCGGTATATCCTCGCCCTGAATCCTCATCTGGTGATACCCCGACCAAAGATCAATATTGGAAAACCAAGAAGCACCCTGCAGCTGATCAAACAAATCATCGATCCTCGGCAACGGATAACGGTTCTTCACCGTTAGTTTGTTTAGTTCCCTATAATCGATGCACATCATGTGGGATCCATCCTTCTTTTTCACGAAAAGAATCGGTGCTCCCCACGGGAAACTGCTCAGACGGATGAACCCTCGGTCTAGCAGCTCCTGAAGTTGTGTAGATAACTCCTGCATCTCCGGTGGTGCCAACCGGTACGGTGCCTTTGCTATCGGAGCGGCACCCGGCACCAAGTCGATGTGAAACTCCACCTGCCTCTCCAGAGGCACTCCTGGTAACTCTTCAGGGAAAACATCCCGACAATCCTATACAACTGGCACACTGCCCACATCCGTCCGGGTCTCTACCCTCATATCCAAGATATAAGCCAGAAATCCCATGCAACCCTGCTACAAAAACCTCCTAGCTCTCGCATCCGAACAAAGGGTCGGTCTCTGCGAGGCCCTCTCGCCATGAATAACCAGTTCTCCCCCACTCGGGGTTCGAACCCTGACCAACTGGCGCTCGCAATCAATCATGGCCCCGTTGGCCCCCAGTCAGTTCATCCCGACAATCACCTTTAATCCTCGCAACGATATCGGGACTAGATCCACGTGAAATCTCTCGCCCAACACATTCAGAACACAATCCTAATACACCCTCGCAACACTCACAGTGTGGTCATCTGCAATCTCTACCTCGAGCGGGGAATCCAAAGTTCCTGGCGCGTCCAGGAACTTCTTGCTAAGCGCAAGAGACACCAACGATCGGGTAGCACCCGAATCAAACAAGACATGAGTCGACATACCATTGACCAAAAAGATCCCTATACAAGCACAATGCATACATAAGTACTACAAATAAACATAAAGCAGAGAAGAATTAATACGTACCAGCCACAACGGTTGGCGCTGCCCGAGCCTCCTCGGTAGTCAGCTGAAATGCGCGGCTCTTCACCGCTGGAACTTCCGCCTTAACAGGGCGGCCCTCAATACTCCTCATCGTGGCAGGCGCGGGCGTTGCCATTGCTCCTCCCCCTCCCTGCAACCTCAGACAGTTGGTCTTTTTATGGCCGGTCTGGTTGCAGTGGAAACATATCAAGCCCTTCTTGGGGAAATCCATGCTCATATGGACCTGCTGACCACAAGAGTAACATCCCGATATCCCTGCTGTCCGACAAGACCCACTGTGCGACTTACCGCACCTGGCACACCGGCCCCTGCCCTGATATCCCATGCTGGAAGTGTCTGAGGTCTTAGGCTTCTTAGCCTGACCCACCGCTGCCTGTGTATGCTCGGGCTTCTACTTGGTGCGGAAGTCCAACTCCATCTCCGGTTCCCGGGCCTTCTCTACCATCTCATTCAGGGTTTTGCACCCTGTAAAGCTCACAAACTCCCGGATATCATCCCTCGGCATGGAATGATATCTCGTCCCGCGCATATCCTCGTCAGTAGCATACTTAGGAATCAACAATGCTTGCTCACGAAACTTGGCGGTGATCTCCACCACGGTCTCGGTAGTCTGATGGATTTCCTGAAACTCCCTCGCCATCCTCTGCACCTCAATGGCTGGTGCAAACTCCAAATCAAACCGCCGAACAAACTCGGCCCATGTCATCTCAGCCACCCCGACTTCTCCTACCTGGCTAGTAACCTCGCCCCACCAATCATGGGCCCTGTTTCTATGCATGCAAGAAGCAAACCCCACCTTTGTTGCATCCGGGCAAGAACTCGTGCGCTGGGCGTTCTCGATATCCGCCACCCAGCGTCGGCTAGCAATGGGGTCCCTGACCCCGAAAAACTCCGCGCCCCACACGCCTTGAACTCCCGAAATGAGGGAGTTCGGGCCCCAACCTAACCCGTAGCAATCTCAGCCCTGAATGCACTGAGTCTCTCATCCATAATCTCCCTCATGCCTTCCTCGACCGTCCCGAAAATGACTGGGGTAGCGTCAAGGATGCCCCTGGTAACCTCTGTTGCGATAAGCTCACGCAACCTCTCATCAATGACATCAGTGGTGTCGCCTGATCCTGCCCCGGATCCAGATCCCGATCCTGATCCCCCTGCTCCAAATCGTGTCACCACCATGCTGAACTGAAATTTCATAAATCATAATGATCAGGGTTCCATCTAAGGGATCTTCCCACACCGGTCCTCCTTGAAGTCGTCAGATCTAACATTGGTTCGGTTACAGGTCTTGTGCTTTCAGTAGTACGGGCCCAATACTACCTTCCACACCTACCTGTACCTTTCCCCAATGCTCTACCTGGTAACTCCAATTCGTCCCAAAACTAATCCATAACCCACAACTACCGCATACATCAATCTCAGGTTGTCCTAAGATCTACTCTACTCATATCCATCAAACCAATCATAACAGGTTGCCCTTATGCATGCAAATTATACACAAAAAGGATCACATAGACTTTCGAATAAAAGATTCTACCCTAGGATCACAACCAGACAAGGAACATGTAGTAAGGCCAAATCAATCATTCTGAGGCTATAAGCTCCTAACCGTATACAATTTTAAATGCATACACATAGCAAGTTTCATATAATCAACAAAGTTCAATTATCAGTATAACATGGCTAATATATTGGGGAACTTTTTACTTGGCTCGGCTGATCACGTGCGTTGCACTCTCATCTTTACATTTCTTTTAAAATCCCTTTACGTTATTATTATTTTTTTTAAAACAATTTTACCATTTCCTTAGTTTGAGTCCTGGCACACCCGAGAGTTTGCCCGAATCCCTCAAACCAAGGCTCTGATACCAACTTGTAACGACCCAAATTTTTAAAGAAATTTTTCATTTTTAATTAGCCAAACACATTTGCATAAACCATGAAATCACAAACAATTGTTTTCAATCCACATTCATTACAACTTTATTTTAAAACATCAGAGTGTCCCATAACATATTAGTGTGAGAGAGAGAGAGTGCACGCCGCGCCATCACGCCTTGCCTTTGCCCTTGGGATCTGAAGTACCTGAAACAAATCCACAACCTGTAAGCTAAATGCTTAGTGAGTTCCCCAGAGCATACCACACACAATCCACATAACACATAACATCTTAGCTATAAAAGCTACCTACATCACATAAGTCACGCATACATAAACCTGTAAGGATTCTGTGGGCTCCCCCAGGGTCTTACACCATCGTGTCATGGGCTACCCCACATGGTCTTTACCTGGGAATGCCATGGGATACCCCACATGGTCTTAAATCCAATTGATCTGGGCTACCCCCGTGGTCTTCCATGCAATAACACACATAATCACATAAGATGGGCCGGCGTTGGTGCCTTAGACCCATTGGTATGTAGAGAAGACTCACCTCTATCTGCTGAATGCGAAAGCTTCTCTCCTAACAGTCCGTAACCTCCCGTGCTGAATAATAATGTTAATCAATGCTAGGACATTACTTAATCAAAGGGAAACCCAAACCCCAAGTCCTTCCATAAGGCCCAATTGCCCATTCTTAGTTAATGGTCCCAAAGTCCATGTCCAAAATCATTAACGAGCCTCTTGGCCCAAAAAGGCCCAATCAATATATCCATGTCCCATAACGGATAAAATAGCTCATAATTCCCAGAATGCAACCAATTCCAATAACTAAATGTAGCCAAATAATTCAAAGGCCCAAAACAGATTCGGCCCATCTGTGTTGCGTACGCTTAGCGTACCATCCTGCTACGCGTAGCGTACTGGGATTTGGGACTTACGCGCAACGTACACTGTGTGACATCCCCATTTTTCACGGCTAGAAAAGACCGATTTTTGTTTATGCTTTATAAAAATCAGAGTACTTCTTTTGATAAAAATGTTGCGGAATTTGTTCCCAGTAAAACATGATAAATATGTTATCAAAGAATTTCCAAAGAAATGTATTTTTATTCATTTTAAAACATTTGGGATGTCATTGTCAATACAGAAACATAAGCATAAACAGAACTTACATTCATTTACACTAGTGATCTACATCTCTTTAATCTCTCAGTGTAATGTAGCTTCGTATCGACACCTGTGATACAAATAAGCTTGAGTGGGTCAGGTTGGGAAACCTGGTGAGTACATAGGGTTTTCAACCCACAATAATATAATTATTATGTTTAAACATCAAACAATCAACCCAATTACCCATCCCTGTTATCTTCTTTACTCTTAAGGATCTACCCTAAGAATCATCTATCCTGCATCCGTTCATTTCGAAGTCCATTACTTCCAGGGTTTGTATAACAGGCACTAAGTCCATAGCTGCCAATGCTCGTTCGTAAAGCACTAATTCCATAGCTGCTAAAGTTCATTCATCGGATACTAAATCCATAGCTACCAGTGTTTATCTAATAGGTACTAAGTCCATAGCTACCAACGTTTATCTAACCAGTACTAAGTCCCTAGCTATCAGCGTTTATCTAATAGGTACTAAGTCCATAGCTACCAACGTTTATCTATCAGGTACTAAGTCCATAGCTACCAACCTTTATTTAATAGGTACTAAGTTCATAGCTACCAACGTTTATCTATCAGGTACTAAGTCCATAGCTACCAGCCTTTATCTAATAGGTACTAAGTCCATAGCTACCAACGTATATCTATCAGGTATTAAGTCCATAGCTACCAGCGTTTATTCAATAGGCACAAAGTCCATAGCTGTCGATGTTAATTATTAGGCACTAAGTCTATAGCTGCCAATGTTCACTCATATCATCTTTCATTTCTCATCATTCATCTACCCATGTTTTACCCAACATATTCGTAGATATAAAATACATATACAGTTTAAATCATTTAAAACATGTATAAAATCGTTCATCTGGCATAGATAACAGGTATACAGACAATATGCACACATAGCACGTAATTTATATAAAATACTTCATATCTATGTGTAAGATGAAAGTAATTATGCACTCACTTGTTAAAGTGATGACTCGATATTCGAGCAGCGCTTCGCTTCTTAACAATATGATTTCCTTCGACGAAACCTAGCATTATTATCGCTAAGTTTTAGTCTAATCTTTATTGCGGCTAATTATTAGTCTAGATTCGTTATTAACTCAGAATCTACTTCATGATCTATCAAGTAAGGAACAACCAGGTAGAATCATATCGGAGGTAGGGTCTGTTTGGTATATGAAGTATACTGTTTGGGAATCCCACTTTTAACACATCACTAAATCACAGCCTAGACATCATTCCCGTAAGTAGATCAATCGGTATAACGACTTTGAATCACTGATAAATCTTATTTATAGGTTCATAATAATGATATTATATTTAAACATAAGCTATACTTAAAATAGGGTAGGCGTATCTTACTTACAGCGAGTTTTTATTAAAAATCGGGCTTCGCTGGAGCAGCGTTTCCGAGCCGAAAAGCTCTTTTTCTCGGAGCCTTCGTGCGCTCCGGGGCTTTCTTCTAGCGCTAGGGAAGTTTCCTAGGCTTTAAGGGGGTTTAGGGAGTCTAGAGAGAAGTTAGAGAGAGAAAGAAAGGCTTATGGTGTGAAGAAAATATGAAGAGTTCATCTCTTATTTATAAGGGTTTTATCGTAGAGTAGGCCCTAAGTTTCGTCCGTATCTTCCTCGTACAAGCTTCGTTTTCTACGTTCTTTATATCCACGAGTTGGAATTACGAATTTTCTACAACTTTCATTTAGACCTCGTCGGCTAATTCTCATTCTACCTCCGATTTGCAAAACTGTATCGAATTTATCGCGCTCGAAGAGTAGGGACTAAGTTTCGTCCATATCTTTCGCATGCGAGCTCTATTATCAACGTTCTTTATATCCACGCTTTGGTATTTATGAGTACTACAACTTTCATTTAGATCCCGTCAGCTAATTCTCACTCTATCTTAGATTTACAAAACTGTATCGAATTTGTCGCACTCGAAGAGTAGGGACTAAGTTTCATCCATATCTTTCGCATACGAGCTCCGTTTTCGACGGTCTTTTTATCGTTTAACTCCGATTAACGATATCTTCATTTCTCGTTTAGATTATTTTGGCTAAAAATCGACCGATCTAAAATTCGAATTTTCGGGTTGTGCACTGCTATGCTAAATCTTAGAAAAATCATAACTTCCTCATACGAAGTCAGATTTGGACGTTCTTTTTATGCGCACTCTTGGTTTAACATATACTACGACTTTCGTTTAGATCTCTAAGGCTAGAAAGTATTTTATCGTAAATTCACTTTTTACGATTCCCGGTGTCGTGCCGATTTTGCCGTAAAACTTCGACGAGTCATAACTTCTTCTTCATAACTCGGATTTCGGCGTTATTTATATGTATGGAACCCTTGTGACATATACTATAACTTGGTTAAGATTAATCCTTCTAAATAACCTTCCATAAAAAAGTCATTTTTGACGCTCATTGTCTCTAAATTGACTAGCCTGAATCTGCGGGTGTTACAATTATCTCCCCCTTAGGATGATTACGTCCCGTAATCATCAACAAAACAGGGCTTGTATAATGACTCCATACGCTATCTCTTCATCTTAGGTAATAATTGTAACTTCTATGTTTCTTCAAATGAGTATCTAACTCTTGGTCCTCTTTACTGCAAGCGGTGCTCGATCTTGCACCCGCTCTCTGTCTCATGTTAGACTTTTAATCATGACCTTTATGTCACAATATCAATCATTATCAGAGACTCATTCTTCTTACAAACTTAGGATAAGTTCTTTGATTACCATAATAGACCGATGAGTCACATTCTAATGACCATTCATCATATGATGCAACGCTTAGAATCAGGTCTTTTAGAGTCAAATTCCAGAACAAACTATACCTTCCTTCATGTTCTAATCACATCTTTAAAGGTGGCATTTCTAGCTACAAGCAACTATCGCGATACCTCTACTGATCGCTTTGATTATCTTTTATTTCAATCTTCCGGCTTAAGTCATATGCTACATCTAACTTGTATCTCTGAACCACGTAGAATACATATCTTATTCAGACTCGATATGATATGACCACTCGGGTAGGAATAATAGTCATCTTCTTAGTCATTACCGAAACGATGGTAACGACTTACTTGAACAAAATGGAATCAATTACTAGCTTCTTGGTAACCTTGTGACTTTCCCTGATCCAAGTGTGAGTCCTGTGCTTCCGGTAGTATAGGCCTCTACTACCATTCACACCTACTCATACTCGTCTCAAGTATTGTCTCGCAGTTTTTCCAAGTTATTATCACAGAAACAATTTTAACACATACAACTGTCTCCAAACAATCATATAATTTTCTCTAGACTCTACTAGGACTTCTTCCATGCGTATCTTCGATCATCAATTCTGCTTCAACTCGGTTGGTGACGGAAATGTCAGACGATGGGATAACTTCTTGGATTATACCAAAAATCTTTCTTTCTGCTAATCGAAAGTGTACTTCTCCCGTACTAGACGTATTATTTATTAGACGCATTCTAAAGGCAAGATATCACTCTTACGCTATCTTCCGATAGGTACTATTCAGTATCGTAAGCCTTCTCATTTCCTCCATTTACTCAATTCACTACGAGTCTTCACCATGATGTTCTGCAAACCAAAGTAGTCGTTTGGTGTATCGAGACGAGAATAAAGATAGAGGAAGGTTTAGACGCGTATTCCTCCTTATTACTTCACAAGTTACATGCCAGTTCTAATACCGTATTTAAACGTTTAGAAATCTGAACACATAAAGTTTCCAGATCCGGTCGGCAACAGACCATAGATCCGATCAAACGATAGCATCATATAGCATCACAAATCATTTAGCACATAAAAGCATTTTGGGCATCTTCCTTAAATAAGCTAGTGCTTGTGTCTATTCAGGTGTACTACCTAAAATATATTAGACACACTCCTCACGATCATCGCTTAGTATTCTAAGTTTAAGTCTAGAAATAAATCTTTATTCCTAGTTCGCTTAAACTAATGCTCTGATACCAACTGTGACATCCCCATTTTTCACGGCCAGAAAAGACCGATTTTTGTTTATGCTTTATAAAAATCAGAGTACTTCTTTTGATAAAAATGTTGCGGAATTTGTTCCCAGTAAAACATGATAAATACGTTATCAAAGAATTTCCAAAGAAATGTATTTTTATTCATTTTAAAACATTTGGGATGTCATTGTCAATACAGAAACATAAGCATAAACAGAACTTACATTCATTTACACTAGTGATCTACATCTCTTTAATCTCTCAGTGTAATGTAGCTTCGTATCGACACCTGTGATATAAATAAGCTTGAGTGGGTCAGGTTGGGAAACCTGGTGAGTACATAGGGTTTTCAACCCACAATAATATAATTATTATGTTTAAACATCAAATAATCAACCCAATTACCCATCCCCGTTATCTACTTTACTCTTAAGGATCTACCCTAAGAATCATCTATCCTGCATCCGTTCATTTCGAAGTCCATTACTTCTAGGGTTTGTATAGCAGGCACTAAGTCCATAGCTGCCAATGCTCGTTCGTAAAGCACTAATTCCATAGCTGCTAAAGTTCATTCATCGGATACTAAATCCGTAGCTACCAGTGTTTATCTAATAGGTACTAAGTCAATAGCTACCAACGTTTATCTAACCGGTACTAAGTCCGTAGCTACCAACGTTGATCTAATAGGTACTAAGTCCATAGCTACCAACGTTTATCTATCAGGTACTAAGTCCATAGCTACCAGCATTTATCTAATAGGTACTAAGTCCATAGCTACCAACGTTTATCTATCAGGTACTAAGTCCATAGCTACCAACGTTTATCTAATAGGTACTAAGTCCATAGCTACCAACGTTTATCTATCAGGTACTAAGTCCATAGCTACCAGCGTTTATTCAATAGGCACTAAGTCCATAGCTGCCGATGTTAATTATTATGCACTAAGTCTATAGCTGCCAATGTTCACTCATATCATCTTTCATTTCTCATCATTCATCTACCCATGTTTTACCCAACATATTCATAGATATAAAATACATATACAGTTTAAATCATTTAAAACATGTATAAAATCATTCATTCAGCATAGATAACAAGTATACAGACAATATGCACACATAGACCTCGTCGGCTAATTCTCATTCTACCTCTGATTTGCAAAACTGTATCGAATTTATCGCGCTCGAAGTGTAGAGACTAAGTTTCGTCCATATCTTTCGCATACGAGCTCTGTTATCGATGTTCTTTATATTCACGCATTGGTATTTATGAGTACTACAACTTTCATTTAGATCCCGTCAGCTAATTCTCACTCTATCTCAGATTTACAAAACTGTATCGAATTCGCCGCGTCGAAGAGCAGGGACTAAGTTTCATTCATATCTTTCGCATACGAGCTCCGTTTTCGACTGTCTTTTTATCGTTTAACTCCTATTAACGATATCTTCATTTACCGTTTAGATTATTTTGGGTATAAATCGACCAATCTAAAATTCGAATTTCCGGGTTGTGCACTGCTATGCTAAATCTTAGAAAAATCATAACTTCCTCATACGAAGTCAGATTTGGACGTTATTTTTATGCACACTCTCGGTTTAACATATACTACGACTTTTGTTTATTTCGCTAAGTCTAGAAAGTATTTTATCGTAAATTTACTTTTTATGATTCCCGGTGTCGTGCCGGTTTTGCCGTAAAACTTCGACGAGTCATAACTTCTTCGTCATAACTCGGATTTCAGCGTTATTTATATGTACGGAACCCTTGTGACATATACTATAACTTGGTTAAGATTAATCCTTCTAAATAACATTCCATCAAAAATTCATTTTTGATGCTCATTGTCTCTAAATTGACTAGCCCAAATCTGCGGGCGTTACACACTGGGGTACGCCCAACGTACTACCTGATTAAGCACTTTCTCCATTGAGTGCATAATGCCTGATTCCTTTACATCCAAAAGTCAGATCTAAGCTTGTTAAGACGTACTAAGGCATAAAATTGGCAACTTTATGCCTTTGCATGCCCCATGTGCACCCAACACCCCCATTAAGACCTTTTCAAGGTTCTTAATCCATGCATGAGGTCAAAAATCCCAACAAGACTCCATTTTTATGTTACAAAAGGACCAAGGGACCTCAGATCTGTCATTTCCATCTTCTGGAGTTGCTTAACTCACAAATGGAGGTCCAAAAACAACCAAAGGGGCAAAACTAGAAAACCCTAGCTAGATCTAATGATTTAAGTGGAAAGATCCAAGCTTTTTACCTCCAGGAACTCGTCAAGGTCGTCTATGTGAAGATTCTTGAAGCCAAAAGACACTCCAAGCTTCTTTGACCACTTCTTCTTCTTTGGATGAACACTAAAAGGACCACAAAAGCACTCTCAAGGCTTAAAAATGCTCCCACAAAGGATATTAGGGCTTCCAGGAACGTTTGAAGGTGAAAGGAGCTGATGAGGGTGAGGCTCAAGTGAGTTAAGGGCGTTTAAATAGGTCACAAGTCCGCAAATTAGGGTTTGAACCCTCGGCACGTACGCCCAACGTACGTGCGGATCCTCCGCGATCAGCCATGCAGAGTACGCTAAGCATACTCATAAGTACGCCCAACGTACTCAAGGGACCAATTATGTCAAAATAGAAATTCTTCGAGGGTTTCAATTCATACCTGATTTATGGCGTTACACTATCACAGTCTCCGGGATGTTCATTCTTTTCAACGCGTCTAGGAGTATGATGCTTACCGAGGATCCTCCGTCGACAAGGATCCTTCTAATGAAATGGTTAGCGATGTACATAGTGTTCACTAATCCGTCATGGTGAGGATCCTGGACGTCCTGTCTATCTGCTTCATCGAATGTGATCTCCCTTTGGTTAGTGATCGTTGTGTTTTTCCGTGGTCCATTTTCCTTCTCCGTTTTGGTATCTTTGCGTGCCTTTTGGCTGCAGAGTAGGAAGTACCACAAATGTCGGATCCTCCGGAGATCACATTGATCACTTTGGCATCAGCTGGGGGGATCCTGGTCTTTCGAGGATCTTCTGAGGATCCTGGTCTTTTTCTTTGGATTTTCCTATTCTTCTCCCCAGGATATCTTTGAGGTATCATTTTCCTAGAAGATAGTTGATTTCCTTTCTGAGAGCTATACAATCCTCCATGACGTGACCAAAGTCCTCATGATATGCACACCATTTGGACTTGGTCTTCCAAGCGGTGGATTTTTCTCCTTTCCTTGGCCATCTGTCTTTGTCTCCAAGATCCTGCATGGCGAAGATCACACCTAAAATGTCCATAGAAAAATAATAGTCAGTAATTTTAGGGAAATCTTCTTCCTCCCCCTCATATTCAAGGGCATTAACTATGTGATGACCGTGTTTGGAGTAAGGCTTTGATTTATAGGATCATTGGGCCGAGGAGTCGACCTTCCTATTGGGGTGATCATAAGAGCTTGGAGGGTTGCTCCTCCTTTGGATCTCTTTGTCTTCTTCGAGCCGGATGAATCTCAATGCCCTGCTCCTGATTTCGTCCATCCTTTTTCATGGTGTCATTACGAGATCTTCATAGAAGGGAGAATCCTTCTTTAGGCCCATTTTGAAAGCTTCAACTACAGTTGCCATGTCGATGTTGGGGATACTCAGATCTTCCCTGCCAAACCTATTTACAAAAGTCCTAAGAGATTCCTTAGGATCTTGAACCACTCGATAAAGATTACTAGTGATCTTCTCGAATGTCCTGCTACAAGAAAATTGATTGTTAAATAAATTAATCAAATGAGAAAATGATGTGATCGAATAAGGAGGAACGTTAAGGAGCCATTTTAGAGCGGATCCTATGAGGGTGGAACCAAAGCCCTTGCACAGGCAGGCTTTTTTCAAGTGAGTAGGTATGGGAATAATTTCCATCCTCTCCCTATATTGCGCTACGTGCTCCTCAGGATCCGTGGTTCCGTCGTAGGGCTTCATGTTTGGGGTATGGAAGCGTTTTGGAACTTCAGTGTCAAATATCGTCGGGATGAATCTAGAGATCCTGTGACTTATGGGGGATACCTCTGGTATTCGTTGAACTACTCCGGGTACGCTTGATATCATCTGTCTTAGTTGCTGTAGCTCTTTAGCCATGATCGGGCTTAAACTTGTGTCAAGATCCATTGAGTTAGTTGTAAACATATTATTATTGATAGAGTTACTAGGATACCTATTATTGGGAGTAGCAAAGGTCTCGTTAGGATCCTCGGTCTCGCGACGGATGGCTGAGGATCCTGGGTTGTCAAAGTTCAGGGTCTTGGGTTGCAAGACTGAGGACGCTGCCTCCTGAGGCTTGTGGATCTCCGTCCTCATTCTTTCCACTTCCTTAAGGATCTTCCTGTTGCTGGGCAACTTGTCGCTCTAGCCTCTTTATTATAGCAAAGATCTCGTTGTTGGAAATCAATACACTATGATCCTAAGGTGACCGGAGAGGCGTTTTTCTTTGATGTCTCATAGACTTTCTTGGGAGCTCCTGTTGGTGGCAGTGGAAGGTTTTTAGAGAAAATGGGAGGAATCAAGGAGGAAGACAGAGTCGACTGAGTAGACATGATTTTTTGAGGGATATTGAACACCACGGCCCCACGGTGGGCGCCAAATTGTTTTGGTCAAAAATCAACTAAGTGAATATCAACAAAAGTGTATGAGAGGCTGTGGTGTTGTAAGTGAAGTGATTAATGAAGTTAGAGAAAAATTACACAGGTGGTTTACAAGGAAAGCCCTTCATCCTTGCTAGGATCTCCGACATAAAACCTTGGGAGGTGATAATGATCACCTGCCTTGATAATTTTATTGATTGAAATGATCGATTACAGAGAAAATGTAAAGAGTGTAAGTACAAATGCTATTGTTTTGCTAAGTCTCGTGTGTAGTGAGATGAATACAAGTACTTTATATAGTCAAAATCTAATAACTAAAACTCCGAAAATTATGGGATCCTCCGAGATCAACTTATAGTCATTGCTTGACTTGGTCATCCGGGTCTTTTGCATAGTTGTGACGACTATTCGTTGGGAGTGTGACTTTGACTAGTTATTTCTACACATGTGAGAAATACAAAAGAATATATGGTCTTTATAAATAATAAAAATATTAGTTAGGATCCTGGAGTATATTTGGGATCCTGAGGTTCGAGGATCCTGAGCCTTTATGGATCCTTAGACTTGAGGATCTCAAAGTAGTTACGAGATCCTAGCCCTAACAATTAGAAGCACAAATTTTATCATAAAATTATCTTTGTAGTTACTTTTTTTTAATCACATCTTTTAGATATCAATCACACGTTATTATAGACATAAACAATCCACTTTGTGCTTTAATCACATATACTTGCTATCTTTTATGTACAAACATATATTCAATCATATGTGATTAGCATCTGTTAAGAAAACATACATTCTATTGTATAGTTTTTTAAATCATTTATGATTGACATCTCTTATAATCATAAATGTTTTTCCTGTTAATCACATATTTTATTGCTTGACAATTTCCTTTTCAAGTGATAATAAGTCATCATAACCAAACTAGGGTGTTTCAAGTAAATTTTCTTTTTAACACTCTTTTAATCATATATGATTATATAAGGATTTTTTTTTTGTGTTAGTAGAAGTGAATATGTGTGTTAATCCGTTGTTTTGTTATTAAATCTGCTTAAGTCAATTGTTAATCACATGTAACATCCCCAAAATTCAAGGCCAAAAATTTCATTTGTAAGTAAGTTATTACATAAACCATCAGTATAAAAACATTCATAATAATATCTCGTGTCAAGCCAAAGTGTCAGTAATCAAAACATATTATCATAAAACCATATCAGAGTGTGATCCCAAAGATCTCATGTGCGGAAAACATAGTGTGATGCGCTGCGATTGAGCCGGCTCCTTTCCTTGAAAACAAAGTACTTGAAACCAAAACTGAAAACCGTAAGCACAAAGCTTAGTGAGTTCCCCAGATACCACATACCATACAAACCAACTGATCCATACATGCCATACATAGCCAAGAGCCATACATAACCAATATATCCATAATCAAGTAAGGTGTTATGTGCCAAACATAGTCTTGCTAAGGTGCTATGTGCCAAACATAATCTTGCGGTTATGCCACGGGCTGCACGTGGTCTTCCTGGTCAAGCCTGGGGCCACTCCCTAGGTCTTACAGACAAGTGCCAAGGGCCACACCTGGTCTTTCATGCAAGTATCACAAAGACAACTATACAGACTACTCTACTAGGCCACTCTGCATATAGTGTGCCAGGAGCCACCCCCTGGTCTTTCATACACAATAGCATACAGTGCGCCAGGAGCCACCTCCTAGTCTGTCATACATATTGCCTAGGGCTAACCCCCGGGTCTTCCTATCATACATAATAACATACTGTGTGTCAGGAGCCGCCTCCTGGTCTTTCATGCATTATAGCTAGGGCTAACCCCCGGGTCTTCCTACCATACATAATAACATACTGTGTGCCAGGAGCCTCCTCCTGGTCTTTCATGCATAATGCCTAGGGCTAACCCCCGGGTCTTCCTACCATACATAAACTAAATGGGTCGGCATTGTGGCCGTAGACCCATACAAACAGTTAGGAGACTCACCTCGCACTGCTGAACTTTGCTGATAACCCTCTGGCTGCTGTCCGACCACTTTCTGAACCGCTGCTCCACTAGCTCCCCGAGCTACTAATATCAATAAAACACTTAGTTCCAAACTGAACTCTAGAAGTCAAACTAAGTCAACTCTGGTTAAAGTCAAAGTCCTGGTCAAAGTCAACCTTCCAGTTGACTCGACTCGCCGAGTCAACCCGAAGACTCGCCGAGTCCTTAAACTCAGAAGCTCTCAAAATACGACCCAACTCGCCGAGTCACCCCAGGACTCGTCGAGTTCAACGATCTCTGAGTCCCATCCTGTCCAACTCACTGAGTCACCACTCAACTCACTGATCCGCGTCTTAACCAGAAGAGGTTGGGGGTTCTGCGACCTGACTCGTCGAGTCCAAGAACAGACTCGCCGAATCCTAGGCAATCTTCAACAGACTCGCCGAGTTGTTCTTCCAACTCGCCGAGTCCATGCACATATTCATACAACTCATCGAGTACACCCATGTGACTCGCCGAGTCTCTCCAGTTCTCAATCCATACAGTGGCTTTTCGAGCCATGCAGGGGCTCCAATCCATAGATCCACTCTTCTACAGTCTATGCCCCACATAAAGTTGCAAACTTTACGTGAAACCAAGGAGATATAGGCCCAAAACACTCTAGGGCTAGGGTTTAAGACAAATGGGCTTCACCAATGACTTATTGACTGCTGCTTTACGACATTTTGGACCATCACAACCCTAGATCTGAAGTAGCAACCTCAGATCTAAGCCCCAAACCCGAAATAGACCTCAATCTTGCCAAAATAGCCCCAAATCTCATTCAAGAATAGATCTAGATGCAAAAAGGGTGAAGGTAACAGCTTATTACCTCCAAGATGACCTCCCACTGAAGATTAATCCAAATCTCTGCAAACCCCCTTGATCCAAGCGTCTTGATCTTCAAGATCTCTTCACAAAACCACTTATCCAAGCTCTAAATTGCTTCCAAGGACTCTCACTCACGATTTAGGGTTTCTGGATCTCAAACGGGTAGCAAAGAGGCTGGGGAAGGGATGTAATGTTCTTTAAATAGGGCACAACCCTCGGGATTAGGGTTTTTCTCGTCCAGACCAGACTCGTCGAGTCCACTAGCCGACTCGCCGAGTCGGTCACTTACTCTATGCCCCGGATCCCGCTCCGACTCGTCGAGTTCCTCCTTGGACTCGACGAGTTGACTCTTGACTTAGAGCCTTTCCTTTTTTTCTTGGTCTTTCTGATTCTGGGTGTTACATCACATGTGATTATTCATGTTTTGGTGTTCAATAAATATTGGCATATGCTTAATATTGACACATGTTTAGTTGATCTATGCTCGGCTGTCTTTTATAAAAAATCAACATCAATTTAATATATTATCATAAAAATACAAAATATTATAACAAAATTTTAATTTGGTTTTAACTTTATCAGACGAAATTCTAAAATCTCCTTTAAATAGAATACAATTTCTTCGTCCGCAAAACCCACGTTTTTTAACATCCATGCAAATTGATCTTCAGACAAATACAGGGTATTGGTTTAATGGAAATAAATATCAAAATTAATTTAAAAATATCAGAAAAATATAAACAAATATTGAATTTTTATTCTGAAGTGTAGTTCTGAACCATTATGTAACATTCGGATTCCCAGGTATATTATTTTAATTATGTATTTGAGGTTCATTGATCTACTCGACGAGTTGGTGCTATAACTCGCTGAGTAGAAGCGAGTGTGGCCATGTGAGTTTAATGATCTACTCGACGAGTCCGAGAGTAGACTCGCCGAGTAGGCGCTGGGATGAAAAACCCTAGATCCCCGGGTTTGGGACCTATTTAAAGGCACTTATAGCCTCATTTGCGGCTACTCTTCCTTGAGAGCAAACCCTAAACGACCTTTGAGCCTACGGAGAGAGAGTGCTTTGCTAATTGTGAGTGTTTGGTGCATTTTGTGAAGAGGAGAGAAGATTTCCAAACCAAGGGACAAGAGGGTGTTGCTAGATCTGAGGTTATTTCACTTCAAAGCTTCTGGAAAAGGTTCAAAGCTTACACCTTTCTCATTATTTTGTATAGATTTCATGATTTTGTGAATCTAGGGTTTTTGCACCCAAATATGAGGACCTTGAGTGTTCCATGCTCATTGGGAGGGTTGAACTTCAGATCTGGACCATGTGAGGTCCCTAGATGTCCAAAAGTCCCTGCTTTATCCAGCCATAATAGTGATCTTGAGTGATAAACCCTTTTTGGGGTGTGTTTTGGCATTTTAAGCTCAAAATGCCATGTATGAACGTAAAGTCTGTGACTTTACGTGATAGATGAGCCCTAAGAGTGTAGATCCAAAGTTTGGGGAGGTTCTCTGCCTTGAAAACGACTGAATGAGAGATGAGTCTGAATGGACTCGCCGAGTCAAGAAGCCGACTCGACGAGTCGGATGGGGTTGTCCCGATGGAGTTGATCGTGTAGCAACTCGGCGAGTTGACGGGTCAACTCGGCGAGTTGAGCCAGACTTTTGAGTGTTTCTGTGGATGGCGAGCAGACTCGTCGAGTCCCATGAGTGCACTCGACGAGTAGGGTCAACATGGACTGTTGACTCGAGTTTGACTTCTGTTGACTTAGGGTTTGGTCAACCCTGTCTTTGGGAAACCATGGAAGGAGTAAATTGGTCTCTTCCACTTCAAGAGAGAGAGAGAGAGAGAGAGAGATTTAGTAGAATTGTAATTTAAAGAGTTAATTGGATACGATTATGTTATGTGTTTAGGAGGAGGCTAGACTTGGTGATTCGTGTGCGAGAGTATTCATTCACTTAGCTTACTTACGAGGTGAGTCTTCTCATTATACTTACCTTGGGTGGTAATCTATGTGTGACCGGAGGGTCTTACGTGCATATACTGTGTATTGAGATATCCTGCTTATTTGTCTTTATGATATGTATGTTGTGTATTATATTGAGATACTGAGTTGAGGGACCGGAGGGTCCATCTGAGTTGTGGGACCAGAGGGTCCCATTGAGACACATTTGACCAGAGGGTCTTATCTGAGTATAGCCATGAGAGGCTGATGAGATATGAGCGGTATTTTGGGGAACTCACTAAGCTTTGTGCTTACCGTGTTATGTGTTATGTGTTTCAGGTACTTCTCAGGATTACGGGAAGGTGCCGGCTTGATTGTACACACGTCAGAGATTTGAGTCATGTCTTGAGAGGATCCTGGATTTGTTATATATACAGTTTTTGGGATATGTGTTGGATGATTTGATACTATAACACTTTTGAGATGTTTGAATTGAGAAAAAAATGTGTTTTAAATTTTGAAAATTCTGGTTCGAAATTTACGTTGTTACACATTATTCCGAAATTGATCTTCGTATTCTGTACATCGTTCTTCATATTCCGAAGTGATACTACCATTCTGGAATCACTTGTAATGGATAATGTACATTTATCTCTCATTAAAAAAATGAGGCTAAACACATTTTAAGGTATTTATATGGTTATTATATGTCTAAAACATTTAAAAAAAATAAATAAAAAGACAAAACTACAAATTTAGTCCTTGTGGTTTGCAAAAAACTTTGGATAGGGTCCAAAAAGTTTCCAACTTGCATGGAAGGTCCAAAATCAAAACATTTCTGTGATTTGGGTCCAAAAAAACTTGAAAGGACGATTATGCCCTTTGATTTCTTTTTTTATATTTTTTATAATTAATCTAATATGATTTTATTTAAAAACTAAAGAAAAAATAAAAAAAGTATCCCCTGCCCCACCCACCGTTCTCTCTCTCTCTCTCTCTCTCTCTCTCTCTCTCTCTCTCTCTCTCTCTCTCTCTCTTCGTCTTCTCAAATCTCATGGACTTCATCTTCTTAAGATATCCCTAAATTGATGAACAAAATCCAAAATCAAGCCATAGAAAGAAATTGAAACCTAAACACACAGACACACACATTCACATTCTAACGCAAAGCACCCACATCGGTTGGAAACAATCTCATAAACATGATTGAGTCCATAAAACATATATATCTGTATCGATTTCTTGCACATCCCCACCCCAAGCTTTTTCACCTGAAGAAGTAACTGCAATCATCCATTGAAAGTCGTCTGAGGAACAAGATTGCAGGGTTCAAAGTTGTGGATGAAATCGCATATAAACTATACACACCAACGACAAGTACCAAAGAAGAAATTAAAACTCATTCATCCCAAAATATTTCCTCCCATCTCTCTTTCTCTCTCTAAAACCCTTCTTCTATTACCAATCCATGTGACAATCAGTTTTCAAAAAAAACATCGTAATACCGTCGATTCCAAATCAAATTCATGTACAATGGTGGAATCGATAATCGGAACAGAAACGAGACAGATCTGTTTTTAGACGTTTCGTCTGCCACCTCCGGTCATCGGATCATGGTTCTCAAACGAAGAACCCAAACAAAATTTTAAGGAAGTGCTCAATCGAAGTGGGTTTTCTGAGAACTTGACTAATTGAATATATATATATATATATATATATATATCCATCGGAGATGGATATGTAAGGTTTATTTGGGTTATTTTTTCAGTTGGGTTTTTTGTTAATGTGTGTGTGTAAGTTATGTTTATGAAGATGATTTGCAGGTGGTTATTCATCCCAAAAATCTGGAGAAAAAGATAGAGACACATGAGTCTTTAGTGTCAATTCTTGATGACATATCCAAAAAACCTTTGTTCTTCATAGAGTTTTGTAACTTTAATGTGTGTGTGTGTGTGTGTGAGAGAGAGAGAGAGAGAACGATGGGTGGGGTGGGGTAGGGGATACTTTTTTTCTTTTTTCTTTATTTTTTTTTAATGAAAATAGTATTTGATTAATTATAAAAAATACAAAATAGAAAATAAAATGGCATAATCGTCTTTTCAAGTTTTTTTGGACCAAAATCACAGAAATGTTTTGATTTTGGACCTTCCATGCAAGTTGGAAACTTTTTGGACCCTATCCAAAGTTTTTTTGCAAACCACAAGAACTAAATTTGCAGTTTTGTCAAAAAAAAATACAAAAATTAGATATTCCAGACTAGTTCTTCGTATTCCGGAAATGATCTACGCATTCCGGAGTACATATAATTGTTTGTAAAGTAAAATGCAAGTAAATTAAAAAGTAGAACTCACATGGTTTGTGTAATCCATGGTAGATAAGCTTAAAAAACTCCGTCTAAAATGCGGGTAGCAAAAGCTTCAAATTTTCACTTTCTGGAATGTTTATTACCATTGTTTGGGTATGGGTCCCATATATAGCATGATGGGTTTTGCCCGTTTTGATACGTTCTAAAATAGCCATTCCAAAAATTAAAATAATAATAATAATAATTCCTTATACAAAACTAGTTATTTTTTTAGTAATAAACTAAAACATTGTTAGATTACTCAATTTCCCAAACATCAATGTCACCCAATAAACAAACACTAAATTTTCAAAAAAATAATAATAATAAATTAAAAAAAAAAACTTCAGGCGAATAAAACATATTGACAAAATAGTTTAGGGGCATGATTGTAAATGAAGTAAAGTGAACCACTTTGGCAACTGGCAACTGGGCAAGTGCACACATGTCATAAATGCTGAATAAAAACAAAATCCACGTATTTTTTTGATATTTTATAATGGGTATGTTCAGATGTATCTGTGAATTATTTGGGTCCCACGTGCGCATCCGCATGCTTTCCTCGATCTTTATCCTATACAATTCAAACAAACACGTGCTAATCACGTCCCACTTATATATGGCCTAATACTTGCCTCCCGATAACCTCACTCATCTTATTCTTATCACATGGCCCTCGTTCGTGAACGACGCCAGTCAAAACTCGGCCTCCGGTTGCAGGAAATCTCCGAGCGCCGCCCTCGTTTCCCTCTACCCCTCCCTCCCACCACCACATCCCAACAATCGACAACCACCACCGTCGCCGAATTGGAAACCGTTCAAGTTCTTGGTCACGGAAACGGCGGCACCGTCTACAAAGTAGTGCATAAGAAAACGTCTAACGTCTTCGCTCTCAAGGTTGTACATGCCGACAGTGATCCGATGATGCGCCGGCAGATATTTAGGGAGATGGAAATTCTTCGAAGAACGGATTCACCTTTTGTGGTTCACTGTCATGAGATATTCGAGAAGCCTGACGGGGATATTGCGATACTGATGGAATACATGGACGCCGGGACACTAGACTCGCTACTGAAAAACGGTGGGAGTGGAACGTTCACGGAAAAGTCACTCGCCGACATCGCGCGTCAGATTCTCAACGGACTTAACTACCTCCATGCCCACAAGATCATTCATAGAGATATCAAACCAGCAAATCTTCTCGTGAACAAAAACATGGAGGTGAAGATTGCCGATTTTGGAGTAAGCAAGATCATGTGCAGGACGCTCGACGCCTGCAATTCCTACGTCGGCACGTGCGCCTACATGAGCCCAGAACGGTTCGATCCCGACACTCACGGTGCCAACTATAATGGTTACTCCGGCGATATCTGGAGCTTGGGGTTGACGATGTTCGAGCTTTACATGGGTCATTTTCCGTTCTTGCCGGCCGGTCAGAAACCTGACTGGGCGACGCTCATGTGTGCGATATGTTTTGGGGAACCACCAAGCCTGCCGGAAGGAGTTTCCGACGAGTTTCGGAGCTTCATAGAGTGTTGTTTGCAGAAGGATTCTAGCAAGAGGTGGACAGCCTCGCAGCTACTTTTGCATCCATTTTGTAGACAACCTGAAATTTAAGATGGACGGCGCCGGAGCGTAACCGGAACGGATGTTGAGTTTTTGTTTTTTTATGTATATACATGATGATGAAAGTTCAAATATGGGGAAACATCGTGATCTTTGTTTTTTCAACTACTTCAATAGTTCGATTGTATATAAAACCAAATTCAAATTCAAATTTAATTCTGAAATTTATCTTACAATAAATTTGATAACAATATAATCTTTTATTAAAATCGTCCAGAAATGTTGATTTATCAAGAATTATAATAATAATAAGTAATAATAGAGTTAATCACTAAAATATCATATATATGACATTATTAAACAGCTACCTCTACCTAATTTATATTTATATTTAAACAAAACTTAAAAAATGGTTCTGGTTTTCGAAAATATCAAGTTTAATCCTTAAGTTCAAAAAACCTTACAGATGGTCCCTGTGGTTTCAAAACTTTTAATATTTAGTCCGTCCGCCTAACTCCGTCAGTTTTCTACCGTTAAGTAAGGGGCATTTTCGTCATTTCAATACCCAGAGACCATTTATGAGGTTTTCTCTATTTAAAAAAAAAGAAAAATTATATAATTATTTAATTAAAGGGCCCCACCCTCCCCCCCCCCCTCTCTCTCTCTCTCTCTCAAGCAGAAAAACGAAGGCTGCTACCCTATGTTCCAGCCATGTTTCTTTCTTCTTTCTCGATGACAAGCTAGCTAAACAGCCACCGATCTTGCTGTTGTTGCCTCCCTTCTTCTTCTTCTTTAATTTTAATCGACAAAATCTCCATCAGAGGTGGGGTTTTCCGACAGTCAAGAGGGCATGATTCTGATACTCTTCTCGTATATCTCCGGCGATGATTCTGATACTCTTCTCGTATATCTCCCTGATGCGTTTTCTTTATATTTCCTTTGTTTTTTTGATGTTTTGTTTCAAATTCTTGGAAATATTTGCAGGTTTTGCTAAGGAACAATTGAGGGTTTAACTCCGATAAAGGAATTTGATCATTAGCGGTGAAAGAAAGCTCCGGCAAGACACATGGAGCCGATTTCGTGTAGAGTTTCCAGTTTCTGCAAACTGTTATCTCAACAAAATCAGTGCAAAGTTCGAGGGAAACATTCTCTTCGTTAGGCAACCCAAATTGATCACTCCAGAAGCAAAACCAGTTCAAGAAACCCCGCCGGCAGTTGCAGCGGCGTCGGTGCCGACGCCTCAAAAGCCTGTTGATGTACCAAATGTGGGTCAGAAAACTACCGATGAAAAACCCACTCCAGCAATACAAACAAATACAAAGAACAGTTTGAGGAAAGATCAAGAGGTTCCTAAGATGGGATTAGAGGAATCGAGCAAAAAACACGAAGATGGGATTAGATCTCCCTGGTGCGATTTCTTCGAATGATGGGAAAAGAAGAAAGAAAACGGGGCTGCTGCCCCTCTTGTATTTACCGAAAATAGCTCTTCTGGTGGAGGACTTTGACAGTCAATCAGAAAGAGAGAGAGAGAGAGAGAGAGAGAGAGAGAGAGAGAGATGGTGCGGGACCCTTTGAATATTAAATTTTATTCATTTATTATTATTATTATTTTAAAAAGTAATAGAAAACCTCATAAATGGTCACTGGGTAGTGAAATGACAAAAATGCCCCTTACTTAACGGTGAAATGCTAACGGAGTGAGCCGGAAGGACCAAATGTTAAAAGTTTTGAAACCACAGGGACCATCTGTGAGGTTTTTTGAACTTAGGGATTAAACTTGATATTTTCGAAAACCACAGGGACCATTTTTGAAGTTTTGTCTTATATTTATATTTATATACATATTACTTTTGAGTTCCCTTATAGCACAGTAACTTAACCTTATTGGACCATCGTTATTTTTTTTTCTTTTTTTTTTTTATTCTATCCATCTATTTTCTTCGTCGGGTAGTTAATGCCTTGCTATGTGTCCTTGGAACATACGCTTTTTTTTTTTTTCTATAGACTGCTCTACATCCTTATTCGCATCGTCATCAAATCCCTTCACCGTTTTCTGCCACGTCCCATTCACCGCTTCATCTTACCTTTTCACCGACTTATTCTCTGTCTCTCATCTTCCTATTCGTCTGCTACCGCTCCTCTTCCCCAAACTTCGTCGATATCTCCTCATCGGTGTCGATGTCCACCACTGCAGAAGAACCCGACGAACAGCCATCAGACGTTTTATATAGAGGCGGTTTCGATTTTTCCCACCCACCTCCACTGAGTCTGTTGAAAACTCTTCGCCCGCTTCCAACTTTCTACTGCTCTTGCTGAAAACTGTCACCGATTCAAGTCGGAACTTTAACAATTAACAGAGAGCACTCTTATCTATAGTGCCCATTTTGGAGGCGGCTCCATTTGGAGCCTGATTGTTTCCACCTACCTCCACCGCCATCGATTTGTGTTCACTGCCACCTTCATCTCATCTGCTTTAACCACAGAGACGCTCCACCGGCAATCACCATTCTATTCGATCTTTCATCGTTCTGGTTTGGAAGAAAATTTGTTACCACCACTTAACTTCGTCATCAACCACCGATTACCACCTGTCTGCTTCCTTCTTTCGTCTCCACGTTTCCTCGACCGATTAATTCCTCAAAATCATAAAGCATCGATCTTCATGCACTTTTTCCACTCTCACAGCCTGTCGGTACAAGTTATGTGGGATTAGACTGGAACCTATCCGATTCCTTACTTCCAATACTCGATTTTAAAGTTAATCGATGGTGAGTAACATCATCAGACTTCAGTAATCGATTTGAGAAGCGAGGTTGAGAATCTACTCTCCTTTGTTCATTCCTCATCGTCGGAATCACACCGGTATGTTTCTTTCTTACGGTATTTTTATGCCCTAAATCCTAATTTGATAATGATTATAGCGATTTCAATGTTCACCCTCCCAACGATTGCAGCCTGTTGTTCCGCTTCTTTCCATCTTCTCACCTTCCTCTGAAATTCTAATCTTTTTCTGTAGGTTAATTTTTTAGAGTTTAATTACGCGATTGACGTTTCTGTTTTTGATTTTGGAATCGAGTATGACCAGTCTCCAGCTTTTTTTTAAAGGAATTCCAATATGAAAAAGGGATTTGTAGGTCGGTTAACCAAGAATGCCCTTATATTCATCAAGGTTCTTTATTTCCTATTTATTTGTTGGCATTTTTTTATTGGTTCAAGGTTATAGTTCAGCTGAATGATTTTTGTTTGTCAACAACTAAAAAATTTAGAATTAGTTAATTATAGTGTAATTGGCAATTTAGACGTAACCACTGTGTTTGGGATAATCAAATACAGGTGATGAATGGTCATATTTGTATCTTCAATCACTGCAAGGAATGCAAATGGGTATGAACATGATCATCCCCTACAATTTGAATTCTCAAATTAGGGCAAATGGGTGTCTTGCTCTCTCCCAACAAAGGATAAACCAGGGGCAAATGAGACCACAATTGGCCCAACAAAATGCAGTAGCATCTGGTCAGGTAAACATATTATCTCAATATCTTGATTAGTTAGCTTAAACTGTTGGAAGACTATTACACTTGTATCTTTCAAATCACACATGTAACTGTCAGGCCTTTGTGAACATTGTGCAAGTGAAGGTCATGTTTGCTAATAGTTGTATTCAAAGAAGATGACATATGTTTTCATACTTATTAGCATGGACACCTTACTTTTAGATACACAAATACACTATCTTCTGGTATTATTGATATTCGATATTTTTTGAAAACATAGCAGTGAAATTTAATAGTTTGAAAATTTTATACTTTAAAAGAATTTCTATTGTTTATGTTTTAAAACCAATTAATTCTCTTTCAGAGTATAACTCTCAAAAATTATATTATTAACTTTTCACACTTTTGATTTTGTTAACTCATTAATTTTCTTTCTGACTTTAAAAGGATATTTTAGGATCACCAGATAAAATTGTTGATGGCATGACAGGTGATCATGAACTTGTGCCAGAATGTCTTCCACATTGACCCAAATCATGTCCAAGCAAGACATGAATATGCCAAGTAAACGTTCTGACTGAACTGAATTGGGCAAATTGTATAGGGGTATTTATGTCTTTTCCCTTTATAAGAGATTTCTTCACTTGTACAGGGGCTAATTGAGTGACATCAGTGGTCTATAAAAAATGTATCAAAGTATTTAGTCCTGGTATGTATTAATTTATGTTTGCTGTAATTCACACCAGAATGGCTTTGTGTTTGTGGCCATGTAATTGTCGAGTCACAAGTGATGTTTCCTTAAAATAAAATACTATAATTTAGTGCCTACTATTTCTTTCTGTAAGATTTAGTATGATAACAACTTCCTTTATACAATAATTAAACACATGCTTGCAGCTTTTGGACAATTGTGCTGTTTTGATATACCACATAGGAAGAAAAAGCTAACTTATGGACCATTTATAGTTGTTGTCATCAGAGTGTCGGCATAGAAGCATTTTATAGAATGTGTACATTGACTGCTTTTAAGTCAAGAAGATTTTACACCACTAACATTCAGGAATTTGAAACTATACATGTCATCACATGATAATATGAATGATGATGAAAGACAAAAGAAATTAAAAAAATTATGTAGTGTTTGGCTTTCGCCTACCTCTTTCCTTTCATTTTTGGTCCATACAAATCGCTCTGGTTGAAATATTGCCGTTATTGATGTATATGGTTTTAATTGTTATTAGTACATATAGTGCACAACTTGCTATTGAACGATTTGGCAATTAAGACTTATACATTTATGTATGGAAATCATTGGCAACAAATGTTTCAAGCAAAAAACCATCCAAATTAATGCATCTGTTAGATATATAGACTGTTAAATATCTGTGTGCATCTCAAACTTATATTTTTAGGGATATTTTACTCATTTCCCCATCTTCATCTTCTGCATTTATTCTTCACCTATGCTTTTCCCCCATATCTTTCATAACTTCTTTCTGAATTCCATGATTTAACTTTCAAATATGAATTACAGATTATCATTTGATACGAGCCTATGGGGTCGACTTTTACGGAGCCAAAAGATTCAGAATGAATGTTAATCATAATAATCTCAGCAGTTGAGATCCGGTTACGATTTTATAAAGAAATATTAGTATCCTCCATAGTGTGGTGCATAGTAACACTAACTAACATCAGCAACAACTTTACAAACGAACACCCTTTAACCCCCGCAGCGCGGGGGAATCTTTCTAGTTAATATAACTAAAAGAAAATTCTTATGGGGAAGGTCAAGCCATGGTTCAAAAATCTCTTGGGTGGGTGGTTAAAAATCGTGTCCTCCCATCAAATAAGGTGGATTGGGAACTTGGGTTTGGAAGTTTGCAAGAGGCCACCCACTCTTTTGTTGTTGGCAAACGTTGTTGGCAAAATGATGGTAGAGATAGAAAACTAAGTTTTAGTTTATTTTTTTATTTTTTTATAATAATTATGTAGGTATATTATATGGAAATTTTCGTTTATATCTTTAGAAACATTTAATATTATTTTTATACTTTTATTAAATTTAAAATTATATATATATATATATATATATATATATATATATATATATATATATAGTTGAATCCCTAGCTGAATCAGCGACGGATTTCTGACAAGTTTCCGACGGAAAGTATATTAAGTGGAAAATAATCAAATGCAGATATTAGGTTGGGATCAACGATAGTTTATCGACGAATTAGATAGGGAACAGCGAAGGAATTATCCATCACTAATGTTTTTTATAAAATAACCCATAATCGCTCGCTATTATATTTTCCCACTTGCTTTTTCAGTTCCCTCTCAATGGACGGTCTCATAAAATGATACCCCGCTTCCCCTCTCCCCAAAACATTTGCTAGGTTTTATTCGTCTCTCATTCACGTAAATGTCCCGCCTCCCACCTCTTCGTCTTCGCTTGGTCGCACACCTCCCACTCCGTTCTAGGGTTCGAAATGGGAGTGATACCATCTTCATTCGTTTTAGTCTCATATCTCCACGCCTTCCGCTCCTCTTCGTCGTATCTCTGTCGCCCTCCGCCTTCTCTCTGTGTCTAATCTTCTATCGTCATCACCATCACCGATTCAGCATCCACCAGCGGTTATGCTGGCTGCCACTGCTCAGGAATCAGCCACATCATCGTCGTAGCCCTGCTCCCGTTGTCATTCTTCATCATCTCGCCCTCTATTTTCATGTCCCTCCACTCGGTTTTCTCTGCCTCCATTGAAGAAGGTAAACCCTAAATTTTTAGTATCAATATAGGAATTAAATCAAGTTATTAGGGTACAAAACATGGCCAAGAATATTGATTTTTGTTTACTCTTCACAGCCAAGCGATGCTTCTGTTGATCACTTCTGAAGGCATTGTTGCTTCTCTATCCTAAAAACCCCTAATTGTAATTTCGTTTTAGTATAAGTTTGTGATGGGTTTTGAGCACAACAATAAATCCTATGTGTTTATGCAACCTTACTGCTTTGGATCTAGGTTTTCACTAGTTGAACATGTTGAATACAAAAGAGAAACCCTAGGAAGCTAACATAAATTTCGAAATCTATACAAAATTAGGGTTTAGATGCATACCTTTATTGTTATGTAGCAATAACAGTAAAACCTTGATGATCTTGAACTCTTGAGAGCAAGTGTCTCAAATGTGACACCTCTAATGGCTTACAAACACTCTTTGCAAGAGGATGAGAGGAGAGAGGAGGAGATAGCACCAAAATTTCGACTCTTCTAGGGTTAGATAGATGGGGCCGAAATCCTAAGGGGTTGGGGTCTTTATATAGTTGTTGGTTGCTTAGAGCCAAAGCTAGGGTTTGCTGGAGGAAATCCTAAATTCCAGCTTAAGGGCTAAGCAGCCCATGCACTCCTATTCTTAAGGCCTTGGACGAAAACTTATAGGTCCTCCCTATAATTTTCGTCCACTCCTTCCATGGAGTCCATTAGCCCAATTTCACAACTATCAATCAATTGCAAAACAACACCTTATACATTTAATTAATTCCTTTAATCCCAAAATTAATTCCAAATTAATTTTTGATTAAATATTAATTAAACAACATGATTTCCAATTAATATATTATTTTCATAACATATTAATAAATCATTTATATCAATTTATTATTCCAAATAATAAATTCAACTTCTCCCCAAAAGTCATCATGTCAAGTTGCTAGAGTGAAGACAACCCAAAAGGACTGTGCTACTATTAATTCAAGTATATACCAATTATACTTATGAGCTTTGTAAAACCCGATCTAATGTATCAATCGAAGTCACTAGAATTTCTGCGGAATCCCAATCTAATGATTAACGCAAACCAGTTATAAGGAATTAAGAACACAATATCAAATCTTCAATGAACACTATATTGATCAATAGTCTAGTACATAAGATCTCTATGTCTCTCGGTTCTCTCTATCTCTCTCTAAACTCGAAAACAGCTAATTAGAATGACCAACCTTGAACACGGATGAATCAATACATTATATATACCTAGACCTAATTACAAAAGCCCAGCCCAAAACCCAACCGAAAGCATCATTAAGCCTACCGAAATCACATGGTGATTTCGGTCCAAACAGCACCGAATTCATGGTGTTTTCGGTCCTAGACCGAGAACTCTAAAGCTATGTAAAGTAAAGTATAAACCACAAATCATGTCCTAACAATCTCCCCCTTGGTTTATAGTTTTCTTGTCTTTTCAATTTTCTCTTTGATCTTGACTTTCAGCTTTTGTCTTCGATTTCTTTACGACTTCAAGATGAACATATGAATTTCTACATGAATGACTTCATCTTGAATAGTTGGACTTCCTTTAAAATTTGACTTTGAACGCACAGTGGGTATAGAGGCTTCTTGTATAGGTTCTTGAAAATCAGCATTTTTAGCTTTGAAATACTTCAGATATAATTACAGAGAGATCGATTCTTCTGGATCACTTCAGCAAGTTCATAGATAGCAACAAATTGATTGAGGAGGATTCAATGCAATTCGACACATAACTTCAAATACAGCTTCACCTTGCTTCTGGGGTTGAAAGGTTGTGTGTTAAAAAAAAATCTTCACTTCTTGTTCCTCCGAATGAATATTCTTTGTCAATCACAGTTGCGTCTTGAAAAGTAACCATGACTAAAAAGTCCCTATGAATCACAGAGTCATAAAGACCATTCTCACCACAGTTGTTCAAGGACCCAGCCTTGGCTCAGATGGAGACTACTCGCAGTATCTGTGTGAACACGGAGGAACGCACTGCGATTTGTTGAGTATCGGAGAACTACTCATGGCTATTTTTGATGTTAGCCCCTGCATATCCTCGATCAAAGATCTCAATACATTTTTTCAAGTTAACAAGTTAACTTGGCCCTTGGCGAGACGTTCAATGGTTTCTAAATCTCAGCTGAGTGTACCATTCTAGTGCCAGTGAGAGTTACTTAGGAATAACTCACAAAACCATCATGTGACAAAAATATCTGAGGACATATTTCCACAGTTTAGCATGACACAAGGTCAAGGCCCTTTGGCGGGACATTCAGCGATAATCGTGCCTTGCGAGGTGCATCGTCCTAGTGCCTATAACCGTTAATTCCTTACCTGTGAAGAATGTATACGAGAATACATTTGAGTCTCCGTAGTTTTGCATGACAAAAAGAATGTCAAGACCCTGGGCGGGATGTTCAGCGATATCTATTTCCCGGTTGGGTGAATCGCCCTGGTGCCATGACAGTTCTTAGGTAAAGATAACTGACAAGACCAATTTGACAATCTGTACATTTTCAAACTTTTAATTCCTTAAATACGACAGTTCTTAGAAAGATACTGGCTAATTAACAGTTTGTACAGTTTCATGCCTTCAATTCCTTAAATACGACAGTTCTTAGAGAGAAACTGCCTAACTGACAATTTGTATGGTTTCATGCCTTCAATTCCTTGTGAAAGTAGTATGAAGTGTAATTCCGTCAATTCCTTTCAAGATCTCTTCTTGCACAGAAAATTCTGACACAGTCTCCTTGAGTCTCTTCTTCTTTTGAATTCGCGTTTAAAGACAAATGAAATTTTTGAGATAAAAAAAAATAAAATAAACTTAGCACATAATAAAATAACTAAGAAAAAAATAAAATTTAAAATACGCTCAAAGGCAATAAAAAAATTTTGGATTTTTTGATTTTTCTGAAAAATAAATAAAAATAGAAATAAAATAAACATATTTTTGGAATTTTTGAATTTTATGATTTTTGTTTGGTTTTAATTCTCCCCTTAAATTTGTGCATAGAGGAAAAAATATGAACAAATTTTAACGAAAACAAAAATAAAATACAAAATGTACAAAACAAAAAAACTTTTAGTCTTCAAAATGAATCATTTTAAGAAAACTCACAAGCACATCAAAACGAGCTTTTCCAAAAGGTTTTGTAAACAAATCGGTCACATTATTATCAGTGTGGATTTGTTTAAATGAACAAGTTTACGCTCAAAACAGTCTCGTATAAAATGAACTTTAATATCTATGTGCTTGGTTTTAGAATGTTGAACTGGATTTTTTACAATTTGAATAGCAGCATCATTATCACAGAAGATATGAGTGTCAAGAAAATTCAAACCATAATCATGCAGTTGATATTGCATCCAGATGACCAGAGAACAGCAAGCAGATGCAACAACGTATTCAGCCTCAACTGTCGAAGTGGACACAGTTTGTTGTTTCTTGCACTGCCACGAGATTAGTCTGTCTCCCAAGAATTAACATCCAGCACTTGTAGATTTCTTGTCAATGTCACAACCTCCATAGTTGTTGTCAGTAAAAGCATAAAGATCAGATTCACGATTTTTAGGATACCAGAGATCCAATTTAGGTCTCCCTTTAAGGTACCTAAAAATTCGTTTGACAACAATTAAATGAGAAAGTTTAGGATTAGCCTGATGACGCGCACATTGACAGACTGCAAAGAGTATATCTGGTCTGCTAGTGGCCAGATAGGCAGATACATCAGAGAGCCAATCATGGATCGATATAAAGTTTGATCAACTGATTCTCCATCCGAATCTGATGTCAACAGAGGTCGTTCAATGATGGGAGTAAAAGCAATTTTAGCATCCTTGATCCTGAATTTCTCCAACATGTCATCAACATATTTGCCTTGATGCAGTAGAATGCCTGAAGAATCCTGACACACTTGCAATCCTAGAAACATCGTCATTTCGCCTAAAGAACTCATCTCAAACCTCATCTTCATGACCTTTTCAAAATCTTTGCATAATTCATCATTTGTCGACCCAAAAGCAATATCATCCACGTAGATTTGAACAACAATGAGGTCTTTCTTCACTCTTTTGATGAACAACGTCTGATCAATCGTGCCTCTTGTGTACCCATGATTTAATAGATGTTCGGTCAAAGTGGCGTACCAAGCTCGAGGGGCTTGATGAAGACCGTAAAGTGCCTTGTCCAGTTTGTACACATGATTTGGAAATTTTGAGTTGAAAAAACCTAAAGGTTCATCAACGTAGATTTCCTCTTTTACTTCTCCGTACAAGAAGGCAGTTTTGACATCCAACTTATATACAGTAAAACCCATGTAGGAGGCGTATGCTAAGTAGATACGAATTGCTTCCAATCGAGCCACGAGAGCATATACCTCTGTGTAATCAAGACCTTATATTTGCCTGAAACCACGAACAACCAAACGCGCCTTGTTTCGCACAATCACCCTGCTATCATCTTGTTTATTGCGAAAAACCCATCTTGTGTCAAGGGACTTCTTTCCTTCAGGAAGTTCTACCAGTTGCCAAACCTTCAGCTTCTCAAATTGATTCAGCTCTTCATGCATTGCATCCACCCAACTTGGTTCATTAAGAGCCATCTCAACGTTCTTTGGCTCGATTTGGGATATGAAGCACGAATATAGACATTCGTTAACATATCCGCTCTGGCTTCTGGTTGACTCCATCCGCCAGGGAACCTATAACATTTTCGATGGGATGGTTGCGCTGAACCCTTGAAGAAATTTCATGATCCACCGGTTGTGAAGAGATTGGAAGATTCGTGATGTTCTCTACCCTGCCTGTGGCTAAATCACTTCTATCCGATGATCGGAAGTCGTACGAAGTACTCGCCACATACTCATCAGGAATTCTCTCAGGAAAGAGAAAATCCATAAAAGTAGAATCAAAAGTTTCTGCATAGTCAAAGATGACATTTTCAGTAGAGGCGACATTTTCTTCCAGAACCGGTGAATCGTCAACACCTTTTGAAGATTCAGCAAGTGAGTCATCATTTGCTGGTTGGGGTTCCGGAGTGCCACCATTCAAGCTTGTAGATTCATCCTGTAGTATCAATGGATTTATAGGTTCAACAATGATCACTTCTTCTTCATCATCCCTACTTGATCCACACGAATTGGACGGGAACCAGAAACATTATTAGAAAACACATAAAATGGTTTAAACAATTCAGCATAATCAAATAACCAATCAGGGCCGACTCGAGCATCTGTCTCGTTTTCTTCTAGCCAGCGGACATCAAAGGACTCCACGATCTGCTTGGTAGCTTTATTGTAGACCCGATAAGTAGTGCGTTTAGCATACCCAATGAAGTAGCAATCGTCAGCCTTTGAATTAAACTTTAGAGTGGCTTCGAGATGAAGAAAAGTGCATGGGCAGCCAAAAGTGCGGAAATGAGCAACAGTTGGTTTGTGACCATAGAGGATTTCATACGGAGTATTCATTTGATGTTTGTTGATTAGAATCCGGTTCTGAACATAACATGTCGTATTGATATCCACGGCCTAGAAGTGATGGGTTTTGAGCACTACAACATTCCTATAGTGTACATGCAACCCTAATGCTTTGGATCTAGGTTTTTTTCAAGTTATACATGCAAATAATCATCCAAAGCATAAACCCTAAGTCTAGTATACACAATTTCGAAATTCATATGTATGAAAGGGTTTGGAACATTACCTCACTTGTTATATAGCAATAACAAGAGCTCATTGGCCTTTGAAAGCTTAGTGCCCCAAGTGTTGCACCTCTAATGGAGTCACAAACACTCTTGCAAAGGATGTGTTGGAGAGAGGTGGATTTTCGGCTAGGGTTCTTCCAATAAGCATAGAGAACTGAAATCCATAGGTTAAGGGAGTTTATATAGGGCTAGGTTGCTTAACCTTTAAGTTGGACTTGAATAAGGAAACCCTAGTTCCTAACTTAAGCCCAAAGCAACCCATGGACCTCCATAAGATGCCTTGGACGAAATCTTATGAGCCCAAGCTTATAAATTTTGTCCATTCCCATCAAGGAGTCCTAAGCCCAATTTTGCAACTATCAATGATTTGCAAAACTAGTCCCTCAGTTATTAATCAGTTCCTTTAATCCCAAAATTATAATTTCTTGATTAATTACCAATTAACAATATGATTTCCAAATAATATATTAATCTTATAATATATTAATAAAATCATTCTGAGTACCAATTTATTATTCATATAATAAATCCTACTCTCTCTCCATTGGTCATCCTATCAAGTTGCATGAGTGAAGGCAACCCAAAAGGACCATGCTCATAATCAAATCAAGTACATACCAAATATAGTTATGGGCTTAGACACCTAATCCAACAGTCTCCCACTCGGGTAAGTCTAATAACTATAATTGCAAGTACGACTTCAGAATCTGATCAGCAATCGTAGCTTTCAAAAGCCGTTGTCGAACTCTGATCTTATCAACAACGCGTCCTTTAGATAAGGGATCAAATATTCCTCCATTCTCCAAGATATTGTATGGACTGAGACATGGATTATAATCATTCTCTCTGTCCATGTGTTGTTTCCCGAATTCCAATTTATGAAGACTGACAACAGACTACAATTGAACACATCAACTTAGTCCAGGCTTGGGCAAGCACTTAAGGTGTCATCACTAAATCATCGAGGGGCCCACAGATATCGCTTTTATCCCTATTAGGGTAAAAGGAACGGATAAACTTTGATTCATATGCTTGTACTATTTACTCATCAAATCACACACAACAATACGTTTTATAACATCAAGTTACTGATGCATTTACGTATTATCAATGCGCAACCGACTCGTAAACAACAACTCATATGTCTCTATTTCAATAATATAAGATATTATCGTCTCATAATCACTCGTGATGAAATCCATGAAGTGATTCGTATGAGCGTGAGTTTAATCCAATACTCAAATCTTATTTCAGGAGTACTCATGAATACTGCAACAAACTTGTGCTATGTCTAAACACTTAGACAATCTACAGTTAGATTCATGACAGCCTTACCTCATTACTTACTTCCAAAGTATGATCGACTATGGATGTTTGAATAATCTTATCATTCGGGAAGTAAAACATGCGAAGTGAAACACAAGAATAATCTAATCCAATATGGTCTCAAAACTTTTGAATATAAATAAAACACTTATATTTAATCACCATATTGATTACATATTATTCATTGTATAATGTTTCGACTAATCAACTTAATACTTGAATTAAAACAATAGTCATCCCATGCTCCAAGCATGCACACTATGTTTATATATGGTCCTTCCTTTGTGAAATAGATCAATTGAATACATTTCCAATGATACCCATTTCAACATCCCTAATCCTTATTATAAGTGTAAGAATACAAAATTCTTGCCACTAATAGAATCCGTTAGATTCTAATCTTTCACGCAATGTTTCTTTTGTAATGTCGAGGTACCAAAGTCACAGAGACTTGGACAACGATATTACAAAGCGTTCCATTGGAGATTGTTACAAGGAAACTCCCCGGAAATGAAGTCTCATATTCAAGGTACATTCCTTGAACATCTTTCTTGCATAAAAGTTTCTAACTTACACTTAGATTCTTAATATCCAACTCCCATTATGGAAACATTTCCGTGATTGCCATATGACTATCCATTCTAAATATAATCCTATCTATTCAGAACTATATCAATATGGTCCATCCATTACTATACTTCCAACTGTCCACAAGCAACCAATCTTTGGTAAATTTACCTCATATTGTCCTTGACGGTTGTTCAATACCTTTAGTCATATTCGGTTATGGTCCCTTTTCCCTCTTAATGCGCTAGGCATTTGGAAAATCAGAACAGGAAAATATTATAGCATATGTAATCGATTCTATACTCGAAGCATATGGGATACGATTCATAATGTCTTACATAAAGACATGATACTTGACCAATCTTTTGCTAAAATATTCCCATATATAGAGTTTCCTATGTTGAAACATTTCAACCTGATATTCACATATGTTCATGACTAAGTACGATTAAAATTTCTCAATCTAAGCTTTTAGATTCGAAATGAAGTATAAGTATCCTCTCCCTTAATTCTTACTATAGCGAAACAACTTTTCAAACTCTGCAACTTTGCAAACTAAAACTTTGTTTCCTATAAATAGCATTGCTAACTCACAACACTTAACGTAATAATTGTGCCCCCACTAGCATAATAATTACATTCTTACTAGCATAACACTTATGCTCCCACTAGCTTTGACATATACCCAGAAATCAGTTGGACTTCTAGAAATCAATACTTATTGACTTTCTTACCAAAGTTCAGATTTCTGATATGTAGTGCTTTGATAAGTCTTTATAGAGACTTCTCAAGCTCACACACCTTTCAATAGATAGCACGAGTGTGTGTTTAAACCTTTCAGAACTTAAATCAATAAGTCCGAATGTTCAAACTATTTTCCATTTCTCACAATTCGAACTATGAAAATGGATGCCGTAATCATACTCGAATTTGAGAACGCAATTATCACATCTGCTAACTCTAAAATCTACTAGTGAATAAGTTTCCTCACAATCATTTTCATGAAGTAGAGAGAAACTTCTTACCACTTTGATTTTATGGTGTATGTGTTCCTATCCATGTGGATTTGTCATTTCCAACCACTATCATAACATAAGGTCTATGACAAATTCAAACTCATATGGACTGAACTTTTCCAATCTTATTCTCTTGCCATCTGGTAGCACAAGGGTCCTACCATTGCTTCCAAGTTATTGTGCAGCTCACCCCTACAGATCATTGTACTTTCCATTGATCAAGGTGTTTTGCCTTATGCATTCAAATGAGAACTCATAGAACTCACATGCATAGTCAAACTAACTTGAATGGGCACAGAAACAAGAATATGTCAACACGATAGGTTACAAACCTCAAGTCGTGTGCTAGTGACAAACAATAGGTTTATTCTTGATTAGTTCTTGAAACTATTCAAGACCATTAAGGTGGTGTTTGTTTTTTTAAAAATACCTCTTCAAACCTCTTAGTGTTGTGCGGCGCAACACACGCGCAACACTTTTAAGTTTGCAGCAGTTGTTTTTTTTAAAAGACTTCGGTCTCAAAAACCTCTTCCCGTCCTCTTCCCCACACAGCATTGGGCTTGACTCTTCTCACCTCTTCTAACCTAATAAACAAAAAAATGCCCTAAACAAAAAAAAGAAACACGGAAGATCGCTCCAACCGTTCTCCGTCTTTGTTCGTTCTCAGCTCTCTCTCGTCGATCGCCGACTCCAGCCGCTCATCGGTCGCCGCTGCCCCTCGTCGGTTGCCACTGCTGCTGCCCGGTGCTCGTTCTTTGCTGCCATCGTCTTCAACATCGACAGGTTAGGGTTTTTTTGCTGATTTCTTATTTTAGTACCGATTTTATGTTGTGTAGTACCAAATTTCTGCTTTGAGTACCAATATTGTTGCTGAGATGTGAAGAATCTTTGCTAAAATCTTTGTTGAATGTTGATTTATGATATAATTGTTCTTATAACAAATTTTCTGCTCAAATTTATGTTTTGGTTTATGAATTTTTGTGCTGAATTGGTATGAATGTTTGGTAAAATCATAAATCTTTGCCGAAATCATATATTTATATGCTGAAATCATAAACTTATATGCAAGTTTATATGCTGAAATCATAAATCTTTGCTGAATATGTTAAAGTCTTTGCTGAAACGAGTTTTCTTAAACTTATTTGCTGAATTGTTATCACTTGTATTGCTTGAATGAAGATCATGTTTATGCTTATATGCAAGTTTGTGCTTAAATCGTTGAATATGCTAAACTTATTTGTTGATTGTGTTGTATAATCTTTGCTTATATGGTTTTTTTTGTTCATTCATGATGTGTTGTTGTTGAATATGCTAAACTTTTTTGTTGATTATGTTGAAATATGATTAATCTTTGTAGCTAAAGTATGTATTCTTTATTTTAAATTTTTTAATATCTGCAGCAGCCTGCAGACGTTAAAAAAACAAACATGCTTCTCATTACAGTCTGCAGCACTTTGGTCCACCTCTTCTGCTGCAGAGGGTTGCAGAGGTGGTCCGCAGACTTCAGACAGTTTCACTTCGAAAAAACAAACAGCACCTAAGACTCCCACTTACCTCTTGACATATAAGCTTCTCTGTTCCTCTATACACAAATATTCACGAGTCAGTGTGGGATCTTATCAAGATAACACTTCATCTAATTGGCCTTAGTTGGTCTTTGTTTTATCTTAAAATATCAAAACTACCAATTTCAAATGTGCAAAAGTAAGAAGACATTTCTACTTCACATTTTATGAGGCGTTATAAACCAACTTAGATGTGTTATTCAAGGCACAATCTTGAAGTAACTAGACTATCACTCAAAACTTGATTTTGGAACGAAGTACGGCTCATCCTTTTGATTTAATCATTTCAGCAATTCCCAATTCCTCTTCTTAGTCGTACAAGTGCACTAAGACGTTCTTAGAGGATCAATTGTGACATGGTTCCACAATCAATAGGATGATCATAAAACATGATACTAAAGTACTCTCATTTCCTTTCAGATTGGAGAAACCTTTTATCTTTCTGCCTAATTGATTCTTCTTATTCGTTCTGTTATACTTTGGAACTTTTCAAGGTATTAGAACTACACTTAAACTTGTAAGCATAACCATATTTATTGAACTATTAGTAAATCATGACGGATAGACTCATCGTCCTTTACGATGGATCTTACTTGTACACATCAATGTGCACTAGATCCTTCAGTAGTCTAAACAATTATTAAGAAAATTGATTTGATTACATGCAATGAATCAAGTTTGTTTGTCGGTTACAAAATATTCAATTGTGACACTTCAATTTAATTAAGAGTTTCAAAACAGATTATGATTTATTTAAAATATTCAAGTTTCACCCCTCATCTTATTAAGGAGTTTGAATTTATATTTTAAACGTTTATTTGTTGTTTAAAAAAATAACTAAAATATCTAATTTAAATATATATATATATATATATATATATATATATATATATATATATATATATATATACTATTAAAATTATCCGCACGTTGCAGCGACGACGATTAGTTTCATTTTGACAACTTGTATTCAATTATCGATTAAGTAATATGTTTATACGGGTAAAAAATATAAATACATTGTTGTTTTTAGTAAAAATATATAAATATGTTTATACAATACGATATTATAATATCTAAGAGTATTATGGTTGTTCTATACAAGGTGTGTATGTAATTGTAAACAATAGTCTATATGTACAATTAATAAGTACCTCTCATATTCTATTGTATGTATATGTTTTAATAGCAGACACATGATGGTTACAATGAAACATTTATCTAACATTCCGAAATATATTTTATAGTATCATGAACTTCTTATGTTACAAAACAAAATCTACGTAAAAATAACAAAAGAGATACATCTCCATTCCTTGAATAACACTTTTCTTTCTTTTTTCCTTTCATCAATAAGATCGAGAATATCCGGTAAACATACAAACATATGTTTGTCTTTTTTCCTACAACTCTGAAGATGTCATATACCATTTGGTCTTCCTGGGGAAGTGCTTAAGTTGTGTGGTTAGGTACAAATTTTCATCGAAAACATTGTTAATTTTATCTCATACATTTAGCATTTTCTTACTCAAATGAAAATCCATGAACATGTCCTCTTCTTAATGACATCATCTATTGATAGGATGGTAGTTACCATAATTGTTTCACATATATTATTATTTTATTTTCTTTGCTTATTTGCTTACGAAGTGGCAATATATTGCAACATAGTTAACGATAAGAAAGAAAATAACTATATAAATAATGAAACAAAACTTAAAACAACATAAAGATTACGGTAGCTTCTGAAATTTATCTTCATGATGAGTGGTATCTTGTTTCAAATCCTCAATAATTTCCTCCATTGTAAATAAAATGGAGTGATCACGTTTACACTCAAAATGCAGACGTTATTTAAAGGCACATTAGACATACATGGTTTTAAATTATTATATTAATAAAACTACTTATAACTGCTCCAATATAGAGAGTGTGATTATGGTTATCTTTATAATTATTACCTATTACTGAGAAAAAACAAATTGTAAAGATTCATCGAATTAAAAACGATCGAAGGCTATCCATCCTAATTAAAAAACAAATTTGTAATTCAAATTTTGAAATGAAATGGCGTCAACTTCAAATGCAAGGTAAACTATGTAATCAATTTGACTTTTTTTAATAACAATATTCAAACATATTTACAAATTGGTATTCATAATGTCATGATGTGAATTAATTGAAGAACTAAAATGGCGTTAACTTTTTAATTTATTGTTTTAATATAGTACACTCACATTTGTGCCGCGGTATTCAAAAAATATTTACACTTGATGCATGACAAATATGATGCTCAAATTGCGTCGTTTAGTACAAGATGAGCCAAGATACTGAATGGATGTCAGACAACGTTTAAAGTTCAAAAAGAAGGTCAGAATTTAAACAAAGCAAGAAGAGATGCACTCTTACATGAAATGGAGACATGTCCTCCAAAAAAAACTTGTTCATATGTGGAAGATGCAAATGAAAAAGAAAAAAAATGAACCACATGATGAATGTTTTGATTGCTAAGCTTGAAAGTATAAACAAAATATATGAGAGGTATATAAAAACTACACGAGCTATTGAAGATGGAATTTCATATTGAGAAATTAAATATCCTTTTATCTTTTGTTTCTACTTTTTTTCCTACCTATTTAAGATGATGACAAGTATACAAATTTAACATCCCAATCAAATTTAAATTAAATTTAATGACACTTGTCGAAATATTTCACTTGGAATAATATATCAATTGCGTTTAATTTGTACTTGTAGTTTTAGTAAACCAAAATGCAATAGGCAGCGGGACTTCAATTGTGTGAGTATACTTTTAATTTTATTTTTACTAAACCAACATGACAATACAAATGGAAATGGTTTAAAAGATGTTATATATTATTTTGTTTTCAAAAAGATAAGTATGTTGTCATTAATAAGTGTGTATAAGTGTTGCACTTTTAAACCCTTTCAATGTTTAATAATAAATAACCATGTATCTTGTATATTGTTTCTTTCAATTTTATTAACATAACCACAATGTCTAACATCCAAAATTAATTTAATATAAAAGTAACAATTTTGTTCAAATACATCATAAGTACCAAATAAACAAGTTATTAATAAACATTATATATATATATATATATATATATATATATATAGAGAGAGAAAGAGAGAGGGAAGATGATCATTTGAGAACTCAAAGTTTTTTAAGAACCAATCGAAGACCGTTAGATCAAAATAATTGAAGGTTATGATGCTTTGTGATATTTTTGTAAATAACTAGGAAAAAAAAGAGGCGGGGGCGTTTAAAGAAATAAATAAGGTGCATTTTAGAGACAACGTAATATATCATTCTCTGATTGAATCATGACAAACCCTTCACCCTCTCTCTCTCTCTATCTCCTCATCCCGCCTCTCTCCTCCCTTCATCGCACCTCCGGCCATCCACACTCCCTAATGTCCAGCTCGTCGACGATGAATCGAAGAAACAACAGATCGACGGTGTGATTTGGATCCAAAGATCGATTACAATCCCCTCACGTCATCTCAATCACCTGATAAATCTTCACACAAAATTGTTTATAACCAGTTGATCTTTTGCTGCTCATGTTTGTTCTTTTGGTATGCACCGTGAGTTCGATTTTTCTCCCTTGTAATGCTTTTTTGATTTTTTTTCATCGTTTTAGCTTCACATCTAGTAGTTTTTGTTCCCTCTAGGATAAGATTCATCATTTTCAGGATTTTCACCATTCTAACCTTTTGAATTTAGTTATTAATTGATCTGTTTGTTATATCGAATGTTTAATCTTGTTGTCGCTATTTTTCTCTGTAATATTTTCTGTTATCGTGGAATATACCAGTAAGATCTAGGAAATTCGAATCGGATTTTATAAATCTCAGCAAATTTAGGTTCATCGAACGATGTATTTGTCTCAATCGTAGAAATTTTTAGCTTGAAACTCCAAATTTGGGAGTAAATTATGCTCAATCAAAAGGTTTCGAACATAATATGTCATACTGTATGTTCATTGAAGATAGCTTCTATGTTGTACAAAATTTGAAGTCAAATGTGTTTTCTCTGTGTGAATACTTTTTCTTCTTTTTTCTCTGATTTTGCGTATTACAATTTTAATTAATTAGAGTTGCTGATCGTCATTCAGTTGTTTCTTCCCCTTATTTCTGGTCGAGTGTTTTCTGCTTCTTTTAAGAATTTTGGTGTTAACTTTTTAAAACTTATATTTCGGATAATAAGGAAGTCAACTTACATCAAGGATTCGAGTCTTCTTAATTACACAAAAAACTATGCAAATTTCTAACAAAATTCTACAATAAGTTATGTTTTTTAAAGTGCAATTAGGTCTTTCTCAACAAGGGTTATTTTCTCTATCAACCCCAAATGTATCAGATACCATAGTTATTAAAAAGATAATGAGTTTTCATTTGGCAGAACATTATGAATAGACTTCTTTCAATTGGCACCTAGTATTCCCATTAATTTGTTTTTTTTTCTTTTTGTAGTTTCCTGTAACCATGGATGCTCAATCTATTTTTGATTCCTCTTATACTTTTCTTGAGTTCTTTCTTTATTAAAAAAATCTACTTGTTTAGCCTTGTAATATTAAAAACTTATGCTATATGTCATTAACTCGGTGCACATCAGAAATTCTTTATTAAAAAATCTACTTGTTTATCAGAGTATTGTATTATATGTATCTTCCTCAAGTCTTTCCCTCTTGATTACCATTTTGAACAAAGCAACAATATGATGTTGGAAATATTTTAGTGCACATTTGTAGTAAGTGTTTCTTTTTAATATGCTTATTTAAAATCAAGGAAACAGATTTGATAGGGAAAAGTTTAAAAAAATTTACTTGATAATGAGAATAAAGGAGTCACAGATGTTGGGAGTTCTAAAACATCAATCCAAACCAACCGAAAGTTCTTTTGGCCACTAACCCAAGTGGTAATTTAATATACATTTCCATTCATAAGTTGCCTAGACTAAAGAATGATGTCCATTTAACTAACAATGCAAGTTTAAAAAATGAGGAAAACATATGTGGGTGGTAGATATATTGCATACCAAAGCTTGGACTTTTTCTACTAACTGAAACTTCAGTCGTTTCATTACTCTTGGATTATGTTATGTTCTTATCCGTAAGCATTAACTGCCAAATTCATGTGATAAGTAAAGAAAAGTCGATGGAAATCAAAAATGGGTCAAGGTTAGCAATAGGGGCAGGTAGTGTGGGTGATCTGTTGCACACCAGAACTCAACCCTTTTAAACCAACTGAACTTTTAGTTATCCAAGAATCTTTTGAAACTATATACACCCTACATAATAGAAAATAATGAGTTATATGTGTAAGCTTTTTGTGTATATAATAACTTTTGCAGTTTCCATGGGCAGTAGGACCATTGCTTTTGCTTGTATTTTCTCTTGTTCTAATTATTGCATATGCTTTCTGATTTTTATCGCACTACATTTTAATCTTGTGATACTTGATGTTTGTGGAAATGGACCTTGTTGATAGCTGTTAAACTTTCATATCATTTATGATATAGTATCTTGTCAAAACCTAATTCTGGGCTATAATTAGATGGCAAGAAAAGTGTTTCTTTTATCAGTCATGTATGTTAAACAAAATGGTGTTGGAGCTTCACCTCACTGTGCTTTTATGTGTCTTATTTCTGCGTCATTTCTTGTTGTTGGTTTAATTTATGGATTGTTGGTGCGATCATTAGTTTCCTTTCTGAAATTCAGCAAGTCCAAAAATGGCCATCATTATTTCAGTCCCACTACATCATTTTATATTTTAGATCCTAAGATTGTGAACACCATCTTTGTATTCTATTCAGGTAGATGCAGCAACATTAGGAAGAAGAAATTATTGTGATGCTCGGGAAATTCAAACCTATTATAAGTATTACTATGGAAAGTACATTCAAGGATAGCAAAATAATGATAAAGCTGATTGGTAATCATCTTCTTGGTCCTGAGTATTCTTTTTATTCGTTGTTGTGTCGTGATTGCATAAAGTTACTACTAATGTCAGTAACCATTTTGCAAAAGCTTATAAAAAAAAATAAAAATAAAATTATAAAATGCAAAACAAAAGAAAAAATCCGAAAATTCTTTTTCTAAATATTATTTTCGTTATTTAATTTATCCAATATAAAAAAAATTATTGTTTTTTTTTTCAAAATATAAGTGAAATATTCTAATAGAATATTACACTGTAAATAATCAAATCGAATTTTTAGAATGTTAGAATATTCTAATATACCTCTAAAATTGATAGATGTGTTAAAATATTCTAATACTCTACTAGAATTGTTAAGTTTTTTACAATATTCTAATATTCTATTATACCATTTTGAATATTTATAGTTTAATACTCTAGTAGAATATTCTAACATTCTAAAACTTCAACTTGAATATTTACAATATAATATTCTATTAGCATATTTCATATATATTTTGAAAAAAAGGCAATTTTGTTTTTATTATTTTATTTTTTTTATAAAATAAATGACGAAAATAATATTTAAAAAAATCGAAAATTTTCATTTATTTTGCATTTTAATTTTTTTTTTCTCCAAAATGAATGGCTAGGATTACATACTCATGTCTCACAAAATATGATAGTCTTACATGAACCTAACTATATATATATATATATATATATATATATATATTATATATATATAAGTTAATTAATATAGTTAATATTATATTCAAATTTATATAACTTACTATATTAGAAATTTTAATAGACAATGAAGTTAATAAATTAAATACAAACGGACCTAAATTAAATGTCCAATGCGTAAAAGGTATTAATTGGAATTTGTATACAAGTCTGAGGAGTAGAATTGTAAAATTCATTTATAATATGAAGTCAAAGTTATTTAATAAAAGAATCAATAAAAAATCAAAAACTATCAAATCATCACGGTAATAGTTGAATGTGAGTTAAAAAGATAGTTGAATTTGAAGTAAAAAGTAATCATCATTCGTGCATCTAGAATTTCGCTTTTGTATGCTTTCGAAATGGAAGTTGATCCGTACACAACACAACAAGTTATGAAATAGTAAAAATCATTGCATCCCTTTGCAAAGATGTTTAACGGTTGGTCTGAGAGTTTGTTGAAAAGAAATTATGTTGCGATTTTTAATGGATCAGAATTAAGACAAAAAGAAAAGTGAAATATTAAAATGCTTGAATAAAAATAACATTTCATGACTCATGAGTTTCCAAGTTTAGTAACATAAACAAGAAAAAGAAACGATTTATAATTTATTTAGTGGGAAGAGAGGGTTTCTAGGCTTGTGTGTCTCGGGACCAATAAAGTGGCATAGCATTAGCATTGATTAATTAACAGGAAAACTTAAAGAAAAGAACTGGAAAAAAAAAGAGATGATATAATATGATATAAATGGACAATCTGTCGGGCCTGTTGAAGGTTAGGGTTAAAAGAGGTCTGGATCTTGTAGTTCGTGATATCACCGACAGCGATCCTTATGTTGTCGTCAAAATGGGCGATCACGTATGTATATAATATATAGATATTGCTTGTTTTACCTCATACTCAAAGATTTTTCTATTGTTATATATCGTCTAATCGAAATCAGATATTAATACACGCCCAACCAACAACAAACAAAAAAGAAACCCAAACCCCTCCTCTACCAATCGAAAGTGCGGATTAATTCAAATAACATAAAAAAAAGGTATAAATAATCTTCCTATTCTAATAAAAGAATAGGTTTATTATTCTTTTGTCATGTATCACCTTATTAGGTATCCTAATTAATGTCATGTCATTTGTCAACCTATTTATTCTCCATTTCAAAATTCAAAATTTAAATTTTTCACTCTAATTATATTAAATTAATAACATTAGAATAGAAATTTAAATAAAATCAATATATATTATAAGGTCATATATTTATTTAAATCAACAATTATAAATTTATATAACTAAAAAAATCTCTTAATTAATAATTTATTTAAAATAATTGATTAATAATTTTAAGTTTTTACTATGAAAGGTTAATTAATTTTATAACCGTGGTTCTTATAGGTTATAAACTAGTTCACTAATATATAATATAAGGAAGAAATTTACTTGTGTGTGTGTATATATATATATATATATATATATATATATATATATATATATATATATATATATATATGTGTGTGTGTGTGTTTGTGTGTGTGTATCCTTAAGTTGTTGCTTTGATCTAATAATAAATCTTGACAAGTTGTGGCAGAAACTGAAGACTCGGGTTGTGAACAATGATATTAATCCGGTGTGGGACGAAGAACTGACTCTTGCTGTTGAGGATCCAAATCTTCCAATAAAACTAGTAAGTTATTTTATTAATAAAAATTATAAAAGCCACTCCCCTAAATTATCCGGTAATTAACATAGTTGGTGGGTGCAGACGGTGTACGACAGTGATTTGTTCTCGATGGATGACCCGATGGGAGATGTAGAATTTGACTTGAAATCGTTTTTGGAGGCAATGAAGATGCCTCGTTTGGAGAGGCATCCAAATGGAACTCTTCTCAAGAGAATACAGCCTTCCAGGACAAACTCTTTGGCTGAAGAAAGTTGTATAATATGGAAAGACAACAAGGTCCTCCAAGACCTATCTTTTAGGTTGCGGCATGTAGAATCTGGTGAAGTTGAAATCCAACTATCTTGGGAACATCTACCCGGTTCTAAAGGATTCTAGACTTTTTTTTTTTGTAAAACTGATTTGATACTGTGAGATGTACATTATTAATATGGGAGATGATTTGTATACAACAATTTTTCTCCATACACAACAATTGGTGCTTTAAAATGTTATATTGTACAACTAACTAAAAATGAGAATTATATAGTGTTGGGAAAAAAAAAGAATTATCTAGGGTTGAGGGTAAATACATAGATATATACAAATAAGCCAATTATTTGAAGAAAAAAAATGTTTTCACCTCACTTATGAAATTTGGTAAACTTAAGCTAATAAGGTAACCCAAACACAATTTTCATAAACCCAAAAAAATAAACTGAAACAGCTTCAAAAATAAACTAAAACAAACACCCCCATAAATATGCATCTCTCTCATTTATATATATTGCACAAATGATGATGCTAATTGCTAAAATATAGGTTAAAATTCATTTCGAACAATAACTAGTTGTAACCATTTTTAGCATTTAAATGACAGATAGTAATGGATTTGGACTACCATAAAGGAACATTTGTTGTTAATTAAAAGTAAAATCCCATTAAATTCAGAAACAAAGCTCGACCATAAATTAAGTTTCTGTATCACATTAGAAAATATAATTTGTTTATCCTTACATCAACTACCTACTTCCAATTTTAATTATATATTTTGCTACGACATACTCAAGCATAGTAAAATTCCATATTACGACCCTATATATTTCTTCTTTTCAAATATACATATAAATAAGAATCAACTCTTCAATTCCATTCATGGTAAATAAACCTGAAATCCCATTTAAACCTTACAAGATTTGTTTAGTATGATGAAATTGAATGTCTAAAGAATAGAATGGACAACGAAATAGAATGAGAAAGGTATTCAAATGGGTCATTACATTCCATTCATGTTTGGTTGGCTCAAAAAAAAACTAAATGAGTCATTCAAGCATGTTTTTTATCAATAAATATAAACCTAAGTAGTATAAAATTGGTTCAAAATACATGTGATATACTTTATATATAGTTTAAAAAGAATTATCTATTATCTAAAAAATTTATAAAACAAAAAGAACTACAATGCAATGAAATCTTGAAATATAATTACAAATAAAAAATATTTTTTTTAAATAACAAAACACTATTCCGTTGAAGTTTTGAAAATTTTAAAAAGATTAATACTATTAAAAATATATATATATATATATATATATATATATATATATATATATATATTAAACTATTATTTTAATCCCATCCAAAATTTGAAAGAGTTCTCTTTCAAGCAAGAAGATTTGTCCATTCCAGTCATGGCTTGTGTAGTGTGAGAATTATCATATAAGAAAGCACAATTAGTCTAAATAGCCCTAACCAATGGAAATCAGTTTCTGAAAAGAAACAAATGAAATCTAACATGGATACAGGTCGGAATTTATTTCCTTATATATATATATATATATATATATATATATATATATATATATATATATATATTAATGTTTGTCATGTTATGTTACATGAAATAATGAACATATACTTACTTGTATACCCACCCTATTTGTTGGCTTCCTTTATTTGATTTAGTTTTTGCAAAAGAAGGGAGGAAATTAATTAATTATTTATTGTTTGATTGAGCGAAGCTCCCACTTGCCTTCACCATCAATCAAGCGTAATTCCATGGAGTGGAATGGTATTAATGCAGGACGCTGAGAAGCAAGAAAAGCGATTAAAAGGGTAATTTTTTTGTGAATAAAAATGAGAGTAGTAAGTTAAGAATTAAGATGCGTAGGTAGGTACCTGTGAAGATGTAATAACTGTGATGCCCATGTCACGTGCAAGCCGATAAAGGTGCTCTTCAACGTCCACACTTGTAGCACTGAAACAAACAAGATATGGCATTAATTCAAATTCATGAGGATATGATTTATGTTTATGTTTTAGCTTTACTTGGTGCATTCATCTAGGACGCCAAACCGAGGCTTGTGAAAGAATAAGCGAGCCTTGAAAACAACAACAGCAAAAACAAATTAGAATACAATAGTGGTAGTAATTAATACATATGATAATGATGTGATGTGATGTGATGTGATGGAAGCTCACCATGCCTAATCTCTGTTGTTCACCAAGAGACAAGATGTCTTCCCAGTTCTGACTAGCATCCCACCTCCCTTCTCTTTCAAAAAGGTACAACAATTTCACATTCTCTAGAATCCTTTTTAAATGCATATCCAGAATATTTGCATCAGCAACACCAACGTCTATTTGCCCTGAAATGAAATCACAACATTTACATTATAGGCGGTATGACTATGAAAGTGGGAAAATGAAAATGGAAAGAATTGAAATTGACCTTGTTGATACAAACTTAATGCCCTGTTTTCAGCTTGCTCATGTGAAAGAGGATAGATGATTTGATCACGTAATGTTCCTAAACAAGTATACGGCTTTTGAGGAATATATAAAATACCAGTGCCACAACCAGATTCAGCCTCAGCAACGTCATTAACATCATGGCATGGTTTGACAAGTCGTCCATCCACTATAGGCCAAAGACCTCGCAGAGCCCTGAACACCGAACTTTTACCACTCCCATTCGGACCTTCATTTTAAATTATTTTTATTATTATTTTTTTTTAATCCTCAGAAGTATTTATAATCATAATCATAATAATCTGACTAACACTAACCGGTAAGAAGAAGGCTTTTCCCTGGTACTATCTCGCAAGTCAACTTTCTGGCTAATAACTTCTGTGTTGGCGTGATAATATCAACCTCCGAGAAAGAGATAACATCCTCAGATTCCTCAGTGGACTTTGATGAAGTACCAGCAGTTTCATCTGCAACTTCCATCAGATTATTAGTAAAAAAGGAATGGTTATTGATCAGCCTAAAAGATTAGATAAAACACTAACCAGATTGTGCAGCATCAAGAAGTTCCTCAAGTTCAAAAATCCGATTAACACCACCAGAGAGTTCAATGAACTTTCTATGCAGCTCCAAGATGTCACCAAAGGCCAAGAAGCTTTGAGATACAACTGATGCCAAAAACCGCAATGCATGTGCAAGCTCGCCTGCTAACAGAAAAATCCATTCACATCCAAACCAAAAAAAAAAAAAAAAAAAAAAAACCTAAATTTCATTAGGTAATCGATTCACAACTACTAAACTATTTCCTATTGTGGTAAACAAATGTCATGATGAATCGGAATTGCGAATTGACCTTGAGTGGAAGTCAATGAACGATCAGCTTTGTGCTCCATAGCATATAACAAGCTCAATCCCCAGGTAACATTGTGGGGTAGTTGTTTGGTGACAAAGTCATCCAGTACTCCAAATAACCATTTCTTCCTCAGAAGTATTTTAGCATGAGCAAGAAGCTCATTGAATCTTGACTCAATCATCTGCCAGCCAAACCATATTCAAGTATCATTATATTCCAAAATTCTCCTTTGTGGTAGGAAATATAAAGAAAGAGGAGAGGAGTTACCGCTTTTTCTCGAGCACCACCTCCAAAGAAAGCAACAGATTCAGCATGTGTACGCAGCCTCTCGTGCATGAACCTACGTAGGTAAACAAAACATCCTCCTTAAACTTAAAGCTCTGTTATTTTGTGCAATAATGAATGGAATGACAAGTGACAAGGAAGGAGAAATAATAATTAACAAAACAAAAAGATGATGACCTAAAGCTCCCTTCAAGTTCTTGTTCCCGATTTCCCAGGTCACCAAAATCAGGAGTGACACTCCTTAGAAAGCCTAACCCTAGCAACATATATGCATATAGTATAGCAACACCACGCCGACCTGTTAACATCTTCATTCTCCATGTGAACCTACAAACAACATCAACCATTATCAAAATTTAAAATAAGCACCAAGATTATTAAGCCTTTCGCTTATTTATTGCTCTCAATCTCTTGCCTGTGCAAAATATCCCTGAAAAAAAAAACATAGACTCACCATAAAATATCAACAGATGGCTTTACCATTCCGGTTACCAGCCCTGACAAATCTGTGCTCAACTTTTCCAAATCTTGTGTTATTCTCTGATCTGCATCAATGCTAACTCCTGACATGTGAAATACCTGAAACCACAAATGAAACTTTTCTACATCAAAACTACAAGATTAATTTTAAAAAAAAAAAAAAAAAAAAAAAAAATTTGCCACTGACCCGCTTATTCCACACACTGAATTTGGATTAATTTGAAATTAAAACTAGCTTTTCAAAAAATATAGATAGGCTTTAAAACTAGAAAGATATCCAGTTATATATAAAGAAAACTGCTATATTTGTTTGCAAACTTCATATGATTTATGCATTGATGCTCTTCAGCTTTGAAATACAATTAGATCCACTTGATCTTATGCATTGTCTAGAAAGAAGCTGAAGTATAAAGTTTCAGACAGAAAACAAAGACTTGCATTCAATTTAAAGAAAGAAAAAAAGTTAACTGAAGACAACAAGGTCAAATTCAAACATTCAAGAATATGTATGTGTTGATTTCCTATAGCCATTGCCCATTGTCTCTCACTCATGCACTTGATATGATTTGTCGAAACCCGGTAACCAAATAACAAGTTTTTGTTAGCTTTTATTAGACACAATTATCATTACTATAGAATATACTCTGGAACCCTATTATGAGACAATCAAATACAATACACAATTTGGCTCTTTATGGTTTCTTGCTACCTACTCTACCTGAAAAACAACTAGGGTTCACTACAACTACAACCAAGGCCAACATCTGTTTTCTTCTCACAAACAATTATCGATCATGGCTCTCATCGTTGCTTTCAGTGCCGATGAAAAGAAGACTCACAGCTCTCACAGGTTTCCTTTTAATCTCACTACAACCAACTATATCTACCTTTGAGCACAAGATGTTTGACTATGTGGACGGCACAATTCCGTTTCCGTGCCCACCTAGAGAACTACCAATACCATCAGGTGCCACATCTGCAACCGATCCCAAACCCAAACTACTAAACCTGGATCCCCAATGATGCACACGTTCGCATGTTGATGTCTGAATCAACCAAGGTACAACTTTGGTCTTCTCTAGAACCTGCCTTTGCACCACATTCATCTTCTAGAGAATACACTTTTGCGAATAGAGATGAAAGGAGATGAAACTATCTTAACCCGATGCCCTAGCTGCTATTGGTGCCCTGTACCGGATAAAGATCCTGTTATGTTACGAGACGAATACAATGGTCTCAAGTCCACCATCACTGCCCGACAATGTCCCACAACCTTCACTCGATTTCATGATTGCACAAGCATTCCACACCACTCAAGAACCCACCAATGACCTAATTGCCTCTCTCAGCCTTCACATACAACCGAATTCATCTTCAAATCCATCATCCGCCACCTCCCAAGCCTTTTATGGCTCTCAATTACAAGCCTTTATCGATTCTCACTGGAAGGGTTCTGATACTTCTCCATCTTCTTTGACTGCATTCTCTGATAGAGAATGCAGATTAGGCTGGTTACCACGCGGGGATTTGCTATATATCTTGGATCAAACTTGATTTCCTAGACCGCACAAAAACAACATACTGTTTCTCGATCATCTACAGAGTCCGAGTACAAAGCCCTTGCTGAACTCACTTGGCTTTGAGCTAATACTGCAAGAACTTGGTGTTACTACTCCTTCAGCTCTTGTTCTATGGTGTGACAATCTTGGAGCAGCTTATCGTTCGGCCAACCCAGTCTTTCATGCTCATGCCCGTACAAAACATTTAGAGGTTGATTTTCACTTAATAAAGGAAAAAGTTGCAAATGGCAATCCTTCAAATACAGCTCATATCAACAAACGATCAAATTGCAGACATCTTCACAAAGCCGCTGGTGACTCCGAGGTTTCTCTTCCTACGGTCCAAGCTACAGCTCCCCGTCCTTAGCTTGAGGGGGCGTATTAGACACAATTATCATCATTACTATAGAATAGAGGGTATTAAAGTGTAACCCTATATATATATATATATATATATATATATATATATACTCTGTAACCCTATTATGAGACAATCAAATACAATACACAATTCTGCTCTTTAGCTTTCTACTCAATCGGTCATGTTTAAGAGAGAGAACATCAAATTTCACAAGATGGGTATCTCAAATCTGAATGGATCTAGAAATCAAAAAGATATTCAGAGTAGATAATTTGCAACTACATTGAAAAACTATGTTGAAGTTGGAACACTTTCAAGAAAGAAAATAACAAAACTTAAATTACTATAGATTAACCTTGTAATATGCGTTCTTCCTCAAGTAATTTTTCAGTAAGTGTGAAGTCAAGCGTATCCTCCATCCGAGTGCAAGCCTGGCAGTCAAGTGCCTTCACATAACAAATATTAAGTCACAATCAAACATTGATCAGTAATGTAGCTTGCTTAGAAGATATATGTTTAATATACTTGGAAACTTGTTAGTTATTTGAAGAAAGATCATATATACCTCAAAGAAGGTGCAACAAATGAAGAAGCAGCACTCTGAAGGACACTAACACCAATTAACCGTACAAAGGCTGCTTTATCTTGCTCCAAAACGTACTTCACAGTTGTTCCTGAGAAGTCAAAGCATCGATTGATCAGAGGTGAGGTGGTGTAAATAAAATCATCAAGGCGTGAATTACAAAACATGAGCAGCAAATTCATACCATTTAGAGAAGCTATACGATCTGAAATCCAAGTTCTTGAGACTACAAGAACAGCAACAGCAAGAAGTTGTGCTCCCTGCTTGTCAAGTACTGTGGGCACCTACATTAAGAATTTCAAAGGTTGAGAATTCACATGCACCCACTATATGAATTTATGGGGTTTGCATAACAGAGAGTCCATTGAATAAAAATCATATAGCAGAGTAACCAGAAGAAGATCTGTTCAATAATAGAAAAAGAAATGAAAATTATCCAAACAGAGAGTCAGGAATTAAGATTACACTCACCAGTACTTTAAACATGGCTGCTATTCTTAAAGGCAGTGCGCGGGGATCATTTTGCAATTGTGGGACAACCGGCAACAAGGTACTGATTTCCTCAGATGGAGACGCAGCTATTAACTCTGAAAAATATGACTGAGACTTGGAACTAGAAAAAGTAGAATCCTGCAGATACAGTAAACCCACAAGGTTTGAGGCATGTTACATTAGATTCAAGTAATTAAAACAATACAAGGTAAAAAAAAATAAAAATAAAAAATCCACACATTTCTTGTATTTGAGAATGCACGTTGAACTGCCATGGCATCATTCTGACGTTCTGTTTCAGATGACTTCAATTTAGGAAAGTCGGCATCAGCAAGTGAATCCTCCCTATAGATAGATTATTTTAAATTGTAAAGAAGAAGCAATGATATGCAATCCAGAAAACATTCAAGAGAATGGAACCTTTTGTGGTTAACTCTCCAACCCCCTTCCCCATCCAAGGATAGAACAACATCATGAAATGCAACGAGAGCAGGTCGATGAGAAATAGTGATGCATGATGTTCCCATAGCTCGGACTTTAGCACAGAAGCGTTCTTCCATATCAGTTGTCACGGCACTGGTGCATTCATCAAGAATTGCAAATCTGGGTTTGTGATAGAAAAGCCTCGCCATTCCCAATCTTTGTTGCTCTCCAAGAGACAACTCCTCCCCCCAGTTTATCTCTTTTTCAGGTGGGTAACGATTTAGCAAATACTCAAGGTCAACATTTTTTAACAGGTCAACCATTTCGCTGTGGGTCAGAGGTTCAACTTCTTGATCAGAGGTCAGAGGATAGATCAACTGGTCACGTAGTGTCCCTACAGCTGTATATGGTCTTTGGGGTACATAAAAGATCTCTTTATTCAGATCGGAACCAACCCCAGGTTTTACGATATGTCCAGACACCAAAGGCCACAGCCCTCCCAACACTCGGAACAGCGAGCTTTTCCCACTACCATTTGGTCCTGCATAAACAAGTCAAGTGTTTATATATATATATATATATATATATATATATATATATATATATATATATATCTACACATTTTAAAACCAAAAACATAATATATAATTTATAAAACACTTGCCTGTGATTAAAAGGTTAGATCCTGATTCGACCTTCAAAGTCAAGTCTTCCACCAGGACATTACCACTTGGAGTAACCACCTGACAACAACAAATTAGTTTGAATTTCACAAGCAAGCAGATAAAAAGATGGGATGGGTACTACCTTGACTCCATCAAACTCTATGTAGTCTGCCTGAGTTATATAATTGTTACTCCCTCTTCTCTGTAGAGATGGTACATCTTTTGGACTTAACTCTCGAGATATAGCCATAAGTTCGTGAATGCGATCCGCATACCCACTGCAAATAATTATGTTTGTAACAAATCTTGAAAGAAAGAGTGAAAGCAAATAATAATAATAAGTACCGTACCTTAGGCGATTGAGGCGTCTTGAACTAATGGAGAGAGTTCCCAATGACTGAAATAGCGATATAATGACACTGGTATGATATCTGAGATTGCTCAACATCTCTGCACGTCCTAATGTTGAGGTGTCGGGCCTCAAAGTGCCAGAAAAGAAAGGCTCTATGATTAGGATAACAGCAACAGTAGCACCAAGATACTTCAATAAGAAATCCTGAACCATGCCAAACCACCAATGGTCATGCTGGACAAGTTTCAAATGATTGACAAGTGCCTTGAACTTGTGCTGGATATGGGATTCCTCTCTAGTTTCACCACCATAAAATGCTATGCTTTCTGCATGAGTCCTCAACCTTGAGTGAAGTTGTCTATACTCACCTTCAAGTTGTTGCTCTGTAGACATCAATTTACCAAATGCAGGAGAGAAGTTTCTGATAGTCGCTCCTGCTCCTAACACGTAAGCCTGATGAAGGTGACAGTGACATTATTAGATGACAAGTCACAAATGTATGTATGTATGTATGTAAACGGAAGGCCTACCAATATCCAAACTATATATTTGGGGCTTGCATAAGAACAGAGGCGCCACGAATATAGCAGGCCATCAGTAACTGCAGTAAGATCTTCCTGTATAAGATCACTCAATTCTGAACAGAACTTTGGTACATCACTTGCGATTCTTTGTTCAGGATTAGTTATCCGTCCATCAACATGGGACATTTTGTAGTATATCATATTCTGGAATCCAAACACACATCACATTATTAGTTATTAGTTATTACATTAACTAATGTTTGTGTGTGTGATTAGCATCAAACCTGAAAATACTGTGCATGAATAAGCTTTGTGAGTATCTTTCTGAACCTCAAGCTTAAGGTCCCTGTTATGTACTTGGATGTAGAATACAAAGCTGATTGAACAAAACATAAGGTAATGTTTTCAATGATCAACTGAACAAAGGTCGGCACGCGCCGAAGAAAAGCAGCACGAAACAGGAATCCTTGGACTTTTGCTAATCTATTGCTCACAGCAGTTCGTAACATCTGAATATAACACAAACTCATATCATATCTAATTCTAATCCAAATCAAATACTGGAACTTAGATCAAACAAATAGATTACCACTGTAGCCAGAAGAGCTAAAAGGTCCTTTGCACCCATTTTGCCCATATGGGATAACAGAATTGCAGCTAAAACCTGGAGTGATTTCAGTCCTTTCTTTTGCCTACTTTTTTTTATAACACTCTTATTCCTGCTCACTCGTTCATTTTCATGATCATCTCCCAATCCATTAGTTTCATTGGGCCTTCTAACCCTGCTCTGTGAATGCATGTATGCAGCAGTCCCACCAGCAACTATAATGCCAGTTGCCAGCAATAGACTTTTCCTACAACCATGTAACCATAATTAACAAAATTTGTGGGAATAAGGCATGACAAATAGCACAACGATCTTGACTAGCTAATGGCTGACTTCTCTTAATAGATATTAGATAGTACAAGTAAAATGAGAGAGGAGAGGAGTGTCATTTATCTCTTCCATAAAGAATCTAAAGTATAAAAAACTGCAGTTAAACACATATATAACTTGACAAACTATATGAACACAGATCAGTGAATTAACATGATCATTGGTCAATATCATTTACCAATTAGCTTAAAAATTGCAGTTAAACACTTAAAAAAGTAACTGATTATTCAAGCACTCACCTTTTTAGTTTTAGAGCACCTACAATCACATTGTTTGAATAAAATGATTCTATTTGGAAGAAAATGAATTGTTGCAGTTATAGTACAAGTTATTTATAGATATACTGATAATTGATGCGTAAAAGAATTTCTTATAAATGATAAAAAATAATAATAATAATAATTATAATAATAATAATAATAATAATAATTTTCATATCTTAAAGTGAATAATTTAACGATATATAAGAATGTCTTTTTTGGTCATTTTACCTATAATTCTTTAAATCACCATAACTTGACAAACACTCAAGCAATTTAGTATCTGATTGTTACAACTTCAAAATAAAAAAGCACGTCCAAACGCTAACTTCTGCAGCCCGTTTTGTTACAGTTGATTATCTGATTCTGATTATTTCGTATGACAATCATTTTCGAAATTCACATCCAAACACCCTCTAGCAATTGTTTCAACCCCATGAAAACATACCATACAGATTTTAACCATATGCATTTTCCTTTCCAAAAAATCAAGAAAATCATTCAATATATCTGGTACTTAACTGGAATTTGATTAGACATGAGAACCAGCAAGAAAATGGAGGTGATTTCTAGTTTAAAGAGCACTGACATCAATAGTGTAGAACCGTATGTTTTGCATCTTTAAAAAGCATGTTCATGAAACTAAGGCATCCAATATATTTAGTAGCTAACTCCATATCAATCTGGATAGCTGAATTGTGAAAAAGGATAAGTAAAGAGTAGAGACCAACTTTAGAAAAGTGAGGATGTGAGATAGACTAGCTGTTGTGTCTCTTGCTTTATTAAATTTCACCAAAGCGCAAAGAATCAACTTCAGGAGAATAGGAGAACTGATAGATTAGTAAATAGCAAAATCCTATGTATATATCTAGCGTTTTGGAACCCACATCTGTCACATGGATGCAGCACTTGTACCATATATGACTCTTGAGTGTACAGATTTTATTGAGATACAGATAAGTATAGTAAAATAGAAGAAAGTGCCACTTACAATTGCAGTGGTGAATAACGAAGTTACAGCTTAAAAATTCAAGCGATATGCACATACCCAGACCCATAATAATAGCATCTATAGGATATCATATCAATACTAATCCACAGTAATGGAACCACGAAATTTCTGAAATAAGTGCATCCAAAAAAGAAATATTGTGCCTCGCTATTGATCCAAGTAGTAAAATATGAATCACGAACTGGCAGTTAAACTAAGCACAAGGCAAAGTAGAAAAATAAAGATATAAATACCTGCGACCTGACGAAAGCAGGCTACGACCCCGCTCCGTCAACTGTAATAGCTGCAGAGAAGTCATGGCTAGCTATAGTTCAAATCCCCCAAACTCCACCAATTAATGATACCAGCAATGATGTCAATCGCTATCTCCTATACTATACCTGCAAAAGGAAAATTCCAAAACCTATTAGGGTTCATCATAATTAAGTTGATATGTACTTGCGAACAACAACAAGAAGAAAAAATCAAAATTAAACAGACATTCAAAGTTGAGAACAGAACAGCATGATCGTACTAAGAGGGGTGATACTGAAATCAAGTGGAAGCATCAAGAGTGTGGTTTTGATCGGAGTTTTGAGAGCTGAAATAGATTTTTGTTTATGCTACTTTTCGGGTCCAAGGGTGGGTTGGATCGGTGTTTTTGGCAGGTACGGAACCAACCAGGGCAAATGAGGGGCGAGGGAGAGGGTAAGTATGGTATTTTGGTATTTGGTATTTGGTATATTAGTATTATTAGTATTAGATTAGATGCACCCATTCCAAGAAAATGGTCTTTGCCGTTTTATCCCTTTTCCGGTATTATTCTATTCTTCTTGTATTATTTGTCCAAACAAACTACAATTACAAATTGTGGTGTACACATTAATGTTTTTAGCATATGTAAAGTCATGTTATCCTAACTTTTATTTTTATCATTTAGGTTCTAACCAGTAAAGTGACTTTTTTTTATATGTTTGGCGGGTTAGATTAATATGAATAGATTTTTTAATTAAATGATATTCAAAGTCGATACACTGCATAACCAAAAGACATTGTTAATATGAATTATTCTTTTTTATTTTTCTTGTTTGTTGCATCATTTTATTTAATGACATAAATTGCCAAAATCATAGGAAACAACAATTTATTTTATCTTTAACTAATAATTAGGGTTGGCAATTCTTGACACGACCCGCGACACGACACGAAATAAATGGGTTTGGGTTGAGTTTTTCAACCCGCCGACCCGTTTATTAAACGGGTCATATATAGGTTTCTCAAAAAATAAACGGGTTGACCCGCCAACCCGTTTATATTTTTAATAAAAATAAATATTTTATTTTTAAATGTATTTATGTATCAAGTATTAATATTTAATAAGTATTATATAATATATATCATTGATTCATAGACCATTTGACTGTTTTGACATTTTGACTCGTGATGGATGGCCTAAGGTCATAAGTCGTAACCTGTAAGGCTAAGTATGTAACCATTTTGCCCATTTGCCCTAAATAATAATCTCAAAATCAAATCACGTATGAGCGTATCTCCCTCTTCCAGATTTTCAGTCTCCCGGTGTCCCATAGTCTCACGCTCCCCTCTGTTACTCTGTGATCGAAATCAGGTATGGAAATGGTGTTGGAGAATTGACTTTGTTTTTTGGGAGAAAAAAAATGGGATTTGTGGCTATTACTTTAGCACTTGAATTATCTACGTTTGTATTAATGTTTAGTTTGAACATGTTTCTATGAATGTTTTTAATTTTCATTTGGATGTTTAAGACTTAAGTGTCTAAAATTCGGATATGTTTGCATCAACCATCAAGAACTTATTCATGTTTAATTGTCGATTTTATTTATGGAATCTGGCCCACGAGCCTGCCAACCTGTGAACCCGTATAAATAAATGGGTTGGCGGGTCATATATGGGTTTATGTTCCAAACCCGCCAACTCGTGACCTGTATATTTAAATAGGTCGTGTTTGGGTTGTCAGGCCTACCAATAATAGTATTCTATCACGTTTCCGTACACATAGACAGAACATAGTCACAATTTCTTACCTATAGTGCATTCATGGAGTCATTTTTCGAGTCTTTACTTGCTTCGTCTACTTGAAAGTATAACATTTTGATAGTAATTCTTAATATTACGAGCCTTGACATCTAAAAAAGTTAACGTCTTCCTCTCCCTAAGAGGGGTCGCCACTCCGCCATGAATAGGAAAGTCCAATTGTTATTTCTATGGAATGGAAGATTCTTATGGAACAGCGGCGTCGTCAGCATTTGGATATCATTTGGTATTTATTGGGAAAAAACTAAATTTATTTTCAACGAATAGGATTAACGGAAGCAAATGTATAAGTAATAAGGATATTATAATTTATAAATGTTTATTCTCTTTAGGTAAGTGTAACGTCCCAAAATTTAAGACTAAAATTTTCAATTTTTATAATAATAAACCATCATCCAAAACGTTTTTAATAAAACCATAACGACATTAGAGTATGCCAATATCATCCAAATACATCAGAGTCAAATAAAAAAGTGGAGTAATATGGTGTGTGCGATGCGATCATCCCGAGCACTTCCCCTTCGATCCGGAAGTACCTGAAACATAAACTGAAAACTATAAGCACAAAGCTTAGTGAGTTCCCCAAAATATCGCATAGCATACATATCTGCCAGCTCAATGTTGTGTCGGGTCTATTTCACCTCCGAGTCTATTTCAACTCATGCGACGGCCCAAGCCGTACCGGGTCTATTTCACCCCTGAGTCTATTTCAACTCATATGTCAGCACAAGGTTGTACCGGGTCTATTTCACCCCACATACATATAGCAAACAGGCACACACACATATAACACATACAACAGGAGTCACAAAGACTACAAGCACATAACATATCCTAGTGTCCTACGGTATAGTGATCAAACTCACCTCAATCTGCTGACAATCAAACAATTAATCGGGCTGTTGAACCGTAAATCCCCACTAAATCACAAGAAACCCTAATTAGAAATTATGTCAATAATCCAGCCCGAGAGTCCAAACCCAAAGTCCTAGCCTTAAGGGAAAAGGTTACTTATTCCTTGCCTTATTGGGCCTAGCCCATCAAGGCCCAAATGTTACTAGCCACGAAGCCCAAAAGATAATGTATGTCCAAAATGGGCCCACGCCCCAAAGGCCCATCACAGAAAAGCTTGCGGCCTAACAAGGGCCCAAAGTCCCTAAATCTTACACATGGCTCGAAACAAGCCCAATATGTAATGACCCCCAAAACACGATAAAAAAATTCATTTTTAAAACAAGTTGAAACATCCCAAAAATACAAACCAAAAATTTCGTTTTTAAATCATTAATAAAACCATAAATATCATTATCATATAAAAAGCATAAATAGTGTATCTCAAAATATCATCACAGATGTCAAAATATATCAGAGTATAAACATCCCAGACTAAACAAATGGTGTGTGCACTGCAATCATCCCGAGCTCATCTTTTGAAAACCGAAGTACCTAAAACCAAAACTGAAAACTGTAAGCACGAAGCTTGGTGAGTCTCCCCATACTACCACATACCATACACTGGGCCTTGCCCGCTACATCGGGCCCCGCCCGACATCGGACCGAAATCTGATATACATATAAACACATCAATAATGCAAATAACATAAACACATAACATAAACATAACTTGGGCCTCGCCCACTGCATCGGGCCCCGCCCGGTATCGGACGAATCCGGCATCGGGTCCCGCCCGGCATCGGACCAAGTCCGGTATACATATAACATAGCAACAAGCATATAACACATAAACATAAACATAAACATATAAACCCTAATTAGAAATTATGTCAATAATCCAGCCCGAGAGTCCAAACCCAAAGTCCTAGCCTTAAGGGAAAAGGTTACTTATTCCTTGCCTTATTGGGCCTAGCCCATCAAGGCCCAAATGTTACTAGCCACGAAGCCCAAAAGATAATGTATGTCCAAAATGGGCCCACGCCCCAAAGGCCCATCACAGAAAAGCTTGCGGCCTAACAAGGGCCCAAAGTCCCTAAATCTTACACATGGCTCGAAACAAGCCCAATATGTAATGACCCCCAAAACACGATAAAAAAAATCATTTTTAAAACAAGTTGAAACATCCCAAAAATACAAACCAAAAATTTCGTTTTTAAATCATTAATAAAACCATAAATATCATTATCATATAAAAAGCATAAATAGTGTATCTCAAAATATCATCACAGATGTCAAAATATATCAGAGTATAAACATCCCAGACTAAACAAATGGTGTGTGCACTGCAATCATCCCGAGCTCATCTTTTGAAAACCGAAGTACCTAAAACCAAAACTGAAAACTGTAAGCACGAAGCTTGGTGAGTCTCCCCATACTACCACATACCATACACTGGGCCTTGCCCGCTACATCGGGCCCGCCCGACATCGGACCGAAATCTGATATACATATAAACACATCAATAATGCAAATAACATAAACATAACTTGGGCCTCGCCCACTGCATCGGGCCCCGCCCGGTATCGGACGAATCCGGCATCGGGTCCCGCCCGGCATCGGACCAAGTCCGGTATACATATAACATAGCAACAAGCATATAACACATAAACATAAACATAAACATATAAAGCTTCCTCGGGCTTGCCCCGACATCGGACCGAAGTCCGGAACACATAACACATAACATATAAGCTAAAACTTCCTTAGGCTTGCCCCGGCATCAGACCGAAATCCGGAACACATAAACAAGTACTTGCAAGAATCACGAAGACATCAAGCATACAAACATTCATCGGGCTTACCCCGACATCGGACCGAAGTCCGGAAAATACAAGCTACATCGGGTTAACCCCGGCATCGGGCCTAAGCCCGACATATACTAACATACATAAACGGGTCTGCATTGGTGCCTTCGACCCGTTCCTACTGGAGGAAAACTCACCTCACACTGCTCAAGTCCCGTTGACAAAACCCTAGTTGCTGGATGACAGATTCCCGAATCTGTCAACATCAAAATAACACCCAATTAATAATTGGATTCCAACACATCCATAAGTCCATGCTTGGGGTAAAAGATTTTTTTACCCCTATCTTAGCTTGATTCAAGCCCAAGGCCAAATCCAAAGGCCCAAAAGTCAACTATGAGTCAAAACCCAACATATGGCCCAATTTTCCAAATTGGGCCTAAACCTCTACATGGTCTTACCGTGATGCCCAACCATTTAGTCCAGTCCAAACATTTGGCATTTTTAATGGCCCAATATCTCATAATCATAAAGGCCCAATTATGACCCATCTATGGCCCAATTTTCCAAATTGGGCCCAAACCTCTTACATGGGCCTTACCCTAAAGTCCATTAAATTATTCTAGTCCATATGCTTGTTTTTGGATGGCCCGTTAATAACCCAATCACCAAAGCCCGATAGAGAGGCCAACTCAAAGCCCAAGTGAAATTAGGGTTTTCACATAAAATGACGATTTAGGGTTAAGTCTTTCTCACTTAACCCATTAAGGACTTAATCCATTAAGTCTGTCACTCTACTAGATAAATCATATGGTGTGATTGGGTGTAATTCACATTTCCATTCCAATGGCCCAAATATGGGTCCCGATAAGTCCAAGGCCTATATATCCAAAATTAGGGTTTTCTAAACCCTAATTAGGGTTTCTAACCCCTCACAACCCAATTAGGCCCAAAAGCTAAGTCCTTAGGCCCATTAGGGTTTCATTAGACCCACTAGGGTTTCACAAGTTGGGCACCACCCACTACCACCTCGGGTAGTGGTGGTCAATGGCGGCTCACGACGGCGGCCACCACCTCACGGTGGTGGTTAGGGTTCTAGTCCAATCGAGTCCAAGCAATCCAAACACAAACTAAGCACACCGCCACCCAACATGGCGGCAGGAGGCGGCAGCCACCACCCTACGGTGGTGGTTTTGAGTTTCTTTTCAATATTCCGACATGATTACAATTTTACAATGAAATTCCAAAATAAACACACACACACTAATGCTAAACACACACACACACAACCACCCTCGTGGTGGCCGACGGTGGCAGATGATGGCAGCCAGCACCTCACGGTGGTGGTGGCGGTGGCTTCTATTTATGATGTCCGACCAAACCGAAGCACACACACTCTACATGTTCACAAAACGACCCCAACCACCCATATGGTGGCGCACGGCGACGACAGCAGCACAAAACGACGACCACATTGGTGGTTTCCGGCGACAGCAGCGGTTTCCCTTGATAGCAAGAACGTTCGGCTCTTCCGGCTTCTCCCAACGGTCCCAACGCTCCTTCCAGTCGGACCTCGTTCTTTGCCGGCAGCAGATGCAACGGTGAAAGGAGGTGACTCCTCGTCTTTGTCAGCGATGATTGTTCGTGGCCCATGTCGGCGACGGAAGTCACGACGGAACTGGATAGTCGACAGCTTCCATTGGCGGCATCGACGTTGTCTGGAATTGGCGGTCGTTTGGCAGCCATGGGTGACCGGAGGATGAGCAAAAACGGGCGGTGGCGGCTGAAGGGTGATACCCGGCGGCTGAGGCAACAAGTTAGGGTTAGGGTTACGTATGGCATATATACCCGACTCCCTCAAACTCTATTCCATGTTGACACTATCGACCCCTCATTTCCATATTCATTTTCGAACATAGTCCTTAATTTACCATTTCAACCCCATCTTCTGAAATCCTTTACAAATTAAGTCCCATATTTTACTAAGCAGCCCGTCCCTCTACAATTATTTTCAAATGAGGTCCATAATTTACTCTTTAGCCCCTGTTTTCATAAATCCTTTCATATTAGGTCCAAATGATACCAAACAACCCCTGTCTTCTAAAAATCTTTACAAAATAAATCCCGGAACTTACACTTTTAACCCCCAACTTCTAAAACTGTGACAGTTAGCTCCTCGAGACCAACACCTTGCTATGTAATTATTGATTTTAGGGTTACTATTCATTCATTTATTTATTTATTTATTTATTAAATGGTGTGTTACAACTCTCCCCCACTTAAATTAGATTTCGTCGTCGAAATCATTCCTTACCATTCCTTACACACCCAACCACTCCAATAACATGGTTACCATCTTGGGCACACCCTAGCCTTCCCATGGTAGCCGTGACCAATCTTCGTAAAGCCCTAAAATCCACAGGTGAACAAATTCCTCGCAACAAGATCACATATACTCCATCTGAAATCTGCAGTCTCAAGATGGTCTGGCTCCCTGACAGCCCACCCATACTGAATCATTATCGTTGAATCCAGTCCACCTGCCTCTCAACTGACTACTCAACTCCTGATAACCCGAGGTTCCCACTAAAAAACAGAACCACAGACCTAATTATCCCTACAGATCACTTATACTTGGCCTAGGCTCAGATAATCTCGTTGTGAGTGAGTTAGCATAACCCAAGCTATCTGTGACTCTAACTATACATGATATCCCAAAATACCGTTACTGCTTGAGACACTGAAACTATCCAAAACACTGATCTGCCTGAAACATTGAACTGCCTTAAATAGTATGCGGCCATATGGCTGCTTCCCAAAATCCACCGAAACCTCCCTGGTTCCAGCTTATCTGAAATGCTGAAGTCCTGCCCGGTTGTTGAGCCAAGAGCAATCTCACAGTCGCCCCACGCGACTTCCGAACGAAATCCTTGTCTGTCAACAGTTGCCACTAATTATCTTGACACTGTGGCTCTAACGATCATCTGATCTAACTGTCCATACGTCGAGTCCTGACGTCACAAAACCCCAAGCTAGGAGTGATTGATACACAACCAATGGTAGCCTTACATCACAAATGACCTTAAGCAGTCAATTGCTTTCTTGATCTCATAACCGTAGTGGCGTTCCCACAGTCTCATCATTAGCTCAACAAGTCTAATTCATATGGGAAATCTGTAACCCAATCTGCGGATTTGCCACGCTCTCACTGCTTCACCCGAATTGGTGGGTGCCACTATCCCTTCTGCGATCTAACAACACCCACATGCTATCTACCAACCTAGTGAATGTTACGGCTACACCCGCAGTCTCAAAACACTCTAGCACTATCTGCCAACCTTATGAATGCTACGGCTACACCCGCATACTTACAACACCGTAGCACTATCTGGCTGCTAGTGAATGTTACGGCTATACCCGCAGACTTACAACACTTTCTCACACTATTTGGCTGCTAGTGAAGGCTACAACTACACCCGCAGACTTACAATACTCTAACACTATCTGCCAACCTTATGAGTGCTACAACTACACCCGCAAACTTCCATGTTGACACTATCGGCCCCTCATTTCCATATTCATTTTCGAACATAGTCCTTAATTTACCATTTCAACCCCATCTTCTGAAATCTCTTAATAATTAAGTCTCATATTTTACTAAGCAGCCCCTCCCTCTACAATTATTTTCAAATGAGGTCCATAATTTACTCTTTAGCCCCTGTTTTCATAAATCCTTTCATATTAGGTCTAAATGATACCAAACAACCCCTGTCTTCTAAAAATCTTTACAAAATAAATCCCGGAACTTACACTTTTAACCCCCAACTTCTAAAATTGTGACAGTTAGCTCCTCGAGACCAACACCTTGCTATGTAATTATTGATTTTAAGGTTACTATTTATTTATTTATTTATTTATTTATTAAACAGGGTGTTACAACTCTCCCCCACTTAAATTAGATTTCGTCGTCGAAATCATTCATTACCATTCCTTACACGCCCAACCACTCCAATAACATGGTCACCATCTTGGGCACACCCTAGCCTTCCCAGGGTAGCCGTGACCAATCTTCGCAAAGCCCTAAAATCCACAAGTGAACGAATTCCTCGCAACAAGATCACATATACTCCGTCTGAAATCTGCAGTCTCAAGATGGTCTGGCTCCCTAACAGCCCGCCCGTACTGAATCATTATCGTTGAATCCAGTCCACCTGCCTCTCAACTGACTATTCAACTCCTGATAACCCGAGGTTCCCACTAGAAAACAGAACCATATACCTAATTATCCCTACAAATCACTTATACTTGGCCTAGGCTCAGATAATCTCGTTGTGAGTGAGTTAGCATAACCCAAGCTATCTGTGACTCTAACCATACATGATATCCCAAAATATTGTTACTGCTTGAGACACTAAAACTGTCCAAAGCACTGATCTTCCTGAAACATTGAACTGCCTTAAACAGTATGCGGCCATATGGCTGCTTCCTAAAATCCACCGAAACCTCCCTGGTTCCAGCTTATCTGAAATGCTGAAGTCCTGCCCGGTTGTTGAGCCAAGAGCAATCTCACAGTCGCCCCACGCGACTTCCGAACGAAATCCTTGTCTGTCAACAGTTGCCACTAATTATCTTGACACTGTGGCTCTAACGATCATCTGATCTAACTGTCCATACGTCGAGTCCTGACGTCACAAAACCCCAAGCTAGGAGTGATTGATACACAACCAATGGTAGCCTTACATCACAAATGACCTTAAGCAGTCAATTGCTTTCTTGATCTCATAACCGTAGTGGCGTTCCCACAGTCTCATCATTAGCTCAACAAGTCTAATTCATATGGGAAATCTGTAACCCAATCTGCGGATTTGCCACGCTCTCACTGCTGCACCCGAATTGGTGGGTGCCACTATCCCTTCTGCGATCTAACAACACCCACATGCTATCTACCAACCTAGTGAATGTTACGGCTACACCCGCAGTCTCAAAACACTCTAGCACTATCTGCCAACCTTATGAATGCTACGGCTACACCCGCAGACTTACAACACCCTAGCATTATCTGGCTGCTAGTGAATGCTACGGCTACACCCGTAGACTTACAACACTTTCTCACACTATTTGGCTGCTAGTGAAGGCTACAACTACACCCGCGGACTTACAATACTCTAACACTATCTGGCTGCCAGTGAGTGCTACAACTATACCCGCAGACTTACAACACTCTAACACTATCTAGCTACTAGTGAATGTTACAGCTACACCCGCAGACTTACAACACTCTAACACTATCTCAACTGCTAATTACTAATCCGAACACATCCAACGTCAAACATACACTCGGCCTATCATTCCAAACTGAACTCATGTCCTACTTAGAATCCCCAGCCTGATTCCTTAAGGCCTGCTATCACGTGACCCCGTTGCATCAGTACAACACATATGCCCATAATCGAAGCGTCACGGTAAACCACAAAATCATCTACACCCTCTAGCAAGGTGAGACTCGGTGCCTCGCACAACCGCTGTCTGAGAGTCTCGAAGGCTGCCTGCTGCTCAGGCCCCTAGAGAAAGGCCATCAACTTCTTGGTCAGTCGGGTCAAAGGAACTGCAATCTTGGAGAAGTCTCGAATAAATCTTCGGTAATAACTCGCTATACTCAGGAAACTCCGAATCTTAGTTGGAGACCTCAGAATCTCCCACTGCATCACAGCCTCTATCTTGGCCGGATCGACTAGTATACCCTTCTGGTTAACAAGGTGCTCAAGAAATTGCTCCTCGCGCAACCAGAACCCACATTTGGAGAACTTTGCAAAAAGTCTCTCACTCCTCAGAGTCTCAAGCGCCTCCCCCAAGTGCTCCTCGTGCTGCTCCTCAGTTCTGGAATAAACCAATATGACGTTGTACTCTCCCAATCTTGCAATTATGGGAATGATCTTTCGCTATCCGCTAATAATTCTGTGACAACCGTCAATTTTTGGCCAAGTCAAAGTCAACTAAAGTCAACAAGTCAAACCGGTCAACTCATCTAACCCTTGTACATTAGGGTTTCCATTATGTTCCTTATTGAACTACTCGCACTCTTAATACAAAGTATCACTTAGAGTTTTCACGTGTTCGGAAAATCTAAACCCTAATCAGGGCAAGTGATGAAACTACTCGATAAAACATTATTCCATACCCCTCGAGAGCGTATAACAATCATAACAAGACTTAACGAGGTTTACAAACCTTGCGTTACAAAGCCAAACACTCAAAAGGTTCACAAAAGAAATCTCTCCCAATCTGTTTCACTCTATCTCTCTCTATTAAAAATCTCTCTCAAAACTTCCTTTAACTTTTTATAATCATTCGGGTCAACCCGACCCTTAACCGGGTCAAAAACCACTTAAAACGGACTAATTATTGGAAAAACAACCTTTAGAACCGAAGCCTCTCAATAAAGGACCGAAATTCCAAAGAGCCGAAACCATAGGGACCGAAGGTGCTAAGAACCGAACTGAGTCGGACCGAACCCGAAGCTGCCTGCGAACCGAACCCGAAGGTCCCTTCGGACCGAACCCTCCCTTCGCCTTCGCCCCATTTCGCTCCTGACCACCTTCGCTTCATTTCGGTCTAGTTCGCCTTCGGGCCCAACAGCAGTAGGGACCGAACCTTCGGCCCTTATCCGAGCAACTTCGCTGTAAAGCCCTTTTCTTCCCGGTTTTCGACTACGACTTCATTTTAGGCCCGTTTTACATAATTTTAACGCGGAATTTTCACCCAAAATTATATTTTAACATATAAGACCCCCAAATTCATAATTAATCACGTTTTTTAGTGTGAATCTTATCCAAGATGAGTGGGTAGGATATTTTAGGTGGAGTGTTGACCTTGCTTTAATGTATGACACAAGCAACCTCCCATACCCACTCCATGTCACTATTCCCACCTTGCTCTAGTCAAGTCGATATCTTCCCATACCTCCATCAAATCTTTTCCATCAGCCACTCTCTAATCCCTCACTCTTCCATCTATAAAACCCCACTCTCCTCCTCCCAAGATACACTTTTACTTCCTCTTTTATTCTCTCCAAGATTTCGAGATTCTCCAGGAAGTTTTGAACTTCTCATCCACTCTTGGTAAGTAACTTCATTCTACACTTGATTATCTTACAGTCCTTCACTCAAATCAAGAGTTCCTTACACAAATATCGTCATATTTGTTGTCAGATCTTCGAATCTTCAAGCATCTTCCAAGTGTTCTTGAGTTGAAAACTTCTTTTCTTCATCATCCATCTACTGAAATCACTCAAGGTGAGTTCATACCCCTATATTTTCATGTTTTTCTTAAGTTTTAAGGGGGGGAATACAAGTCAAAACACCAAGAACACAACTAAACTCAAACAACAGCTTTCATCAGAAAAGTCGAGTCTTATTCACGGACTGTTTTGACTATCTTAAACTTAATATATTTCAAAACTGTTTAATATTCAAATAGTTCAGCTTCATACCTTTAAAATGACTACTTACACATCTCCATACGATTTTTCTACGATTTATGGTGATTTTTACAAAACTGCCTATCATTTCAGAAACGAATTCGGACCAGTCTGTGAATATGAACATTTTAACACAAGTTAAAGACTTCTAAAAATCATAATAAAAATTATGAATAAACTAGACACATTTTGTGAACTCTCAGAATTTACGGATTCAGTTTTCTACTTCGTATGATTTTTCTATAATTTCTCTAAAACAGTGTAGAAAGGTTAAAAACTAGTTAAGAGCTTACAACTTTCATAACACTTTTTAGTATGTTGAGCAAAGTGTATAACCATAAGTTCTAAATGTTGAAAGTATTTTCTTGTTAGTTTATCATCATAAACTGAAATTTAGTCATTCATGATAAGGTTTACTCATTCATTTCGAACACATATAATAAACTTCAATAAGCATAGTTTATGGATTTTTACTACATGAAAAAGGTTTTACTCTCAAAACAAATGGGTTTTTTCATATCCTACGTAATAAACTATAATTGTAATAGTTTAAGGATTTCATATCACTAATTTATTCAGAAAAGGTGATTTTACTTCCTTCACGGAAGAGGTTTTAATATCAAACTATGTGTAAACTAGTTAACTTAGGTTGTGAGGCAATTCTCTCCCCGTACGTTCGAGTACAGGATCCCAATTCCTGTAAGTTATAACCAGAGTCTCTTGTAGGGAGAGCGTGATAATTGTGTATAGATCTATATTGGGTTTGACACCCCACACCTTGCTGCTAGCTACAGCGGGACCTGCAGGTCTACGGGTGACAAGAGTCATAGTATCTTAACGTCTGAAAAACGTTGTGCAGGTTATTTCTCGTCATAGTATGGTTATAGCGACTCACATAGGTAGTTAACTATCTTTCAAGTTTACATGGAAAATTTTACTTTGAAAAGGGGTTCACTTCCAAATCAAAAAGGGTTTTATGCCGATTTAAAACCACTTTTATATCTTTAAGTATGGAAAATACTTGTTTACTTTCGGTCCTGGGATTTAGGACCACATAACTTTTATAAGGAAAATATAGGATTTTCTTTGGAATCATATCTCTGTTAAAACTATATTTCATCTAGAATTGTTAGACTTCAGCTATAATTGCTAAGTGTATATGCTAGAGTTATATAAGAATCTAGTCATAATCGACTTAGAATTGGTGGGCCCGCCTTACTTCCTGTTCCTTGTTTGGTTGTGGACCTAGGGCAGACCCATTATATTTGACGGTTTATTTAACTTAAATTTTATATAACTTATATACATTGGGCGATTATAGAAGGAATCTATGGGTCTTTCTAGGGTTCATTATCGCATAACATAGAAGCATTCAGTTCACTTAATAAAGAAAATATTGGATTTTCTGGAAACATACTTTGTCGCTTTTACAAGGAAAATTGTTTCTTTCTCAAACAAAACTCTTATGAACTCACCAACTTAATTGTTGACACTTTTTCAAAACTACTTGTATTCTCAGGAAATCAGTGAAACAGGAAAACCAACAACATTTTGAGGATGGGACGATAAATCGTCAAACGTTTCATTTTATCATCATAATGTAATTGATTTTGAAACATGTAAACTTATTCCATGGTATAACCTTTTCAATTATATTTATGATGGTTGTATTTACTTTGAGCACTATTATATTCGTTGTTGTGATACTATACATGAAGTCCTCCACCCCCGGACGTTTCCGCCATCCTTGGTTTGGGGGTGTGACAAATTCTCAGTATGCAATTGGCATATGACATCTCTTGAAAAATATAATTCAAACACAAACAGAGGATAACCCAGAGTTACACTTACTCAAAACCTTGGGACGAAAGGCTCCACTGTGCAGTTTCTCGCAAGTGTTGCACCGAATCTGGCCCTGCTGGCCTCTCAAAAGCTGATATGAAATCTGGGGTCTCCTCCCGAGACCCTTTAATATAAGCAACTGATCTGGTTCCCTCTTCCCAATGTGCTCCAAGTAAATATCTCGTTCTTGGGCTCTAGAAGTCATATAATTCAGGGTCTCACACCCCGAGATACTCACGATCTCACTGCTATCGTTCTATAGTGTGTCCTAATACCTTACCTTCTTATTTCCTCATCTCCTGTATATTGTGGTTCCAACTAAGCTCTCTCCCGAGACTTGGTAGTGATCCCTGCCACAGTCTCAGTCATCTGCTAAAGATCCAACAACTCTTGCGCCAACTATTGCGCCTCGCTTGCCTGGGCAAACTCTGCCCAGAATCTGGTCGAAAATTCATCCCATGACATAGTATCAACCGCTTCACCACTCAACTCACTACCAACCTCTTTCTATCAATCGCGTGCTCTGTACTTCAGGAGACAGGAAGTAAATCGGATCTTGTCCCCTTTCGAGACAACGGCTGGTACGAAAAGCGTTGGCGACATCTGCCAACCATCTGTTGCTAACAATGGGGTCCCTAGCCCCATGATAATCTGGAGCTTCACAAGCTATGAACTTCCGAAGCATCAACATACGCGCCCTTATCATGACTGCCATCTCAGTGTAGAATGCACTCAGTCTCTCATCACAAATCTCTAAAATGCCCTCCTTGATCATACCGAATATCACAGAAATCTGATAAGGGATACTGTGTGTACTCTCAGATAGAATGAACTCCCTCATCTGATCATCGAGCTGCCCGACTCCAGAGTCCGAACCTGATCCCTCATCAACACCAGAACTACCGTCTGGTCTACCACGTAGCGTCACTATACTCGGAAATATACCATCACAATCACCATAATACTCGTCAAAACTCGAGGGATCTCAGACACTACAAGTTCCCTGGTCTTATCTCAGTCTTCCTTGATTCGAGTATGGATCCTCTGCTTTCAGTAGTACGAGCTCATACTACCTTCCACATCTATCCGTACTTTCCTCAAGAACTGCCTTGACTCCACCAAGTCCCTTCTACTGCTACTGCTCTCTGTTACTCTCATCGTAGGCTTGCCCTAGGGTAATAACAAATCCACTCTCCGCCATCAGCTGCATAAGAAGTCCCTATTATCTTCCCCTAACTAGCTGGCGAATACTATTACATATCACTAAGACTAGATAATTCTTCGAATGAGAGGTTCTACCCTACAACGGTTAGACTCAAACGAGAGCTGCGAAATAAGGCTAAACCTAACCTTCTGAAATTATTTAGTCCTTGCAATATGTAACTTAACATATTCGTTTACAAGTTAGTAAAAGGTAGCTAGAACTCCCAAAAGCACAAAACAAGCAGCATTCGAGCATTGAGTACACATAATCAAGCATATACTAATCAGGCTATCATACTAACTAATATGTACTAGCATGCAGTTCATAAACCTGATATACATATAACATGCACATAAGGCATCCTTCCTAGATCCTTCGCCCTAATCTAGCATGCAGTTCTCATAAAGCTGATAATCTTGTATGGGTAATTTGGGAGTACTTACTTGAGCTCGATTGATTGCATGCACCACACCTGTTTCTCTTTTTCAAAATTCTTTTTGCTTTTTCTAAAACTCTTTTCTTTTCTCAAATTCTTTTATAAAATGGTTTTTCTTTTGAAAATTTCTATACCAATTCCTTAGTTTGAGTTCAGACACCCGAAAGTGTGCCTGAATCCCTCAAACCAAGGCTTTGATACCAACTTGAAACATCCCAAAAATACAGGCCAAAAATTTCGTTTTAAATAATTAATAAAACCATAAATATCGTCATCATATAAAAAGCATAAATAGTGTATCTCAAAATATCATCACAGCTATCAAAATATATCAGATTATAAACATCCCAGTCTAAACAAATGGTGTGTGCACTGCAATCATCCCGAGCTCCTCTTTTGAAAACCGAAGTACCTGAAACCACAACTGAAAACTGTAAGCACGAAGCTTAGTGAGTCTCCCCATACTACCACATACCATACACTGGGCCTTGCTCGCTACATCGGGCCCCGCCCGACATCGGACCGAAATCTGATATACATATAAACACATCAATAATGAAAATAACATAAACACATAACATAAACATAACTTGGGCCTAGCCCACTGCATCGGGGCCCGCCCGACATCGGAAGAATCCGTCATCGGATTGAAGTCCGGCATCGGGCCCCGCCCGGCATCGGACCAAGTACGGTATACATATAACATAGCAACAAGCATATAACACATAAACAGAAGCATAAACATATAAAGCTTCCTCGGGCTTGCCCCGACATCAGACCGAAGTCCGGAACACATAACACATAACATATAAGCTAAACCTTCCTCGGGCTTGCCCCGATATCGGACCGAAACCCGGAACATATAAACAAGTACATGAAAGAATCACGAAGACATCAAGCATACAAACATTCCTTGGGCTTGCCCCGGCATCGGACCAAAGTCCGGAACATACAAGCTACATCGGGCTAACCCCGACATCAGGCCTAAGCCCGACATATACTAACATACATAAACGGGCCGACATTGGTGCCTTCGACCCGTTCCTACAGGAGGAAAACTCACCTCACACTGCTGAAGTCCCGCTGACAAAACCTAGTTGCTGGATGACAGATTCCCGTATCTGTCAACATCAAAATAACACCCAATTAATAATTGGGTTCCAAAACATATCCATAAGTCCATACTTGGGGGAAAAGACTGCTTTACCCCTATCTTAGCTTGATTCAAGGCCAAGGCCTAATCCAAAGGCCCAAAAGTCAACTATGAGTCAAAGCCCAACATATGGCCCAATTTTCCAAATTGGGCCCATACTTCTACATGATCTTACCCTCAGGCCCAACCATTAAGTCCAGTCCAAACATTTGGCATTTCTAATGGCCCAATATCTCATAATCATAAAGGCCCAATTATGACCTATCTATGGCCCAATTTTCCAAATCGGGCCCAAACCTCTTACATGGGTCTTACCCTAAAGTTCATTAAATTATTCTAGTCCATATGCTTGTTTTTGGATGGCCCATTAATAGCCCAATCACCAAAGCCCGATAGAGAGGCCCAACTCAAAGCCCAAGTGAAATTAGGGTTTTCACATAAAATGACGATTTAGGGTTAAGTCTTTCTCACTTAACCCATTAAGGACTTAATCCATTAAGTCCATCACTCTACTAGATAAATCATATGGTGTGATTGGGTGTAATTCACAATTCCATTCCAATGGCCCAAACGTGGGTCCCGATAAGTCCAAGGCCCATATATCCAAAATTAGGGTTTTCTAAACCCTAATTAGGGTTTCTAACCCCTCACAACCCAATTAGGCCCAAAAGCTAAGTCCTTAGGCCCATTAGGGTTTCATTAGGCCCACTAGGGTTTCACAAGTTGGGCACCACTCACTACCACCTCGGGTAGTGGTGGTCAATGGCGGCTCACGGCGGCGGCCACCATCTCACGGTGGTGGTTAGGGTTCTAGTCCAATCGAGTCCAAGCACTCCAAAAGCAATCCAAACACAAACTAAGCACACCGCCGCCCAACATGGCGGCCGGTGGCGGCAGCCACCACCCTACGATGGTGGTTTTGAGTTTCTTTTCATTATTCTGACATGATTACAATTTTACAATGAAATTCCAAAATAAACACACACACACACACTAATGCTAAACACACACACACAACCACCCTTATGGTGGCCGACGGTGGCAGATGATGGCAGCCACCACCTCACGGTGGTGGTGGCGGTGGCTTCTATTTTATGATGTCCGACCAAACCGAAGCACACACACTCTATCTGTTCACAAAACGACCCCAGCCACCCACATGGTGGCGCACGGCGACTACAGCAGCACAAAACGGTGACCACATCGGTGGTTTCCGGCGACAGCAGCGGTTTTCGTTGATAGCAGGAACGTTCGGGTCTTCCGGCTTCTCCCAACGGTCCCATCGCTGCTTCCAGTCGGACCTCGTTCTTTGTCGGCAGCAGATGCAACGGTGAAAGGAGGTGACTCCTCGTCTTTGTCAGCGATGATTGTTCGTGGCCCATGCCGGCGACGGAAGTCACGACGGAACTGGATAGTCGATAGCTTCCATTGGCGGCATCGACCTTGTCTGGAATCGGCGGTCGTTTGGCAGCCATGGGTGACCGGAGGATGAGCAAAAACGGGCGGTGGCGGCTGAAGGGTGATACCCGGCGGCTGAGGTAACAAGTTAGGGTTAGGGTTACATATGGCATATATACCCGACTCCCTCAAACTCTATTCCATGTTGACACTATCGGCCCCTCATTTCCATATTCATTTTCGAACATAGTCCTTAATTTACCATTTCAACCCCATCTTCTGAAATCCTTTACAAATTAAGTCCCATATTTTACTAAGCAGCCCGTCCCTCTACAATTATTTTCAAATGAGGTCCATAATTTACTCTTTAGCCCCTGTTTTCATAAATCCTTTCATATTAGGTCCAAATGATACCAAACAACCCCTGTCTTCTAAAAATCTTTACAAAATAAATCCCGAAACATACACTTTTAACCCCCAACTTCTAAAACTGTGACAGTTAGCTCCTCGAGACCAACACCTTGCTATGTAATTATTGATTTTAGGGTTACTATTTATTTATTTATTTATTTATTTATTTATTTATTAAATGGGGTGCTACAACTCTCCCCCACTTAAATTAGATTTCATCGTCGAAATCATTCCTTACCATTCCTTACACACCCAACCACTCCAATAACATGGTCACCATCTTGGGCACACCCTAGCCTTCCCAGGGTAGCCGTGACCAATCTTCGTAAAGCCCTAAAATCCACAGGTGAACAAATTCCTCGCAACAAGATCACATATACTCCGTCTGAAATCTGCAGTCTCAAGATGGTCTGGCTCCCTGACAGCCCGCCCATACTGAATCATTATCGTTGAATCCAGTCCACCTGCCTCTCAACTGACTACTCAACTCCTGATAACCCGAGGTTCCCACTAGAAAACAGAACCACATACCTAATTATCCCTACAGATCACTAATACTTGGCCTAGGCTCAGATAATATCGTTGTGAGTGAGTTAGCATAACCCAAGCTATCCGTGACTCTAACCATACATGATATCCCAAAATACCGTTACTGCTTGAGACACTGAAACTATCCAAAACACTGATCTGCCTGAAAATTTTGACTTATGAGCCTCCTCCAAAATCGTCTGTCTCGCCCCACCTGCTGTCGGAACCCAAACCCTACCACACCGAGTCAATAACCCCCGACTGTCTCAAACAAACAAAGGGATATGATCTCTAATCCACTCAGTCTTCTAATTTTCCTTTTTCAATTTTTCCACCTGAGCCTCCTTGATCAAATCCATCAAAGGTGAAGTGACAGTCATCCTCAAACAAATATCTCGAATTGATGAGCAAACCGCCTTACGGCTCAAGGCATCGTCCACCACATTGGCCTTCCCGGGGTGGTACAGAATCTTGCAGTCATAATCTTTTACCACATCCAACCACCTTCGTTGCAGCATATTGAAATTCGACTGATCCATCAAGTATTTCAAACTTTTATGATTAGTGTAGATAGTACACCGAACTCCGTACAAAACTACAAATAGTGCCTCCAGATCTTGAGGGCAAACACCACTGCCCCCAACTCTAAATCATGCGTGGGGTAATTCGCCTCATGAGGCTTCAGCTGCCTTGAGGCGTAAGCAATCACATGTCCTTTTTGCATAAGAATAGCTCCCAACCTTGAAATAGAAGCGGTCCAATAAACCACAAAATCATCCAACCCCCCAGGCAGTACGAAGGCCAATTGTTGATCCTAACCCCACCGAAAAGTCATATTCTTCTTGGTCAGATGGGTCAGAGGCATCGCAATCTTGGAGAAGTCCTGAATAAATCTTCGACAATACCCAACAAGACCCAAGAAACTTCGGATCTCTGATGCACTTTTCAGAATTTCCCAACTCATCACAGCCTCAATCTTGGTCGGGTCCACCAAGATCCCATCCCGATTGATAACGTGCCCAAAAAGTTGCACCTCACGCAACCAAAACTCACATTTAGAGAATTTGGCATACATTCTCTCCCTCCTCAAGGTCTCCAATACTTCTCGTAAATGTTGCTCATGTTGCTCCTTGGTCTTGGAGTAGACCAGAATATCATCAATAAAAACAATCACCTATAGATCCAACATCGACATGCAGACCCAATTCATGAGGTCCATGAATGATGTTGGGGCATTGGTGAGACAAAAGGGCATCACCACAAACTCGTAATGACCATAACGAGTTACAAAGGTTGTCTTCTGAACATCCTCATCCCTGGTCCTCATCTGATGGTATCCTGATCGAAGATCAATATTGGAAAACCAAGATGCACCCTGGATCTGGTCGAATAGATCGTCAATCCTCGGTAATGGGTAACCACTCTTCACCGTTAACTTGTTCAGTTCCCGATAACGGATACACATCCTATATGAACTGTCCTTTTTCTTCATAAACAAAATCGGTGTCCCCCCACGGGGAACTGCTTGGACGGATGAAACCCTTGTCCAGCAGATCATGCAGCTGCATAGACAACTCCTGCATCTCAAACGGTGCTAGGCGGTATGGCGCCTTGGTTATCGGCTGGCTATCAGAGCCGAGCCAGGCATCAAATAAATCCAAAACTCAACCTGCCTTTCGGAAGGCACTCCCGGCAACTCCTCGGGAAAAACATCGGGAAAATCCCACATAATGGGTACCCCTCTCAACTCTGACACAACCTCAACCCGAGTATCTGAAACGTAGGCCAAAAACCCAGAACAACCCTGCTACAGAAACCTCCTAGCCCTCGCAGTTGAACAGATAGTTGGTCCATGCGAAGCTCTCTCACCTGGAATGACTAGTTCTCCCCCACTTGGGGTTTGAGCTCTCACCAACTGTTGCTCGCATTCAATCACGGCCCCATTGGTCCCTAACCAGTCCATCCCGATGATCACCTTCAATCCTTCAAGGGAATCGATACCAAATCAATAGGAAACCTCTCACTGAACATTTTTAGAACACAACCTTGGAAAACACTCACAGTACGATCATCCACGATCTCCACCTCCAGAGGAGAGTCTAAAGTCCCCGGAGAGTCTCGAAACTTCTTGCTGAGCGCAAGAGATACGAAGGATCGGGTAGCCCCCGAATCAAACAAAACATGAGCAGACAACCCATTGACCAAAAAGGTCCCTGTACAAGATCATAGCAAATATAAGCATAACAAGAAAGCAATAAAAGATAAACTTAAGTCACATACCAGCAACTACATCTGGCGTTGCACGGGCCTCGTCGGTGGTCAACTGAAAAGCCCTGTTCTTTACCGCAAGAGCATCCGCCTTGCCCTAGCGACCATCGGTAATCCTTAAAGTGGTGGGCGCAGGCGCCACCACCGCTCCTCTAGTCAGTCTCGGACGATCGGCCTTCTTATGGTCGGTCTGGTTACAATGAAAACAAATCAAAGCCCTATTGGGGCAGTCCCTGCTCACGTGGCCAGCCTGATCATGTTTTGAAAACCAGACCGAACCGGCCAATTCAACCGGGAACTGGTCCTGAATCCGGTTCTTAAAAGTCATAAAACCGCTCGTGCTGTGAACTGGTAAGAACTGGTCGAACCGGTAAAAACCGGGAATTTTATTATTTATTTTTATTATTTTTATTTTTTTATATAATAAAAATTAATAATAATATAATCATGACATCATCCGGTTTTTACGGTTTTTGATACCGGTCTGACCGGTTAGACCAGTTGAACCGTCGAACCGGTAGGACGGCCGGTACGATCTCTGGTCCGGTTTTCAAAACCATGCCGGTTGGCCACAACTGAAACATCCGGAGCCCGCAGATCGACAGGCTCCACTGTGCGACTTGCCACACTTGGCACATCGGCCCGAGCCCTGCTGGCCTCTGCTATGAGTATCAGAGGTCTTGGGCTTCTTAGTCTGACCTACTGTTGTCTGCACCTGCTCCGTCTTCCACTTCGTCCGGAGCTCCAACTCAATTTCCCGCTCACGGGCCTTCTCAATCATACCATTCAGGGTCTTGCACCCCGAAAAGCTCACAAACTCCCTGATATCATCCCTCAGCATAGCATGATATCACGTTTTCCTCATCTCCTCATTCGCAGCGTACTGCGGAACCAATAATTCCCTCTCCCTAAATTTGGCGGTGATCTCCGCCACAGTCTATGTAGTCTAGTGAAGGTCCTGGAACTCCCTCACCAGATGTTGCACCTCAATAGTCGGTGCAAACTCTTGATAAAACCTCCACACAAAATCCTCCCAAGTCATCATTGTAACAACCGTCATCCCAACTGCTTTGGTGACCTCCTCCCACCAGTCCCACGCTCTGTCCCTAGGCAAATATGACGTGAATCCCACTTTTTCCGCCTCGGGGCAAAAGCTCGTACGCTGAGAATTCTCCATGTCAGCGATCCAACGACAACTAGCGATGGGGTCCTTGGCCCCAAAGAACTCAGGCGCTATGCACACCTTGAACTCCCGGAACGAGGGAGTTTGAGCCCCATTTTGGTCCTGCGACAATATCGGCTCGAAATGACCTGAGCCACTCCTCCATGATCTTCATCATCCCCTCCTTGACGGTACCAAAACTCATCGGGTAGTGTCAAGGATGTCGCGAGTAACCTCGGCTGCGATAAGCTCACACAACCTCTCGTCAATCTGCTCAGCGCCTGAACCTAAACCTGAACCAGAGCCCGATCCTGAACCTGGACGTCCTCGTGTAGTCATCACCCTCCTCAAACTGAAAATACAACATAGAAACAATTGATAAATAAGTTCTAGGGGATTCCATCGCACCGGACTCCATAGAGTTTCCAGGTCCGCTCTCATTTCGGGTACAGGTCTTGTGCTTCCAGTAGTACGGGCCCAATACTACCATCCACACCAACCTGTACCTTCCTCAGGGTCATACCTGATTCCTCTAATTCACCAAACTATACTCAGAAACATAACTCATGCAACACATCACACAAATTTCCTAGACTCATCTAGGATTTCTCAATCCTCACAAAACCAGAAACCTCAATCAACACCGCAGGTTGCCTTATGCATGCAAATTATACACAAATAGAATCACATAGACTGTCAAATAAAACTTCTACCCTAAGTCCACAACCAAACAAGGAACATGAAATGAGGCAGAATCCATCATTATAAAGCTATGAAATCCTAATCATATATAACTTTGAAAGCACACACTTAGCAATTAACAGAGTCAACATCGATTTTAAGTAATACATGGCATCAAATTTTTTATAGGCTATAAGACATCACACAAGTCAGGCAATTCTATCATATAGCTCATGATGGTATCCTTAGCCCTACTCTAGCATGCAATTTCACATATCAAGCATACTAATCACAACACATAAGCATGGGTAATTTAGGAAACACTTACTTGAGCTTGGCCGATCGCACACATTGCACTCTCCCTTTTTACTTAAGAAAACATTTTTTCAGAAAAATTCAACTCTCTTTTTCTTTGAAAATATTATAATTTCCTCAGTTTGAGTTCTAACACACCCGAGAGTGTGCCCGAATCCCTCAAACCAAGGCTCTGATACCAATTTGTAACGACCCCCAATACACGATAAAAAATTTCATTTTTAAAAGAAGTACTACAAGTATAAAATTGTTCCAAAACCATCATAATGTATAAAATCACATCATCAGAGTACAACGTAAAAAAATGCGGAAATAACGGGAGAGAATACGACGCCATCACGCCGGGTCGTTCCCATTAGTACCGGAAGTACCTGAAACCATAAACATAAATCTGTAAGCAAACGTTTAGTAAGTTTTCCACAAAGTACCACATACTAACATACAAATTACTGCTATGGGCCAAACCATAGTCTTACATATAATTCTTGTCGAGGGCCAAATCCCGGTCTTCCATACCTTTGCCATGGGCCAGATCTTGGTCTTTCATGCAACTGCCAGGGGCCGGATCTTGGTCTTTCATACCGGGGGCAGGGGCCAAACCTTGGTCTTTCATATATATATCACATAAGTAATCCATATCCTATAAACAAATAATGGGCGTGTCTTGGTGCCTTCGACCCATTGATACATTGAGAAAATGATACGTGTGGAATGTACTAGTTTTAATCCTACTAACCTAAACACAAAGACAAACACACGAAAAGCAGTGTACCTATCGATTAGCAGTTTAGTTCAGGTAAGTAGGGTATCGAATACAGGGAACGGTAAACAATTAAAATAAATACTAGTATTACCTAAATAAAAACAAGTAATAAAAGGGGGTTTTCTCTAGTTTTGCAAGACTAGAAACTTAAGCAATTAAATAACACTTAAACAAAAGACAATTAACAACTAAAGGAGAATGAAAAAAACAACTAGATTCAATAAGATAAGAGAGACTTCCATTTAGATTTCGGTCCACTTATTCCTATGGTTGATTTCGTGGCAAGTGCAATGGATTAATATATCAATGATTACCGCTTTCTAATGTGATTAGGTTCATGTTCACTATTACTAATCCTTTAGCAAACAAGTTAATTCAAACAATGATCAAGTGATTAAACTAACAAGTCTCCTAGTGTTCAGTTCGAATCAAGTAAGACTTGTAATATTAGTAAAATAAATTTGTCAATTAAATCAACTCATATGTGGTTGTTCATCACACATGCTCACACATTGACTTACTTACTTTCTAGGTAACCCTAGGTTCATGTTCACTAATACTAGGCATACAATCTTGTTTTCACAAAACTATATAATTCAAGCAATTAAGAAGATATTCATACAACTCAATAAACTTGATTATTAACACAAAATAATTATCATTAACATGCAAGCATCTTTTAACAAGCTTAACGAGATAAATAATAAAATCAAATTAATCCAAACCACTCAATAAAACCATATTCATAAGATCATTTAGTCTAAACAGAAGTATGAAGCTTTTAGCTCATAACTACAGCAAATAACATCCTAAAATCGAAATCTAATGATTTAAACATGGTTCACACAAAAGATTAAGATAAAAGTAATGTTTTTTTGCCTTTGATCTCTTCAAAATTGACTTCTAGGTTGAATTCTCGAAAACCACAGCTCCAAGAACCCTTTTGGCCTCCAAAAATTGTCCAAAGCCTCCAGCATTAGTTAGGGTTCGAATGAGAAACGATCAATATATATATATTCTGAAAAACAGCGCAACTCTACGAGTTTTTGGGAAAAATTCGTCGAGTTTTTCATTTAAATCGCGTGTACGGCAAGTCAGCGTCAAGAGTCGCGAAACTTCTATTCAACTCGTCGATTTGGAGGCCCAAATCGTCGAGTTCGATTAGAATCAACGTTTTCTCAAATCATGAGAGTCGTCCGAAATTGTGTCTAGTTTTCAGAACATTTTGAATGTCGTCAATTGGAGTTACGGTTCATGAGATATGGCCAAAACACAAACGAAGGGTCAAGCTGTCCAGCAACATCCTTCTTTCTTCAAAATCCAATCTCCAAGCTTTCAATTGCTATTTCCGCTTCCTTTTCCATCCGAGCATGTCATTGTTGCTGAAAAATGAAATTCTAAACTAATTAAGAACCTTTTTTCCATAATATGGGATAAAATCAACATAAAGTATTAAGATAATGTATGATTTTTATGACTAAATATGCCCATATCAGAAAACTCACCTCAGTCTGCTAGAAGCAACAAGATGCTCGACTACTAAACAGGAAGATCCCACACTACACAACAATTAGTCTTAATCAAAATTTGATCACAATCCTAAAATATGGACCTAAGCCCTAAATCCAACTCCTAAAATAAGGGCTCAAATGCTTTATCCCCTTAATGGGCCTAACTATTTCTAGCCCAAATGCAATAACGGGCTTCAAGGCCCCAAAAGGCCCAACTACGCCAATTAAGGACCAATGTTAATTTCAAAGGCCCGCCTACTCTAAACATATCAAGGCCCAAAAACCAAATAGGGCCCAAATGACCAAAATTCCAACACAAGCCCAAAAGCTCACTAGGAGGGTATACGAGACGTAATCCCAATACGCTCAGCGTACAAGCTCGCCATGCAGTACACGCTGCGTACCCATTGGTACGCCTAACGTACTGTGCTGCTCAACACATTCAACCGTTTAGTGCTTAAATCATGTAGTCACTTAATCTCACTACCAAATCTCGGTCATTAAGAGGTCCTAGGGCATAAAGTTGGCAACTTTATGCCTTATCATGGCTTATGGGAGTCCAACATCCATTTTTGAACATCAAAGCTTACTTAAAGGACCTAGATTCATGCATGGCTTCATATCCACCACCAAGATACCATTTTTATGCTTCTAACATGCCAAAGGGACTAAGATCTAGCATCTCTAGCTTCTGGAGTTGCCCAAACTCATAAAAGAGAATCCATGGACCAAGAATGAGCTTATAAGCAAACCATAACTCTAACTATCAAGAGGATCAACAAGATATGAGCTTTTTACCTCCAAAAGCCTCCTAAGATGATATAGATTCAGGATCTTGAAGCTCAACCACATCCAAGGCTTTCTCACCAACTTCTTCTTCTTGCAAACACACCAAAAAGGTCACAAAAGACTCTTTCAAGCTCAAAGATCACTGTCAATGGCGACTAGGGGTTTTGGGTCGTTCAAAGGAAGTGGATGATTATATGAGTGAGGTTACAAGGGTCATAAGTGAGCTTAGATAGGGCAAATACCCTAAAATTAGGGTTTTAGTAACTAGCTTCGTACGCCCCGTGTACGCTTCGTACGCCCCACGTACATGGCTTATTGTCCCGACTCCGCATGATCATGTACGCTAATCGTACATAGACTTACGCCCAATGTACGAAATGACCTTTTCGCAATAAAATTATCATCCCAAGGACGAAAAGGTAACATACCTGAATCCGAGTGTTACACAAGACCCACTTTGATGAGTACGCTCAGCGTACTAACCAGTACGTCCGGCGTACTCACAACCCTCGTATCATCAGGACTTCAGGTGCGTACGCGCAACGTACCCCAAGGTACGCCCCGCGTGCACTGCAACCGGAAAAAACCTCAATTCAAGGTATTAATTAGTTAAGACCCAACGTCCAATTTCAGATCTTGGATTATTAAAGTGCACTAAGCCATTAACTTGCCAACTTTATGCTTGTGCTTGTCTTAATGGGAGAATATTGGATTAAACCACATTATCTTCATGAAACCACCTTCAATCCTTGCATGATTGAACTTGATCCACCAAGACTCCATTTTTATGCTCAGGGGACGTTAAAAACAGTAGGATATAACATTATAACCTTATGGACTAGCTCATACTCTGAAGAACACCTTAAAGGACCATTTTATGAAGAAATAACCCCTAAACTACAAACTAACACATGGAGTCGTCAAGGTAGAAGCTTTTTACCTTTAATAAGCTAGACATGATGAGAAACCTCTGGATCTACAAGATCTTTCTGATCCAATGCTTATTCACAACTCTTCTTCTTCTTCTTCTCTAAGCACCACACACACCAAAAACATACACACAAGCTCAAACTTTAGGGAAAAATGATTAGGGTTTCGAGATATGACTTAAAAGGCATGGGAGGCTGATAAGGTGGTGAACTTGAAGGACTTAATGAGCTTAAATAGGGTGCAAACCCTAAAATTAGGGTCTGCCTCTGGTTTGAGTACGCCATGTGTACGCATGGGTATGCCCAACGTATGTAGGGTCACCCCAATGCGTTCATGCAAAGGAGTAGATCGTGTGTACCCAGTGTATGCCCAGCGTACTCATGGTCCAATCCTTGATTTTAATTGAAATAATGGCTAAACTTTATACCTAGCGACTCGGACGTTACAATTCTCCCCTACTTGAAATAACTTTGGGTAATGCTCCCTCATATCTTCCTCAAGCTCCCAAGTCCACTCCGAGCCCTTCCAGTGCTGCAACTGCACCTTCACCAACTCAACAACCTTGTTCCTCAAGGTTTTCGTCTTCTTATCGAGGATCTCTACCGATCTCTCAATGTAGTTAAGGCGGTCATCCACCTGTATATCCTCCAATGGAACCATTGTGGAATCATCAACCAAACACTTCCGTAGATAAGATACGTGAAAAGTACTATGAATATGACTGAGTTCCTCTGGGAGATCCAAACGATATGCTACCCTGCCCACCAGGGCTACAACCTTGAAAGGATCAATATACATGGGGCCCAGCTTGTCCCGCTTCCTGAATCGGATGACACCTTTCCAAGGTGACACCTTCAGGAGAACCATATCCCCAACCTGGAACTTCAGGTCTGATTGGTGCTTATCGGCATAGCTATTCTGCCAACTTTGAGTTGTCTAAAGTCTACCACGAACCTGTTGAATCATCTCGATCGTCTTGAGTACCACCTCGGTAGTCCCCACGACTCGCTGACCGACCTCACCCCAACATATTAGGATCCTACACTTCCTCCCATATAACATCTCAAAAGGAGGTCGATGGATGTTGGCATGATAACTGTTGTTATACAAAAAACCCGCTAACAGAAGATACGTATCCCAACTCCTGCCGAAATCCAAAACACGTGTTCGCAACATATCCTCCAATGTTTGGATGGTATGCTCACTCTGACCATCCGTCTGCAAGTGAAAGGTCGCGTTGAAGTGCAAACGAGTACCCAACTCCTCGTGGAATTTCTTCCAGAATCTGGAAGTAAACCGGACATCTCTGTCCGAAACCACTGAAACTGGCACCCCATGTCGTGCCACAACCTCCCTAATATAGTTGCCGACGAACTTCTCTGCAGAGATACTCTCCTGAATCAGAATGAAATGTGCGCTCTTGGTCAATCGATCCACGATGACCCATAGCAAATCCACCCCGCGCGTCGTACGAGGCAATTTGGTGATAAAATCAATCGTAATCTCTTCCTATTTCCAGACGGGAACATCCAACGGCTCCATCTTGCTGTGAGGCCGCTGATCCTCCGCCTTGACTTTCCTGCAAGTCAGGCACCTCTTCTCATACCAAGCTACATCCTGTTTCATACATGGCCACCAATAATCGAGACGAAGATCTCTATAAATCTTTGTTGTTCCGGGATGAATAGAGAATCTCGACTTGTGCGCCTCTTCCATCAAAACCTGTCGTGCACCACCTGAGTAAGGAACCCACACCCTCGGATGAAGAGTCAATAACCCTTGGCTATCATAATCAAAGGAAGCCACTTGACCCACAATGCACTTACTCTTTCGGTGCTCTTCTTTTTATAACCTCAACCTAAGCCTCTCATATCTGCTCCAAGAGTGGAGTAATCACTGTCATCCTCAACAACATATCCCTGATTGGAGTTGTGACTGCCTTGCGGCTAAGAGCATCAACCGCCAAATTGGCCTTCCCCGGATGGTAAAGGATCTCACAATCATAATCCTTCGCCACATCCAACCACCTACGCTGCCTCATGTTTAAGTTCGACTGATCCATCAAATACGTCAGGCTTTTGTAATATGTGTAAATAGTACAACGGACCCTATAGAGGTAATGCCGCCAAATATTGAGGGCAAACACCACCGCCCCCAACTCCAAATCATGCGTAGGATAGTTAGCCTCATGAGGATTTAGTTGCCTCGAAGCGTAAGCAATAACGCGACCACCCTGCATCCGAAATGCACCCACAATCGTGATCAACGCATCACAATAAACCATAAAATCCTCGACACCCTCAGGTAGGGTCAAAATCGGCGCCTCACGCAATCTTTCCCTCACGGTCTCAAAATCTGTCTGCTGCTCAGTCCCCCAACGAAAAGTGACAGTCTTCTTCGTCATACGAGTCAGAGGAACCGATATATTGGAGAAACCCTGAATGAATCTCCGATAGTAACCTGCCAAACCAAGGAAACTCCGAATCTTAGATGGAGACCTCAGAACTTCCCACATCATCACTGCCTCAACCTTGGCCAGATCGACTAGAATATCGTTCTAGTTGACAAGGTGTCCCAGAAACTGCACCTCTCGCAACCAAAACACGCACTTAGAGAACTTCACATACAACCTCTCCCTCCTGAGAGTCTCTAATACCTCCCTCAGATGCTCCTCATGCTGCTCCTCTGTATTGTAATAGACCAGGATATCATCAATAAACACAATTACAGACCGATCCAGCATGGGTCTGCATACGCGATTCATGAGATCCATGAATACGGCTGGAGCATTGGTGAGCCTGAAGGGCATCATCACGAACTTGTAATGGCAATATCGAGTCTGAAAGGTCGTATTCTATGCATCCTCCTCTCTGAACCTCATCTGATGATAACCCGAACGCAAATTGATCTTGGAAAACCAAGATGCACCCTAAAGTTGGTCAAACAAATCGTCAATCATCAGGAGTGGATAATGATTCTTTACTATTAGCTTATTCAGCTCCCGGTAGTCGATACACATTCGATGTGACCCATCTTTCTTATTCACAAATAAGATAAATGCTCCCCGTGTGAACTACTCGGCCGAATGAATCCTCTATCTAACAGCTCCTGCAACTGTGTAGACAACTCTTGCATCTCTGGGGGTGCTAGCCGATAAGGTTATATGGCTATTGGAGCCGCACCGGGAACTAGGTTAATCTGAAACTCTACTTGCCTCTCCGGAGTCACTCAAGGCAAATCATCTGGGAACACATTTGGATATTCCCGAACAACTGGCACATCATCCACAATCGCCTTACCCTTCTCCCGGGTATCCATAACATAGGTAACAAATCCATAACAACCTTGATGAAAATAGTGTCTGACCCTAGCTGCTGAACATAAAACCGACCCACATTGAACACCCTCTCCATGAATCACCAAATCTCCCCTACTTGGGGTTCGGATATGCACCCGTTGTTGCTCACGATCAATCATTGCCTCATTGGGGCTCATCCAATCCATCCCCACAATAACCTTGCTCTCACGCAGGGGAATAGGAACCAACTCATTCGGATACCGCTCACTGAACAAATCAAGGAGACAACCCCGATGAACCCTAGATACTCGTACAGGTCTATCATCATCAATCTCAACCTCCAATGGACAATCCAGCTCCCCCGGAGCATCGACAAACCTCTTGTTGAGGCAAGAGATACAAAAGATCGGGTAGCCCCCAAATCAAACAATACCAAGGCAGAGATATCGTTCACAAGGAACGATCCTAAAATAAAACACACAAATATAAACAGAAAATCAACATAAATAAAGAGATAATGAGAAGATACATACCCGTCACCACATCTGGTGTTGCACGAGCCTCTTCGGCTGTTAACTGAAAAGCCCTGCTCCTTATAACAGGTGCATCTGCCTTGCCCTGGCGGCCATCTGTAATCCTCAAAGTTGTCGGAGCAGGAGCTGCAACCGATCCTGCCGCTGCTAGCCTCAGATAACCGGCATTTTTCTGGCCCCTCTGATTGCAATGGAAGCAAATCAGGATTGATCCTTGGGTAGTGGTTATGCAATCCCGACTAAAATGCCCACTCTTGCCGCACTTATAGCAGCTTGAACAACCACCACCTCTGCAAGCTCCATCGTGCGTCTTGTTGCACTTGCCACAATGACCTTGCTGGCCTATTGATCTCGAATCAAGTCCTTTGGACCTCCTGCCCGAACCCTCTGAACCCTAAACCTGATCCAGCTTCCACCTCCTCTTCATCTCCAAGTCAATTTCCCTCTCCTTGGTGCGTGATATCATATCCTACAGTATCCTTCAACTGGATCAGTTCATGAACTGCCGAATACCACTACTCAACATCTCATGTTACCTCGACTTCTTCATCTCCTCATCCGTCACATACTGTGGAACCAGTAACGCCTTCTCACAAAACATAGCAGTGATCTCCGCCACCGTCTCAGTAGTTTGGCGAAGGTCCTGAAACTTCCTCGCCAACTGCTGGACCCCAATCACAGGTGCAAACTCGATTCGAAACCTCGCTACAAAGTTCTCCCAAGTCATGGACTCAATCGCCTCGCCTCTTAAGGCGTGCCCAACCTCCTCCCACTAGTCTCGAGCTTTGTCTTTCAGAAGACAAGATGCACGTATGGCCTTCGCCTCCTCATGACAAAGACTAGATCATAAGGCATTCCCGACGTCTGCCAACCAACGCCTGCTCGAAATCGGGTCCTTCTTCCCGCAGAACTCTGGAGCCCCACATGCTCGAAACTCGCGGAAAGTCAAAGAGCGAGATCCCACCATCGCCATCATCTCAATATGAAAAGTGCCTAAGCGCTCATCCAGAATCTCCATAATACCCTCCTTGATTGTACTGAAGATCATAGGAGTTTGCTCAAGAATGTTGCGGGTAATCTCTGATGAAATGAACTCCCGCATCTGATCATCCATATGTCCGACCCTAGAGCCCGAACCCTCATCAGCACCAGAACCACTACCAGATCCTCCTCGAGTGACCACCATACTGAAATTAGACCATTCAAACCATCAAGAACACATAAAGTCGTCAGGCAGGGGTGATGTGAACGGATTGCAGGACAGTTGGCTGTAGCGGACTTCGAGGACGAAGTCTAGTTTAAGTGGGGGAGAGTTGTAACACCCAGAATCAGAAAGACCAAGAAAAGAAAAGAAAAGCTCTAAGTCATGAGTCAACTCGTCGAGTCCAGGGACGAACTCGACGAGTCGGAGCGGGATCCGGGGTTAGAATAAGTGACCGACTCGGCGAGTCGGCTAGTGGACTCGGCGAGTCTGGTCTGGGCGAGAAAAACCCTAATTCTGGGGGTTGTGCCCTATTTAAAGAATATTACATCCCTTCCCCAGCCTCTTTACTCCCCTTTATAGATCTAGAAACCCTAAACCGTGAGTGAGAGCCCTTGGAAGCAATTTAGAGCCTAGATAAGTGATTTTGGTGGAAAGGGGCTTGGAGATCAAGAGGCTTGCTGCAAAGGAGTGGTGTAGATCCGGGATCTATTTCAGTTGGAGCATATATTGGAGGTAATAAGATGTGTTTTGGCTTTATTGCAAATAGATCTATCTTATGTTTGAGATTTGGGGCATTTTGGGCATGATTGAGATCTATGTCGAGTTAGAGGCCTAGATCTGAGGTTGCTACCTCAGATCTAGACTTGTGATGGTCCAGAAGGCCATAAAGTTTATGTCATTAAGTTGTTGGTGAAGCCCCTTTGCCTTAAACCCTAACCCTAGAGTGTTTTGGGCCTTTAGCTCCTTGGTTTCACGTAAAGTTTGCAACTTTACGTGGGGGATAGACTGTAGAAGAGTGGATCTATGGATTGGAGCCCTTACATGGGTCGAAAAGCCACTGTATGGATTGAGAACTGGAGAGACTCGGCGAGTCACATGGGTGTACTCGACGAGTTGTATGAATATGTGCATGGGCTCGGCGAGTTGGAAGAACAACTCGGCGAGTCTGTTGAAGATTGCCTAGGACTCGGCGAGTCTGTTCTCGGACTCGACGAGTCAGGCCGCAGAACCCCCAACCTCTTCTGGTTAAGACGCAGATCGGTGAGTTGTGTGGTGACTCAGTGAGTTGGACAGGATGGGACTCAGAGATCGTTGAACTCGACGAGTCCTGGGGTGACTCGGCGAGTTGGGTCGTATTTTGAGAGCTTCTGAGTTTTAGGACTCGGCGAGTCTTCGGGTTGACTCGGCGAGTCGAGTCAACTGGAAGGTTGACTTTGACCAGGACTTTGACTTTAACCAGAGTTGACTTAGTTTGACTTCTAGAATTCAGTTTGGAACCAAGTGTTATATTGATAATAGTAGCTCGGGGAGCTAGTCGAGCAACGGTTCAGAGAAGCTGCCGAACAGCAGCCAGAGGGTTATCAGCAAAGTTCAGCAGTGCAGGTGAGTTTCCCTTTGTGTAGATGGGTCTACGGCCACAATGCCGGCCCATGTAGTTATGAGTAGGAAGACCCGGGGGTTAGCCCTAGGCACAATATGCTAGTATGACATCCGGGACTAAGGTCCAGTGTTAGCGGGCGGGTGCCCAAGGAATGGTTTGTATGATAGTTATACTTGTTGTCTGTGTGATACATGTATGTGCCTGGTAGGGAGGTGAGTGTGGGCGAGGTCCCGTATCTCACCAATAGCAGAGTGTGGATGGTGTTCCATATCTCATTAGTAGCAGAGCAGGGGGCGAGGCCCAAGTAGGAAAGGAGTGAGTGTGGGCTGGGCCCGTATCTCACTATCAGTAGGAGTGTGGACGGGGTTCCATGACTCATCAGTAGCAGGACAGGGGCGAGGCCCTAGAACAGGATTCAGTAGTATATGTTTAATTATGCGTTGTGATATGATTATGTGTTAGTATATGTTAGCGGGCGGGGCCCAGAGACAGGCGGGGCCTAAAAGAAACAGATCTGTACGCCGAGCGGGGCTCGAAGCCAGGCGGGGCCTGGTGACGGACGGGGTCCGATAGCGGGCGAGGCCTAAGGCGGCGGGCGGGGGCCCAATATATGGTTAAGTGTTCCAGATTGTGTTCGGATCAGTAGATTTGTATGGTATGTGGTAGGTTGGGGAACTCACTAAGCTTCGTGCTTACGGTTTTCAGTTTTGGTTTCAGGTACTTCCGGTAGCGGAGGGAAGAGCTAGGGGTGATCGCATGGCACACACCATTGATTAGTCAGCCTGGGATGTTTTACTCTGATAATGAAAATAAATTTTGGAATTTATACTCTGATTTATGTTATTTTCCTTTATGGTTTGACAATTATGTTTTAAGTAATGATTTAAAAGGAAATTTTCAGTCATGATTTTTGGGTCGTTACACACACCTAAGAGTCTGCCTGAATCCCTCAAACCAAGGCTCTGATACCAACTTGTAACGTCCCAAAGTTTAAGACTAAAATTTCAATTTTTATAATAATAAACCATCATCCAAATTTTTTTTAAGACCATAATGAAATCAAAGTATGTCAAAATCATCCAAATACATCATAGTCAAATAAAAAGCAGAGCAATATGGTGTGTGTGATACGATTATCCCGAGCTCTTCCCCTTCGATCCAGAAGTACCTGAAACATCAACTAAAAACTGTAAGCACGAAGTTTAGTGAGTTCCCTAAAATACCGCATACCATACATATCTGCCAGCTCAAGGCTGTGTCGGGTTTATTCTACCCCCGAGTCTATTTCAACTCATGCGTCGGCCGAAGCCATACCGGGTCTATTTCACCCCGAGTTTATTTCACCCTTGAGTATATTTCAACTCATATGTCATCATAAGGTGGTATCAAGTCTATTTCACCCCACATACATATAGCAAACAGGAACACATGCATATAACACATACAACATGAGTCATAAAGACTACAAGCACATAACATATCCTACTGTCCTATAGTATAGTGAGCAAACTCAGCTCAATCTGCTAACGGTCAAACAACTGATCGGGTTGCTGAACCGAAAATCCCCACTAAATCACAAGTAAAGAAAGCCTAATTGGAAATTAGGGAAATAATCCAGCCAGAGAGTCCAAACCCTAAATCCTGGCTTGAAGGGAAAAAGTTACTTATTCCTTTCCTTATTGGGCCTAGACCATTAAGGCCCAAATGCTACTAGCCACGAAGCCCAAAAGATAATCTATGTCTAAAATGGGCCCAAGCCCTAAAGGCCCAACACATAAAAGTTGATGGTCCAATAAGGGCCCAACGTCCCTAAATCCTACGCATGGGCCGAAACAAGCCCAAGAAACACTCTGATGAGTATGCCCCGCGTACCAAACAGTACGCCCGACGTACTCACAACCCTCGCATCATCGGGACTTCAGACGCGTACGCGCAGCGTACCCCAAGTTACACTCGACGTACGATGCAGCTGGCCAAAACCTGAATCCAATGTCTTAATTAGTTAAGACCCAACATCCAATTTTAGATCTAGGCTTATTAAAGTGCATTAAGCCATAAATTTGCCAACTTTATGCTTTTGCATGTCTTAATGGTGAAAATATTGGATTAAACCACATTATCTTCATGAAACCACCTTCAATCCTTGCATGATTGAACATAATCCACCAAGACTCCATTTTTATGTTGAAAGGACGTTAGAAACACTAGGATCTAACATTATAACCTTCTGCAGTAGATCATACTCTGAAGAACAGCTTAAAGGACCATTTTGTGAAGAAATAAGCCCTAAACTACAAACTAACACATGGAGTCATCAAGGTAGAAGCTTTTTACCTTCAATAAGCTTGAAATGATGAGAAACCTCTGGATCTATAAGCTCTTTCTGATCCAATGCTTCTTCACAACTCTTCTTCTTCTTCTTCTCCAGGCACCACACACACCAAAAACACACACAAAAACTCAAACTTTAGGGGAAAAGGATTAGGTTTTCGATATATGAATTAAGAGGTGGGGGAGGCTGATAAGGTGGTGAACTTGAAGGACTAAATGAGCTTAAATAGGGTGCAAACCCTAAAAATTAGGTTTTGCCTATGACTTGAGTACGCCATGCGTACGCATGGGTACGCCCAACGTACGTGGGGGTCACCCCGACGCACGCATGCAAAGGAGTACGCCGTGCGTACCTACTGTGACATCCCCTAATTTATCGGCCAGAAAAGACCGATTTAATTTATGCTTTTTAAAATAAAATCAGAGAAATCTTTTTAAAAGATGTTGCAGAATTGGTCCCCAATACAAAATATGATAAAAGTTTGTCAAAATCTTTCTTTAAGAAATATATAATTTCATTTCATATCAAAACCTCGGGATGTCATGTTCCGATACAGATCAAAAGCATAAACAAGACATTATAAGCCTTTCAACAGTTATTTACAACTACTGGCCTATAATCCAAAAATCTCTCATCGTCCTCTGACTATGCTCGGGGTCCACTACCTGTAACATAAAAAGCCGAGTGGGTCAGGCTTGGGATCCTGGTGAGCATATAGGGTTTTCAACCCACAGTAATAATAAACTTATTAAGTTCATTATCAACAATAACCCTGATTACCAATTTCCCGTTATCCTCACTTTACGTTCCTAAACACTTATCACAAGGGACCTAGCCTAAAGAATATCATCGGGATGGACACTACTGCTAAGGAGTTTCCTCAGCCATACATGTCCTAAAGGCAACCATGACGGGGATGGAGTACAACGAATGAACGCTCAAGTTCATTAACACCTACAGGTTGCGGGCCTGCTAGCGTTTCCACTGGACTGTCTAGAAAAGTCTGTGGTCGTCATCCAAACTCCGCTAGATGACTGAATCTCAAATCACATCGAGGCCTCTCATCACTTTATTTCATCACTCACCAACTATCTACCCATGTTTTACCCAACATATTTGTAGATAAAAATACATATACAGTTTAAAACTTGTATAAAACATCGATTCAACAGTCACCTCAATTAAACAATTAATATAATTACACGTAGCACGTATTTCATATAAAATACTTTATATCTAGGTGTAAGATGAAGGTGACTATACACTCACTTGATTTGATGAAAACCGGGCAGCAATTCGTTTCCTAAAACGATCGTTTCAAATAAAACCGGGAGTTTTATTCAGAAACCGGGCTCTGCGAGGGTCGGGCTTCGAAACCGAAAAGATAATTTTTCCGGGCTTCTCGGGCTCTTCGTGGCGTATTCCGGGGGTTATAATCGATACCGGGGCTTTAGGGGATGTTAAGATGAAGAAAATATGAAGAAAGGGGTGAAAGATGGTGATTTTCCAAATGTATCCGAGAAGGCTCGCAATCCCTCTATTTATAGGAGTCCGAAGTCGGTTAAGGAGGGAAGAGTCAGCATGCGAGGACACGCGGCAGCAGGACGAAGGTGCGCAGGTGGCTCGCACATGGGCTACGCGTGCGAAGGGGCTGCTGGCAGCTTCTTAGTGGACCGAGGTCTAGGGTCCGAGATAGGGGGTCCGTGGCTCACTGCGAAGGCTCGGGCACGTGATAAAGGGCACGCGTCGGACAACCATTGGACCACTTCGGATGACTCGGCAGAATTTTGGACACGCATCGGATGCGAGGCGAGGACACGTGGCCGAAGTCCACCTATGCGAAATTCCTCGGTTTTTGGGATTTTTCTCGATTTTCGCGCCAAAACTTCTAAAATCCATAATTTTCGCATACGAGCTCCGTTTTTGACGTTCTTTATATGCACGCGTAGGTAAAATTACGCTCTACAACTTTCGTTTAGACTTCGTCGGCTAGTTTTGACTTTAATTTTTAAATTCTTATTTTTAACAGACCGGGACAGGAAATCTGTTAAAAATTCATAACTTCTTCATCCGACGTCCGTTTTCGTCTGTCTTTTTACCGTTGTGCTACTATTGACAAGACCTTCGATTCTCGTTTAGGTCGTGCGGGCTAAAAATCACTCGATCTAAAATTCGAGTTTTTAGCTGTCTACTGCTAAGCTGAAACTTCAAAAAATCATAACTTCCTCATACGAAGTCAGATTTGGGCGTTCTTTTTATACCTACTCTCGGTTTAACGAACACTACGAGTTTCGTTTAGATCACTAAGGCCAAAAAGTAGTTTATCAAAAACTTACTTTTTACGACATTCGGCACCGTGCCGGTTTTGTCGCGAAACTTCGACAGGTCATAACTTCTTCGTTATAACTCGGATTTCGGTATTCTTTATATATCCGTAATCCTTGTCACGCCCACTACAAGTTTCTTAATAGATATCGGCTTTATCTAATATTTATTTTTGACGCTCATTTTTACTCTTAATTAATTAAACCCTAATAATTAAGCATAAAATACATAATTCACATAATATTCACATAATTCCTTTTTATTTCTTCAAAATGAGTTACAAAGGTTAACCTAGACTATAATGTCAATATTAATGCCTAGCCTAGAAACACGGGCATTACAATTCTCTCCCCCTTAGGATGATTCCGTCCCCGGAATCACACATCAGCAAACAAATGCGTGTAGCGACTCATCATGTCACTCTCCGTTTCCCAGGTGAGATTTGGCCCATTCGTATGTTTCCAACGCACCAGCACTAAATCGACCATCTTGCGTCTCAGCTTCTTAGTCTTACGGTCAACGATTGCCTCAGGTTCTTCAATCAACCTCTTGTTTTCATCCAACCTTAATTCAGAAATGGGAATCATGTCGGGCACATCTCCCATGAACTTTCTCAAATAACACACATGAAAGGTGTTATGAATACCCTCCAGTTCTTTCGGTAATTCTAGCTTGTAAGCTTGATTCCTGATCCTCTGAAGAACTTTAAATGGTCCAATAAACCTTGGACTCAACTTTCCCCTTTTACCAAATCTTATAAGTCCCTTCCAGGGCGAGACTTTAAGTAAAACCGAATCTCCAACTTCGAAGGATATCGATTGTCTTTTCTTGTCAGCATAACTCTTTTGTCGAACTTGAGCAGCTAACATCCTTTCCCTTATCACTTTTAACTTTTCAGCAGTTTGATTGACTATTTCAGGTCCCATAAACTGCTTTTCCCCAGCTTCCAGCCAACATGACGGCGTTTGACACTTTTCCCCATACAAAACGTGATAAGGTGCCATCTTGATGCTTGAGTGGAAACTATTATTATAGGAAAATTCTACTAGAGGTAAGTGTTCATCCCAGTTACCTTGGAATTCTAGGGTACATGCTCTCAACATATCCTCCAATGTTTGAATCGTTCGTTCGCTCTGACCATCGGTTTGCGGATGGTAAGTTGTACTCAAACATAACTTGGTACCCAATTCCTCTTGTAGACTTCTCCAAAACCTTGAGGTAAAACGGCTGTCACGATCGGATACAATCGTTAACGGAACACCGTGAAGCCTCACAATTTCCTTCACATAAGAATTCGCAAGTTTATCCATAGACCATTTCTCGTTAGCGGCTATGAAATGCGCACTCTTAGTGAAGCGATTAACGACCACCCAAATCATGTCGTGACCGTTCCTTGTTCTGGGCAGTTTAGTCACAAAATCCATGGTAATATCTTCCCATTTACCCATGGGTACAGGTAAAGGTTCTAAACTCCCATACGGTTTCTGATGTTGTGCCTTAACCCTAGCACAAGTTACACACTCGGCCACATACTTAGCAACATCGAGCTTCATAGTCGGCCACCAGTAATAGGGTTTTAGATCCCTATATATTTTCGTACTGCCGGGATGAATCGAGTACATGGTCTTGTGAGCTTCTTCCATCAGAAGATCTCTTACTCCTCCCGTCTTAGGTACCCAAATCCTATCTTTGAATACCTTCAGTCCTTGACCGTTTGTATCAAACACCAACGTTTTACCCAAATGTTCCTCCTTCCGGTCATTTTTCTCTAAAGCTTCCTCCTGAGCTTTCTTTATACTTTCCACAATTGTCGAGACAACTTCAATTCTCAACGCTCTTGGCCTTTTCTTTTCAAGATTTACCTTCCGACTGAGAGCATCAGCAACAACATTTGCTTTACCAGGGTGGTAAAGTATCTCACAGTCGTAGTCCTTGAGTAACTCCAGCCAACGCTGTTGCCTCATGTTCAATTCCTTCTGATTAAAGATATATTGAAGACTCTTATGATCAGTGAAAAGTTTGCATTTTGTACCGTAAAGATAGTGCCTCCATATCTTTAAGGCGAATACTACCGCTGCCAACTCCATATCATGAGTGGGGTAGTTCTTTTCATGCTCTTTCAATTGCCTCGATGCATACGCTATCACTTTATCCCTTTGGGTCAGAACACATCCTAACCCAACTCCAGAGGCATCACTATAGACTGCGAAGTCATCAACTCCTTCAGGTAACGAAAGAATCGGTGCTTCACACAATCTCTTCTTCAACTTCTCAAAGGCTTCCTTATGCTTCTCATTCCAAGCATAAGTAGCTCCTTTGTGGGTCAAAGCTGTTAATGGAGTAGCAATCGAAGAAAAGCCTTGGATAAATCGTCGATAATATCCGGCTAATCCTAAAAAGCCTCGAATCTACGTAGGACTTTTTGGTTGTTCCCACTTCATTACAGCTTCAATCTTTGCTGGGTCAACCATTATTCCTTCTTGGTTAACCACATGACCTAAAAATTGGACTTCTTGAATCCAAAATTCACATTTGGAGAACTTTGCATACAGCTTCTCCTTTTTCAGAACTTCTAGCACCTCACGCAGATGCTTTTCATGCTCCTGTTTGCTTTTCGAATAAATCAAGATATCGTCTATGAATACTATCACGGATTTATCAAGGTATGGTTTACAAACCCTGTTCATCAAATCCATGAAAGCTGCTGGGGCATTGGTTAGTCCGAACGACATAACCAAAAATTCATAGTGTCCATATCTTGTTCTGAACGCAGTCTTCTCGATATCCTGCTCTCTCACCTTTAGTTGATGGTATCCCGACCTAAGATCGATCTTGGAGAAATAGCTCGAACCTTGCAATTGGTCGAACAGGTCATCGATCCTCGGCAACAGATACTTGTTCTTTATCGTCGCTTTATTCAGCTCTCTGTAATCGATGCACATTCTCATGCTCCCGTCTTTCTTCTTTACAAACAACACAGGGGCTCCCCAGGGTGATGAACTAGGTCGAATGAAACCTTTGTCCAATAACTCCTGAAGTTGTGTCATAAGTTCTTTCATCTCTCTTGGTGCTAATCGATACGGTGCTTTTGCTATCGGCGTCGTTCCTGGTAACAAGTCGATACGAAATTCTACTTGTCGATCAGGGGGCAATCCGGGAAGATCTTCGGGAAAGACTTCCGGATAATCACACACCACCAGAATATTCTGCACCTCCTTTTTTCCTTCTGAGCATCGATCATGAATGCTAGATATGATGTACATCCCTTGGCCAAACACTTTCTGGCTTTCATTAGGGAAATGATTCCAGAGTTTACTCTGCGTTTGTCTCCATACACCATAAACGACTCTTTCCCTGGCGGGTTTACTTTTACTATCTTCTTCCTACACAATATTTCAGCATCATTGGCGCTAAGCCAATCCATTCCTAAAACTATATCGAAACCATTTAACTCGATAGGTAATAGTTCCTCGTGGAACTTATTCCCATCCAAGTCAATGAGGATGTTTTTCATACGATGGCTAACAGGTACAAACTTGCCACTAGCAATCTCGACTATTATAGCATTAACTAGTCTATCTACAGGCAAAGCTAGTTTTCTACCAAATTCATGCGAAATAAAGGAGTAATTGGCTCCAGAATCAAACAAAATCTGGGCAGGCAATTCGTTTACGAGAAAGGTACCTGAAGCGACATCGACTTCTTCTTTTGCAGCCTTAAGTGTCATCTGAAAGGCTCTCGCCTTCGGCTTTGGTGGTAGATTGGGCTTTGCTGCATCCTTCCTCTTTGGACAGTCTTTAAAAACATGCCCTTCTTCATGGCACTCAAAACATACCCTCTTGTCGGACGGACACACGTTGGCATAATGCCCAGTCTTTCCATATTTGTAGCAAGTCACCTCCTCAATACATTTCCCAGAGTGCTTTTTCTTGCACTTCTCACACCATTTCACTTCACCTCCTCCTCCTCCAAACTTCTTAGACTTAGAAAATTTGCTTTTCTTGTTGGAACCTGAAGTCCCTTCAAATTTTCTCTTTTCACCAACTTCTGCCCTCTCCAGACCCTTCTCTCTGATCTGAACCTCAACATTCTTAGCAGCCCAGATGGCGGCTTTCAAAGTGGTTGCTTGCTTAACCATCGGACCAAAGTCCGTTGGTAATCCGAGGGCAAACTTGTTGACCTTGGAGATTTCAGTTGGAACTAGATGAGGAACGAGCTTCATCTTTTCCGTAAAACTAGCAACGTATTCAGTAACGCTCATCTTTCCCTTCTTTAAATTCTGGAACTCATTATTAATTTCCAAAAGATCCTGCTCAGAGCAGTACTGCAATTTGAGTTGTACCACAAAATCTTCCCAAGACATCTTACTAGCTTCTCCCTTGAGCATCGAATCAGCTAGTAACTTCCACCAGCTCAACACACCAGACTTTAACAGAGGAATTGCAAGTGCGGTCTTTTGTTTGTTGCTGCACTCACAACTTTCAAACATCGTCTCCATTTCGGAGATCCAATTCATGACTTCCACCGGTGTCGGACTTCCAGATAGACACGGCGGTTTAGATGCCATGAAATCTTTGTATTTGCATCCGCGCCCATCAACTCCTCCATCCTGGTTGTTTTGTCTAACTATCGGTGGGTTGGCTTGACCAAGAATCCCACTGTAGTTCCCTCCTACTGATCGCCCTTCATTCAATACGAGCTGTTCAACAGGTATCGTAGTCTCTTCCCTATGTTGTTGTAGTAATCGTCTTGTCTCTTCCATCTGGCGATCTAACATCATCTGCATCATTGCTTGTACCCCAGCCATCGTCATTGGCTCAGGTGCAACTCCTACAACAGGTACTTGCTCAACTACTTGAGGTTGAGGCTGTTGATCCCTGTTTCCGTTTGCATTTGCAACTCCACTACGAGTTCTTGCCATTACAATCTATATACCGAATAAGGCGAATTTAGGTCTTTATCCTCGATAGGTATTTAAATTCCCTTATCACTCCGAAACGTTTACATGTTAGTTCTAATCTCGTAGTCATACGCTTAGAATCCTACACACATAAGGTTTCCAGATCCGGTCGGCAACAGACTATAGATCCGAACAAATAATCGCAAACATATAACATTTAGCACATAAAAGCATTTTAGGCATCTTTCCTAAAATAAACTAGTGCTCGTGTCTAAAATATGGTAGACACTCATCTCACAATCATCACTTAGCATTCTAAGTTTAAGTCTAGAAATTCTACAATTTCTTAGTTCGCTTAAACTAATGCTCTGATACCAACTGGGACATCCCCTAATTTCTCGGCCAGAAAAGACCGATTTAATTTATGCTTTTTAAAATAAAATCAGAGAAATCTTTTTAAAAGATGTTGCGGAATTGGTCCCCAATACAAAATATGATAAAAGTTTGTCAAAACCTTTCTTTAAGAAATATATAATTTCATTTCATATCAAAACCTCGGGATGTCATATTCCGATACAGATCAAAAGCATAAACAAGACATTATAAGCCTTTCAACAGTTATTTACAACTACTGGCCTATAATCCAAAAATCTCTCATCGTCCTCTAACTATGCTCGGGGTCCACTACCTGTAACATAAAAAGCTGAGTGGGTCAGGCTTGGGATCCTGGTGAGCATATAGGGTTTTCAACCCACAGTAATAATAAACTTATTAAGTTCATCAATCAACAATAACCCTGATTACCCATTTCCCGTTATCCTCACTTTACGTCCCTAAACACTTATCACAAGGGACCTAGCCTAAAGAATATCATCGGGATGGACACTACTGCTAAAGGGTTTCATCAGCCATACATGTCCTAAAGGCAACCATGAAGGGGATGGAGTACAGCGAAAGAACGCTCAAGTTCATTAACACCTACAGGTTGCGGGCCTGCTAGCGTTTCCACTGGACTGTCTAGAAAAGTCCGTGGTCGTCATCCAAACTCAGCTAGATGACTGAATCTCAAATCACATCGAGGCCTCTCATCACTTTATTTCATCACTCACCAACTATCTACCCATGTTTTACCCAACATATTTGTAGATAAAAATACATATACAGTTTAAAACTTGTATAAACCATCGATTCAACAGTCACCTCAATTAAACAATTAATATAATTACACGTAGAACGTATTTCATATAAAATACTTCATATCTATGTGTAAGATGAAGGTGACTATACACTCATTTGATTGATGAAAATCGGGCAGCAATTGGTTTCCTAAAACGATCGTTTCAAATAAAACCGAGAGTTTTATTCAGAAACCGGGCTCTGCGAGGGTCGGGCTTCGAAACCGAAAAGATAAATTTTTCGGGCTTCTTGGGCTCTTCGTGGCGTATTCCGGGGGTTATAATCGATACCGGGGCTTTGGGGGATGTTAAGATGAAGAAAATATGAATAAAGGGGTGAAAGATGGTGATTTTCCAAATGTATCCGAGAAGGCTCGCAAGCCCTCTATTTATAGGAGTCCGAAGTCGGTTAAGGAGGGAAGAGTCAGAATGCGAGGACACGCGGCAGCAGGACGAAGGCGCGCAGGTGGCTCGCACATGGGCTACGCGTGCGAAGGGGCTGCTGGCAGCTTCTTAGTGGACCGAGGTCTAGGGTCCGAGATAGGGGGTCCGTGGCTCACTGCGAAGGCTCGGTCACGTGATAAAGGGCACGCGTCGGACAGCCATTGGACCACTTCGGATGTCTCAGCAGCTCGGATGACTCAGCAGAATTTTGGACACACGTCGGATGCGAGGCGAGGACACGTGGCCGAAGTCCACCTATGCGAAATTCCTCGGTTTTGGGGATTTTTCTCGATTTTCGCGCCAAAACTTCTAAAATCCATAATTTTCGCATACGAGCTCCGTTTTTGACGTTCTTTATATGCACGCGTAGGTAAAATTACGCTCTACAACTTTCGTTTAGACTTCGTCGGCTAGTTTTGACTTTAATTTTTAAATTCTTATTTTTAACAGACCGGGACAGGAAATCCGTTAAAAATTCATAACTTCTTCATCAGACGTCCGTTTTCGTCTGTCTTTTTACCGTTGTGCTACTATTGACAAGACCTTCGATTCTCGTTTAGGTCGTGTCGGCTAAAAATCACTCGATCTAAAATTCGAGTTTTTACCTGTCTACTGTTAAGCTGAAACTTCGAAAAATCATAACCTCCTCATACGAAGTCAGATTTGGGCGTTCTTTTTATACCTACTCTCGGTTTAACGAACACTACGAGTTTCGTTTAGATCACTAAGGCCAAAAAGTAGTTTATCAAAAACTTAGTTTTTACGACATTCGGCACCGTGCCGGTTTTGTCGCGAAACTTCGACAGGTCATAACTTCTTCGTTATAACTCGAATTTCGGTATTCTTTATATATCTGTAATCCTTGTCACGCGCACTACAAGTTTCTTAATAGATATCAGCTTTATCTAATATTTATTTTTGACGCTCATTTTTATTCTTAATTAATTAAACCCTAATAATTAAGCATAAAACACATAATTCACATAATATTCACATAATTCCTTTCATTTCTTGAAATGAGTTACAAAGGTTAACCTAGACTATAATGTCAATATTAATGCCTAGCCTAGAAACACGGGCATTACACCTACTGCACGCCCAACGTACTCATGGTCTGGTCCTTGATTTTAATTGAAATAATGGCTAAACTTTATACCTGGCGACTCGGGTGTTACAATAAGAATTTGAATGGTCAACCAAGGTCAGAAAGTCTGATTGAGGGGCACTTTAGTCATTTTGCACCGCCAACGTCTCTCATGTTTGCTTTACACATACTGATTGATCCAACAAATAAACAACAAAAAAATTAATAAAATCTCAGTTTTAAACAGTAAAATAAAGTAAGGACCCCACATGCACATTAAAAACCGATACTTCTTCAGAATAATAAATTTGCTTTATTCCAACTTAGAAACAAAAGTTTAGAATTTATCAATAAAAAAAGGGTATAGAATTTATTAATGTTAATGACGAAATTTTAAAATATCAGGGAGATAAATATAAGGGGTGATGCAATGTTAGTTGTTTCCATTGAGAAAATACAAAGAATTCCTTTTTTTATTACACATACATGTTAATACACACACGGGATAACGTAATATTATAGTAAGTTGATTATCATTCGAGTATGAGAACCAATTTTTATCATGTCCCTTTTTTGTTAAAAAATATTTCATAACAAAATGTGATAGAACCAGAGTTTGGAGAAGTATGGCCAGATCATATATCCATCAGTATATATGTATATTCATTTTCAAATTTGTATAGTAAAACTAAAACATGTTACATTGTATCAGAATTGTAAAAACAACACTAAAAATATGCAAGTACTCATAGATCAAGAAAGATGATATTGATTAAGCCTTGATTGACTTGCAGATGGAAAAATGAGTCTAAAAATCTAAGAATAATATCATAAAATAATGATTATGATTAAAATAAGTTGCAAAACTTACATTCGATCTCCTACTCTGAAACTCAAGGGTCCATGTTGGTTACAAAATGGCTACAAGGCACCAAATAGAAAGCTTAAATTCTACCAAATGCATGATTCCCAATTCTATAATCATCCATTATCTGGTTCATCCCAATATCAATAAACAGACCGGAAAAATTTAGAAAGTGTTATATAATTGTTTGTTAAAAACTCACCCAATAACAAATAACCTTCCACTTACTTCTATTCCACTTTCAGTGCGTCTTCAAAAATCAATATAATAAAAATAGATTAGGTGCAGATACATTGCTATTTCTTGCAGTTGAGTACAAACCGGAGCAAGAATAAAGAGAACAATCGCACAAAAAATCACTCAGAACCCTAGAAGCACCTCCGATTTTGATTGCTTTGATTCAGATTGAATTTTAATTGCTTTGCAACCTTGAATCTAAATTGAAAATAAAAAACTAGGTCCAAGACAAAGAATGGTCGACTTACCAAAAAATAATAGTGGAGCAGATGATGCGTTATGGCCATATGTCACCGACAATCTCTCAATCTTCGAGGTGTTCATCTTCTTCCGCGACTGATTGAACAACCCTATGCTTCTTCACACGATTTGTTCCTTCAATCTACTTAGGCATGGCGGTGGAAAGCGGAATAGTAGAAGAAGGAGCGGTGGAGAAGGGGTGATGCAGAACAGATAAATGAATAGGAGATGCATCCCACTTGAAGCCAATGACTACAATTTTTTAGTCGATTTCGTTGGTTCATTTGAGAGAGGAAAACAGATGAAGATGGAAGGAGAAGGAAGCAATTGGAAACGCAATTGGAGGAGAGGCGATGAACATAAAAGAAGAGTGAGGCGGTGGTGGTATGTGAAAACAACCCGACTCCAAACCACCTGGTATTGGAGTCGGCTCCAAAACCGGGCACTGTAGACAAGCTCCTTGTGATTTTATTGTATATATACTTACGACATCTTTTGTTACTTAAATCATCTTCAATTCATTTTGAGACAATTTAACCAATCTTCAACCAAAAATTCGTTTTGTTACTCAGTCTGAAGTTTGATTTGTTGACTTTGACTTTTTGACCATGTTTGACCTTGGGTCAAACTTGAGGGTTTTGGGCTATTAATTAAGATTTTATCTAGTTATGGTATTAGTGGATTTGCGGGTGCAAGCTGTAACATAGTAACATCCCCTCTGGCACGTATCATAATATTGTCCGCTTTGGGCTCCCGGCACAAAAACTTCCCAGGGGGTCACCCATCCCTTAATTGCTCTTGCCCGGGCACGCTTAACTGCAGTTCTTATGGGATCTACTGCTCTCACGGCTTTAAAATGCGTTGTGTTAAGGGAAGGTATCCACACCCCTTATAAGGAATGTTTAGTTCTCCTTCCCAGTCGATATGGGATCAGGTGTAACCCACCTTCACCCCCCCCCCCCCATTATAGGTTTCGACGTCCCTGACGAACACATCGACCCGTGACCTGGCTCTGATACCAATTTTTAACAACCCCCTCAGGAACGTATCACAATATTGTCCGCTTTGGGCTCCCGACACCAAAACTTCCCAATGGGTCACCCATCCCTGAATTGCTCTCGCCCGGGCATGCTTAACTGTAGAGTTCTTATGGGATCTGCTGCCCTCACGGCTTTAAAACGCGTTGTGACAAGGAAGGTATCCACACCCCTTATAAGGAAATGTTTCGTTCTCCTTCCAAGCCGATGTGGGATCAGATGCAACCCACATTCACCCCCCATTATAGGGTTCGACGTCCCCGTCGAACACATCGACCCGTGCCCTAGCTCTGATACCATTTGTAACATCACCCTCTGGCACGTATCACAATATTGTCCGCTTTGGGCTCCTGGCGCAAAAAATTCCCAGGGGTTCACCCATCCCTGGATCGCTCTCACCCGAGCACGCTTAACTGCAAAGTTCTTATGAGATCTGCTGCCCTCACGACTTTAAAACGTGTTGTGACAAGGAAGGTATCCACACCCCTTTTAAGGAAATGTTTCGTTCTCCTTCCAAGCCGATGTAGGATCAGGTGCAACCCACCTTCACCCCCCCATTATAGGTTTCGACGTCCCCGTTGAACACATCGACCCGTGCCCCGACTATGATACCATTTCTCAATTTGTGCGTGTCATCCTTGCACAGGGGCCATGCTAATCTTCTCTGTATCAGAGACATCCGATAAAATTGGGGGGGGGTGAAGGTGGGTTACACCTGATCCAACATCGATTGGGAAGGAGAACTAAACATTCCTTATAAGAGGTGTGGATACCTTCCCTAACACAACGCGTTTTAAAGTCGTGAGGGCAGCAAATCCCATAAGAACTTTGCAGTTAAGCGTCTGGGCAAGAGCAATCCAGGGATGGGTGACCTCCTGGGAAGTTTTCGCATTGGGAGCCCAGAGCGGAAAATATTGTGATATGTGCCAGAGGGGGATGTTACAAATGGTATCAGAGTTAGGGCACAGGTCGATTTGTTCGACGGGGACGTCGAACCATATAATGGGGGTGAAGGTGGGTTGCACCTGATCCCATATTGGCTTGGAAGGAGAACTAAACTCTCCTTATAAGGGGTGTGGATACCTTCCTTGTCACAACGCGTTTTAAAGCCGTGAGGGCAACACATCCCATAAGAACTCTGCAGTTAAGTGTGCCCGGGCGAGAGCAATTCAGGGATGGGTGACCCCTTGGGAAGTTTTCGTGTCGGGAGCCCAAGGCGAACAATATTGTGATACGTACCAGAGGGGGATGTTACACAATAAGCACATAGAAGGGATCGTGTCGTAGTGTTTCAGAGTATTTCGATTCAGGTGAGTCTTCTCCCGGTGCTCGTGAGTCAAAGGCACCAATGTCAGCTCACTAAATTATGTATGTAGGATGCTAGTCGTCTTTGTGACTCTCGCATGTTTGTATGTGCCTGTGTGGTATAATACTTGTATTTGTGATGACCAGTTGGGTCTAGCTGTTATTATTGTGTTATGCTGTTTATATGTGATTGAGACAGCAGATAGTCTTCAGGGTTGCTGATAACCCACCGGGCGTGCTGTTAGCCACTAAGACTGCTGATAGTCCCCAGGGTTGCTGATAACCCATAACTAACTGTCTATCTGTTATGTGTTGTATGTTGTATTTTAAGGAACTTACTAAGCTTTGTGCTTACAATTTGTGGTTTACATGTTTCAGGTTTTCTTATACTAAAGGAGGGGCACGAATCGGTTGCATCGCATCAATGGGGGACTTATGTACTTGATAACTTTTAATCTTACTCTGATAAATGTTTTAAGATACTGCATTTGTGATTTAAATAAATACTTAAAGTTTTAATCAAAAATTTTGGGTTGTAATCTGGGGCGTTACAAGTTGGTATCAGAGCCTTGGTTTGAGGGATTCAGGCATACTCTTAGGTGTGCTTGAACTCAAACTGAGGATTTGGTAAAATTTTCTAAAACAAATTGATTTTCTAAGGAAGTTTTCTTTTAAAATAAAAAGGGGTGCGATGCGTGCAATCAACCGAGCTCAAGTAAGTTTTCCCAAAATACCCACGTGTGTTATATGATTAATATTTGATGTGAGTATTCGAATAAAGGAAAGTCCTGGAAATTCTAAAGAGTTGTTTGTGGTAGGAACATGGTTTGGAACCATGAATCTGTTGCAACATTTTGGGTATTATAATCTTTTCGGTTATGGTTTTCCAGGAAGAATACGGGTCGGGTGATTATTTGGGCCTTAGTGGCCACGTCAGTTGGGGTTGAATGGTGCAGACCTAGATGGGTAGTTGGTTTCTAGGTTTTGGGGGTCCTACTTAAGGTAGTATCCGTTTGAGTCGTGGAACTCTATGAGGGAGCGGTTGGGATGATCAACTTGAGGATTGCAGTCTAGAGCTTGAGTGATCGGCCAATGGCTTACAATGTCATTTTCTTTGGCGAGGATTCTGTTCTTCCAAATTTTCATGTGTGGAAAGAGAGTCATTTTCGTGGAGAATGTACAATATGAGGACCAGGGGTATGCTTTCCTTGAGTCCAGATAGAGGATGTTCTAGCAGGTTGTTCTAGGTGAACAGGAGAAGTGAATCAGGAATGACAACTTTCGTTGTTTGTGTTGTATATCAACTGTAAGGATGATGCCTCGTGTTCTATGATTGTGCCTCGCAATGGAGTGAAGCTCATGGATTCATAGGTGAAGTGTGTGGTAGTCCAATTGTTCTTTGATGGATAGTCGGTGCTGTGAATGCGCTACCAGAGTTATTGCATGTGCATTAGCATGGGATTCTTGTTGATAGAGGCGATTATGACTAGGAAGTTTCCGAGGTCTCCATCTAAGATTCATAATGTCTTTGAGTTGTTGGATCTTTATTTGGAAGGTCGTCTTGAGTTATGTTATGCATTACAAGAGTCAGGGATTATATATATATATATATATATATATATATATACATATATATATATATATATATATATATACATATATATATATATATATATATATATATATATATATATATATATATATATGGTTGAGTTCGTTGAGTGGGGTTTGTCTGCAACGTTAGTTGGTGATAATTCGAACCCAAGTGGGGGAGAACTGGGCATTTTATTTGAAAGATTATTGATCTGTTTGAGTTCGCAGTTTCTGAAGAACGGGTTATAGGGATTTGCGGTTCGGATACGTGAGGCTTGGGTTCAAGATGTGGTCAAGACGGGGTGTAAAGCAAGTTAACCTTTGTTGTATGAGCTCATGAATGCACGAGTTGTTTTCGCAGCAGGAATTTGTTGGTTAGGGAGCTCATTGTATTCAGTGGTTCCTTTGGGCTCGTTGATGTTTAGTGTGACAACCCGAACCTTTTTCCGTTAAAGTTATCCGTTTTCCGTTAAATAAATTTCAAATTTTATTTGTTCCGTTAAAATTCTATGGTTTGGAAAATCATTTAAGTTTTATATAATTAAATTTATATACGAGTCAGAACCAAAATCACGCGAAAACCCGAGTTTCCTTCAAAAATCATCGAAAATCGGCCCGACTAGTGTTCACGGCCGTGAACCCGATCACGGCCGTAAACCTGTTCACGGTGGGTGGACCCCACCACTGACCATACAACCATCCTATATATATGAGCTCCTACCCCTCATTTACACATTTCTGGCCGAAAACTCCCCCATTCTCTCTTTAACCTCTTAACCGCAAACACCAAAATATCCTCTTTTCTTCCAAAAATCATCAAGAATCACCTTTGGGCGTTATTGTGGAGCATCTAAAACGCGTTTTTTTGTCGGATCAAGCATTGCTGTTCTTGAGTTCACGGCCGAGAACCCTTCAAATCTTCAAACCTTCAAGGAGCCGCAATCCGTTCACGGCCGTGAAACCTTCAAACATTCATATTTCCTTCAAGAACACCGTTCACGACCGTAAACCCTTCAAGGGGCGGTTCACGGCCGTAATCCCCTTCAAGGCTGTAAACCCTCCCTAAGTGGTGAACTTGGCTGAAAACCCGTTTTCCCCGATTCAATCGAGTCCCGGTAACATTCCTAAACCAAAAGCAAGTGTTTTTCCAACACTATAAATAATGGTTTCGATAATAAAATGCATAAATGTATTTAATTGATATTAGGATCCCGTTAAGTGCCGTGTACACCAACTCGAGGGCCTTCACTCCCAATTTCGCTGTTCGACTTTTCACGCAACCAACTGTGAGTTCATACCCCTACACTTTTATGGTTTTAATGTTTCCAGGGGGAGAGTACTAGCCAAACACAAATGATTTGTGAATTTATACAAAAGGATTTCAAAACATTTAAAACTTATGAAATGGATATAGTCATATGGTTTTCACATTTCATAAAATATTTAGATAATTTATCCCTTTTGTATTATGTCGAGCATAAGGGACGTTTTCAACTTACTGCCAAATTGCATAGTTTTCAGATCAATTCATGAACCAAATACATAATATTCATGCAAACTATAATAGGTATAGTTTGGGGTTCAATATACAGTATTACAAATTCAGAGCTTATACATTGCTAAACATATAAACTATGACAGACTTAGTTTATGATATTCTCGGGTAACAAAGATACTTTATTACATAATTATTTAAGTATAATTATTACTCTATAAAGTATACACACGGGTTTAAATACAATAGATCAATACAGAACTGTACGTAAACTAGATTATAAAGGATTGTGAGACACTACATCGAATTGTACCCTTTTGGAGTATTGAATTAAATCCTATCATAATATAACCAGAGTCTCCTGGAGGGAGAGCGTGGGATTTGTGAATAGATCTATTCGGGACTGACAATCCCACACCTGAACTACCAGCTACAGTTAGGCAGGCACGCCTGGGGTGACAAATGTCATATATCCGACACTTGAAGAACGTCGTAAAGGTAACTAGGTCATATCAAGCATGGTTATACGACTCACAATAGTATAAACTAACCTTTTGTTTACGGGATTTCATTCTTCCTTAGTTTTATTTTAACTAATAGAACTACCATATATTATATTAGATGATTCCAGGGATTTCTACTCATAGTTTTATTTTAAGTAATGAAACTGCTATACATACTGGTGATAGCCAGGGTTTTTCATACAAAAAGGGGTTTTACATTCAAAACGGTCTTATACAATTCATCTGGTGGTAAACAGACAATTAAACTAGTACTTTATGGAACATTGTAGCAAACTCATATGTTAAAAAATATTGGATTTTCTTGGAAACATGTAAACATTTTTCACTGATTCATTAACATGATTTCATTACAAAACATGCTTATGAACTCACCAGCCTAATGCTGATACTCTTTTCAAAACCGCTTGTATTATCAGGAAATCAGTAGACAAGTACCTCAGCAGACTTTTGAGAAGACGGAGCATATAGAGTCACGTCTTTATTTTTGCTACTTTTGATGTATATAAATATGAATCAAACATATGTAAATACCTTTTTATAGATTCAATGTAATGGTTGTGTTTACTTTGATAACTATGATGCAATTGTTGTGATACTACATATGACGTCATCCACCCCCAAACATTTCTGTCGTTCCGGTTTGGGGGTGTGACATTTAGGTCATGAACCGTTTGGGTCGCTTGGGATGAATATCGGTATTTGAAGGACTGTCAGTTCAATGTATAAAGTACTACCTATAGTCTAAGATAAGCAGTGTTTGATCTATCAATCAACTTCAGGGTTGGGTATAGGTAGTTCTGCATGGGTTTAGTTTAGTGGAAAACATTGAATTATCGGATTCTTGTCAGTGCATTCTCGATCACTGGTTGTTCTCGTTCGTTGTCTATAGTTGGGATGCTTCGAAGGTTTTGAGCCTGTATAATTGGAGGTCAAGGATCGTGATAACTAATCTGTAACACCCCGACTCCCAGGCATAATTTTTAAAAGCTTTATATTCTTTTTATTGAGGGAACTCGAGGAGTTGGAGGCCCCAACTCGTCGTATCGAACCCTATTGGCCCACGTGGTTTATGACTCCTACTCAACGAGTTGGACGACCCTGACTCGACGAGTAGGGTCTGTTCATGGAAACCCTAATTTTTAGGGTTTGCACCCTATTTAAAGGACCTTAAGTCCTTTCATCCAGCCCCCCTTACCACTTTTGACGGCCAGAAGGAACCCTAATCAGTCTAAGCATTGTTCTTGAGTGTTTGTGAGACTTAAAGAGTGCTCTTGGTGCATTTTGTGAAGGAGGCTTGAAATCTAAGGAGCTTGGAGCATTTTCTAGTTGGTTGTGGGTTATTTCTGGTATTGGGCATGATCTGAAGTTGTAACTTCAGATCTGGACTCCTCTAAGTCCCTATAGTCGTAAAGTTATCAGATTTAGCAAGCTATGGCTCTTCTTCTTGGTTTAAACCTTTCCCTTAGCTTGGTTTTGGCATCTAGGACCATGCATGTACGTAAAGTTTGCAACTTTACATGGAAATCATGCCCTAGGAGGTTAGATCGTCATTTTGGAGCTTTGGGGTAGCTTAAAACGTCTGAATGAGAAATGGACTGAAGGGACTCGACGAGTTGCATGGTTAACTCGACGAGTACGATGAAGATTGCACGTTGTTGGTTTCTGCATGGCCTCGGCGAGTCAGTGAGACGACTCGACGAGTCAGTTAGGGTTTTCCCGACTTTTGGACACGCATGGACTCGACCAGTTGGCTGGAAACTCGGCGAGTCAACTAGGGTTTTCACGATTTCTCGAGTTCAGGAAGGACTCGACGAGTCAGTGAGCTCCACTCGATGAGTTGGGTCAACATGGACTGTTGACCTTGACCGTTGACTTTGACTTTGACCAAGGGTTGATCAGTTTGACTTCTAGGGGTATTTTCGTAATTTGGGAATTTATGGAAGTGGATCATTGGTGGATGTAGGTGTTGGAGTTGGAGTTGTATTTGATGGAGTTTGACTTTATCACTTCGAGCTACTTGTGAGGTGATTTGTCCTCACTATACTAACAGGGTCGAAGGCACCAATGTCGGCCCTTTTCGGATAATCCGGGTTTATTGCATGATATGCTTATTGATTTACATCCTGGTAGTTAGGATGGTGATATGCTTAGTGACCTGGTTAGGTTGGTATCATGGTATATAGGATAATGCTATGTTAGTGACCGGTTAGGTTTGTATCCTGGTTATAGGATGTTGCTATGATTAGTGATCTGTTAGATCGGTTTGGCTATTATATATGCTAGCGTATGATATTTATGTGCACATGTTGGCTTGATTTGGGTGTTGGGTTGAGGCGGTCCAACTTTATGTTGAATGCCAACATACCCACGGCGGATCGGATAGACTACATGCCCGGGAGGGGATACTAGTCAGGCCGAAGGCCCGACGAGCGGTCCGGATAGGCTGAAGGCCCTGCGAAGCGGTCTAGACATGCCGAAGGCTCGGAGAGCGGTCCAGATAGGCTGAATGCCCCGAGATGCGGTCCAGTCAGGCTGAAGGCTCATTGTGCATGTTGTTTGTTTATATGATATGATTATGATTGTATGACGTTGGTATTTTGGGGGAACTCACTAAACTTCAGGCTTACAGTTGTTGATTTTGTTTCAGGTACTTCTGATGATCGCGGGAAGGCGAATGAATGATCGTACACCTCCTTATGTTTTCATGATTTGATTCTGGGATACTCTGACATTATACTATTTTGAAAACAAGTTTTGTAATAATCATTGGTTTTGAAATGTTTTAAAAAGTTCAAATTTGGCATGATTTTTATGGATGTTACAAGTTGGTATCAGAGCTTTGGTTTGAGTGAATTAGAGGATACACTCGTGTGTCTCCAGTCTCAAACTAAGGACAAGATTTTAAAATGATTTTTCAAATGGTTTTCAAAAATATAAAGGAGGATGCAAGTGTACGATCAGTCGGAGCTCGCGAATAAACCCCAAAATACCTTACAGATTATTTGATTTTGTGATGTTTTAGAACAACATGCTAGTACTAGGCAAGGGATCTTCAGGAATTGCATGATAGAATTGCCTGATTGTACGATGCATGATAGCCTAGGGTTTTCCGTATATGAAATTGACATCATTACTGTAGTTGCTTAGTGTATGCATGACGACCATACATAATTAAGATCTTATAGCCTGTTAATGTTTGGTTTGGCCTTATTTACTATTGTTGTTTGATGAAGGGCTTAGGGTAGGATCAGGTATCCGAAAGTCTATAGGGTCCAGCGTTATGTATGGTTAGTATACACGAGTGATGCAGGGTTGGTGGAAGTTTCATGGGTGGGTTGTGCGAGGTCGGTAGGCCAATATGAGATATTTAGCATTCCTCTAGGAGTGAGGATTCAGCGCTCGCTATGTTTATGTATATTGTTAGGGTGTTATGATGATACTTGAGACAAATATGGGTAGGTGTGGAAGGTAGTATGGTCTCGTACAACTGAAAGCACAGGACCCATACGCATAGCAAGGAAGTGACAACCCCTAGGGTTTAGTTGGGAGTTCGTTCCCCGTTATTTATGCGGATTATCTGATATTTTCCTGGTATATTTTCAGTATGGTGGTTACGAGATGCTTTGTGACTGGATCCGAATCAGGATCAGGAGATAGCGGTCAGGAGGGACCGGCAGTGCCCGAGGTTGTTGGTTAGATGAGGTCGGATGAGATGGACGCTAGGATTCGAGAGATCCTGCATGATGAGGTTGCTACTCTATTTCGGGCACATCTGCCAGCGATGCTGGGGTCTATTAAGACTGCCATGGTTGAGTATTTCGACGGGCGTTATGTAGCCCTTGCTGAGACGGCTGCCGCAGCAGCTACATCAGCTGTAACGGCGGCAGGGGGAGGAGCTGGTCGGGCTTTTCAGTACCGGGACTTCGATAACACGAAGCCCCTACATTTGATGGGACTCAGGATTCGATCAGAGCCATGAGGTGGCTGTCTGACATGGAGGGTTGTTTCTTCACGTGCTCATGTCCTACTGACCAGAAGGTCAGATGTGCCTTGAACCTGCTGAGGTCCGAGGCAAAGGACTGGTGGAGGTCGATGACTGGGTATTACACTAATTATCAGAGAGTTGCGGTTACTTGGGAGCAGTTCAGGGATATGTTCTGCGCTCGCTACATTCCACGGGTCGAGTGGGAACGGTTAGCTCAGGAGTTCTTGGAGTTGAGACAGGAAGGTGAGACGGTGACGAAGATCACCCGTATGTTCACGGTGAGGGCGATGTTCTGCCCGGAGTTTGCTTCTGAGCAGGCTCAGATGACACGTTATTTAAGCATGCTCAAGACTGACATCTGTCAGTCTGTTGCTACCCAGTGATGTGATGCTTTACTGGAGTTGCAGGAGGCCGCTAGGCGACGGGAGCTTGAGATTGAGTTACAAATGAGAGAGAAGAGGCAGGCACCGGCACAGTCACAGCCGGCGCCAAAGCGCTCTAAAACCGCTGATTCCAGGACAGGAGGACAGCAGGGCCGCACTTGTGGCAAGTGCGGGAAGGGTCACTTGGGGGTTTGCAGATCGAGCAGCGCATGCCGCAAATGTGGCAGGGAGGGCCATTTTGCGAATGATTGTCGCAAGACAACCCCGGTTCAGGATATGAGGATCTGCTACTACTGCCATCAAGTTGGTCACGTGAAGACCAACTGTCCACATCTCGCTGCCAGGTCGGCGCACGCTCCAGCACCGGCTACACTGAGGATTACTGATGGGAGTCAGGGTAGAGCAACGCCCCCGAGGGCTCAGGGACGCGCCTTCCAACTTACAACAGAGGAGGCCAGGGCAGCACAAAACGTGGTTGTTGATATGTTTCTATCCCTTATCTTACTGATTATACCTGTTTTATACTTATATGTTTGTACCTGTGATTAGGTACGTTTTTAGTGAACTCCTTACCTGCTTTGGTATTATTTGACTCGGGGGCAAGTCAGTCGTTGTCTCTCAGACATTTAGTAGGGAGTTCAGTGTGCCAGTAGGAGAGCTAGCGTATCCGTTGCGAGTCTCTATCGCCAACGAACATGGGGTTTCCGCTTCTTCGGTCTATCAGGGTTGCATGTTAGAGATCTTCGGGGTATCTTTCCCGATAGACTTGATTCTGATTCCCATGGGGGATGTGTGTGTGATCGTGGTTATGGAATGGCTTAGTCGCTTCTGTGCCATGATCAACTGCGAGGGTCAGCGAATGGTAGTTCGAACCCCAAGTGGGGGAGAACTGATTGTCTACGGCGAGGGCACCATATTAGGATCAGGGTTTTGTTCAGCTGCCAGGGCTCGACATTACATTCAGCACAGGTGTGCAAGTTATCTAGCATATGTGGTGGATACGCGGGTCAGGGATCAAGTTTTAGTATTAGAGGTTCTAGTGGTCAGGGAGTTTGCTGACGTGTTCCCGGAGGAGTTACCCGGAGTGCCTCCAGAGAGGCGGGTTGAGTTTAGGATCGACCTAGTGCCAGGTGCGGCCCTTATTGCCAAGGCGTCGTACCGATTGGCACCACCAGAGATGCAGGAGCTGTTATCACAACTGCAGGAACTGCTGGGCAAGCAGTTCATTCGTCCGAGCAGTTCTCCATGGGGAGCGCCGATTCTCTTCGCTGGGAAAGAAGGATGGTTCACACCGGATGTGGATTGACTACCGGCAGTTGAACAAGTTGACGGTGAAGAACCGTTATCCACTCCCAAGGATAGATGATCTTTTCGATCAGTTGCAGGTGGCATCTTGGTTCTCCAAGATAGACCTGAGGTCCGGGTACCATCAGGTCAAGGTTAGGGAGGAGGACGTGGAGAAGACCGTGTTCCAAACTCGTTATGGACACTACGAGTTCGTGGTGATGCCGTTTGGGCTCACCAACGTGCCGACCGTATTTATGGACCTGATGAATCGGATCTGCAGACCGATGCTCGGCCACTCGGTCATTGTATTCATAGATGATATCTTGGTGTACTCCAAGACCCGAGAGCAGCATAAAGAGCATCTACGGGAGCTATTGGGAGTCTTGAGATGAGAACGGCTATATGCCAAGTTCTCGAAGTGCGAGTTTTGGTTGCAAGAGGTTCAGTTCCTTGGACATCTCGTTAACCAGGAGGGGATTTTGGTCGATCCGGCCAAAATCGAGGCGGTTATGCAGTGGGAGGTTCCAAAATCTCCCTCGAATATTAGGAGCTTATTGGGATTGGCAGGGTACTACTGGAGATTCATACAGGATTTATCCAAGATTGCAGTACCCCTCACTCGCCTGACGTGACGAAGGAGGTGGATTTCCGGTGGGGCCCTGAGCAGCAGAGGGCATTCGAGACCCTCAGACAGCGACTATGCGAGGCTCCAGTCTTGACTCTCCCGGAGGGAGTTGAGGATTTTGTAGTGTTCTGTGATGCATCCATCACGGGACTGGGAGCGATCCTCATGTAGAGAGGATGGGTGATAGCCTACGCGTCGCGGCAGCTGAAGCCGCACGAGACGAGATACCCTACTCATGATCTGTAGTTGGGAGCGGTGGTGTTCACTCTCAAGATTTGGAGACATTACCTCTATGGGGTCCGTTGTACCATATACACGGACCACAAGAGCCTGAGATACATCATGGATCGGCCGAACCTGAACATGAGACAGCACAGGTGGTTGGATGTAGTCAATGACTACTACTGTGAGATCCTTTACCATCATGGTAAAGCGAACGTGGTTGCGGATGCTCTGAGCCGCAAGTCAGCTGGTTCTTCTACCCCAGTGACATGTATGAGGATATCCGTGGATTCTCCACTTGTGAGCTTGATCAGGGAAGCTCAGGCAGAGGATATGCGTCAGGAGAACTGGAAGCTTGAGAGGATTAGGGGTGAGAACACCCAGTTTGTGCAGGATAGCCGATGATTATTGATCCATTGCGGTCGGGTATGGGTTTCGATGTCTGGTGGAGTCAGACAGATTGTTCTGGAGGAGAGGTGCGATTGAGTTACTGGTGGTCGTGCATGAAGCGAGAAATCGCTTGGTACGTGGAGAGGTGCCTGACCTGCAAGATGGTTAAGGCCGAGCACCAGAGGGCGCATGGCAAGTTGCAGCCTATAGAGGTTCCCATGTGGAAATAGGAGCAGATCACGGTGGATTTTATCACCAAGCTGCCGAGGACGACGAAGGGCGTCGACGCTATTTGGGTCATCGTGGATCGATTGACCAAGAGCGCCCACTTTTTGGCGATACGGTAGAGTTCATCGGCCGAGAAGCTGGCCGACATGTATATCCGCGAGATCGTTGCTCGCCATGGGGTTCCGGTCTCTATTGTCTCAGACCGCGATGTTCGGTTCACCTCCCGTTTCTGGCAGAAGTTCCACGAGGAACTGGGCACGCGGATGCACTTCAACACAACCTACCATCCGCAGACAGACGACCAGAGTGAGTGTACCATACAGACTCTTGATGATATGCTGAGATCCTGCGTTATTGACTTCGGTAGGAGCTGGGACTCCTACCTACCCCTTGCAGAGTTCTCCTACAACAACAACTTTCATTGCAGTATTGGTGCCACACCATATGAGTTGTTGTATGGCCAATATGTCACACCCCAGTCTGTTGGGGTGAGATCGGTCACATGGTGATGGGATGGACAGAGGTAGTTCTGCAGACTACCGAGAGGATTCGGCAGATCAGACAGCAGCTGCAAACCGCTCAGAGTCGGCAGAAGAGCTACGCCGACAGGCGCCGATCTGAGCTGGAGTTTTAGGTGGGAGACATGGTACTACTAAAGGTCTCACCCTGGAAGGGTGTGATTCGCTTCAGGAAGAAGGGGAAATTGGGTCCCCGATACATCGGGCCATTTAGGATCATTGCCAGGGTTGGCAAAGTGGCATATAGACTGGACCTCCCGGAGGAGCTCAGTCAGATACACAACACGTTTCACGTTTCGCAATTGCGAAAGTGCATACTGGATGAGGAGGCAGTGGTGTCATTAGATGATATTCAGGTCAATTAGCGCCTTAATTACGTGGAGAGGCCAGTGGCTATTCTTGAGAGAAAGGTGAATGTTCTACGGAACAAGGAAGTATCTTTAGTAAAGGTACAATGGCAGCATCGGAGGGGATCCGAGTGGACTTGGGAGCCGGAGGCAGAGATGCGGGAGCATTACCCCGAGTTATTCACCGCAGCAAACTTCGAGGACGAAGTATAGTTCAAGTGGGGGAGAATTGTATTACCCCGACTCCCAGGTATAATTTTCAAAAGCTCTATATTCTTTTTATTGAGGGAACTCGATGAGTTGGAGGCCCCAACTCGTCATGTCGAACCCTGTTGGCCCGCGTGGTTTATGACTCCTACTCAACGATTTGGAGGACCCCGACTCGACGAGTAGGGGCTGTGCATGGAAACCCTAATTTTTAGGGTTTGCACCCTATTTAAAGGACCTTAAGTCCTTTCCTCCAGCCCCCCTTACCACTTTTGACGACCAGAAGGAACCCTAATCAGTCTAAGCTTTGTTCTTGAGTGTTTGTGAGACTTAAAGAGTGCTCTTGGTGCATTTTGTGAATGAGGCTTGAAATCTAAGGAGCTTGGAGCAAAGAGGAGCTTGTGGATCTGACTCTCTTCATCATGTCATCGTTTTGAAGGTAACAAGTCGTTACCTTGACTTATATGTAGCTATATCTCCTCATGTAAAGGTTTAGGGTCATTTTCTTGTTGGTTGTGGGTTATTTCTGGTGTTGGGCATGATCTGAAGTTGTAACTTCAGATCTGGACTCCTCTAAGTCCCTATAGTCGTAAAGTTATCAGATTTAGCAAGTTATGGCTCTTCTTCTTGGTTTAAACCTTTCCCTTAGCTTGGCTTTGGCATCTAGGACCATGCATGTACGTAAAGTTTGCAACTTTACGTGGAAATCATGTCCTAGGAGGTTAGATCGTCATTTTGGAGCTTTGGGGTAGCTTAAAAACGTCTGAATGAGAAATTGACTGAAGGGACTCGACGAGTTGCATGGGTAACTCGACAAGTACGATGAAGATTGGTCGTTGTTGGTTTCTGCATGGACCCAGCGAGTCAGTGAGATGACTAGACGAGTCAGTAAGACGACTCGACGAGTCAGTAAGACGACTCGACGAGTCAGTTAGGGTTTTCCCGACTTTTAGACACGCATGGACTCGACGAGTTGTCTGGAAACTCGGCGAGTCAACTAGGGTTTTCAAGATTTCTCGAGTGCAGGAAGGACTCGACGAGTCAGTGAGCTGCACTCGACGAGTTGGGTCAACATGGACTGTTGATCTTGACCGTTGACTTTTACTTTGACCAAGGGTTGACCAGTTTGACTTCTGGGGTATTTTGGTAATTTGGGAATTTATGGAAGTGGATCATTGGTGGATGTAGGTGTTGGAGTTGGAGCTGTATTTGGTGGAGTTTGACTTTATCACTCCAAGCTACTTGTGAGGTGAGTTGTCCTCACTATACTAATAGGGTCGAAGGTACCAATGTCGACCCTTTTCGGATTTGTATCCGGGTTTATTGCATGATATGCTTATTGATTTACATCCTGGTAGTTAGGATGGTGATATGCTTAGTGACCTGATTAGGTCGGTATCCTGGTATATAGGATAATGCTATGTTAGTGATCGGTTAGGTTTGTATCTTGGTTATAGGATGTTGCTATGATTAGTGATCTGTTAGATCGGTTTGACTGTTATATATGCTAGCGTATGATATTTATGTGCACATGATGGTTTGATTTGGGGGTTGGGTTGAAGCGGTCCTGCTTTGTGCTGAAGGCCAACATACCCAGGGCGGACCGGATAGACTACATGTCCGAGAGGGGATACTAGTCAGGCTGAAGGCCTGACGAGCGGTCCGGATAGGCTGAAGGCCCTGCGAGGCGGTTCAGACGTGCCGAAGGCTCGGAAATCAGTCCAGATAGGCTGAAGGCCCTGCGAGGCGATCCAGTCAGGCTGAAGGCTCATTATGCATGTTGTTTGTTTATATGATATGATTATGGCTGTATGGCGTTGGTATTTTGGGGGAACTCACTAAGCTTCGGGCTTACAGTTGTTGATTTTGTTTCAGGTACTTCTGATGATCGCCGGAAGGCGAAGGCGTGATCGTGCACCTCCTTATGTTTTCATGATCTGATTATGGGATACTCTGACATTATACTATTTTGAAAACAAGTTTGTTTTGGTAGTAGGAATAACATTGAAGTGATTATAAAATACTCGAGTTTGTTTTGGTAGTAGGAATAACATTGAAGTGATTATCTATCTGTTCCAATTGTGGGTCGTTTGGGTTCCTTGTCATCAGTCAGGCTTGTAGAAGGATGTGGAATTGTACTAAGGGAATGTACTTTGGGATACAACAATCTTGGTCGAGAGTAGTAAAGTAATTCATCTGGTTTGGAGTGTGAGCACCCGATATTGTTTGATCTTAGGATCTTAGACGAGCATGCTCAATGTGGTGGTGATTAGGTAGGAAGATTGTGGGATGGCTAGGTAATCCAATGATTATGAAGTTATCAAATTGTAGATGAATCTAACCAAGGGATGATCACTTGGGGCTGCCAAGGATAGTTCCAAGCGCGAGCTACTTTAGAATTTGTGCCCATGTTAGAGTTTTATATCGGTATATCTGGAGGGAGCGCCAGGGTTCCTTGAGGTTGGGAAGAATCCAAGATAGGTCGGGATTCTGAGCGTAGAGCATACTACCGTTTGGCCGGCGGGGCCTTGAACGGATAATCGGGCGGTGCGGGTAAGTGTTGGGTCTAAAATTATTGTTTGTACTTTACTTTTCTAGGAAAATGTATTTTTGTGTCTTGGACCGTAAACAGCTTGGTGTTTACGGCCGTATACGTGTTTACGATTGTGTTTACGGCTGTGAACAGGTTTACGGCAGTAAACCCATTCACGGCCCATGTCTACTATATATAGGGTGAGGAGTGCATAATTGTAAAAAAGGTGGAGAGCTTAAGTGTGTGAAACCCAAGGTGTTCTAGAGAGAGAAACTAGAGAGAAGTTTTGTGTGCGTGAATCTCTTGTATCTGGATCTTCATTCTAATCAATTCATACATAGATTCATCATATTCTTCTTCTTCTTCTCTTTTATTTTATCTGACGTCATCCGTTTGATTGGGATTCCACACCATCAAACGGATCTGATTGATACACAAGCAAATTGGGGACTTACAATTGGTATGAGAGCTTGGATTGTATCAATCATTTTGGCCAGATATGGAGCTTATTTGATCTTATTTTTGGAGGATTTCTACGTTTTTGGATAGATCTCTGAAAATTAGGGGGGGGGGGGGTTTGTTCTTCGTGTTTTTGATAAAAAAAGGGTTTTTGATCGAGTTTTGGAGCAAAAAGGGTGAAAAACGTTGTTTTTGGTCGTAACCAGCGAGGGGGTGGCGGCGTGTACGGTCAGCAGCTAGGGTTTCCGAAGTTTACGGCTCGGAGTTTACGGCATCGAAGTTTACGGTCCGAGATTACGGCCCTCGGTTTACGGTCCGAGGTTTAGGCCTCGGAGTTTACGGCCAGCAGCAGCATCGCACGTGTACGGTCGGAGTCTGCGGTCCTTGCCTCGTTCACAGCTCAGCATCGGTTCCAACTTTGGACAGGCTTCGGACAGGCTTCGCACTCAGCATCCTCGCATCAGTAAAAGGAAACGAAGTTGGGGGTGCCGGGGATCGAACCCGGGTCTCCTGCCAACTCAACCACGCGCATTACCAGTTGAACTACATTGCAAGACGTTAAACATCTCGCTCCTTTTAAACATATAGTCTTCGCAGCAGAAAATAAATCAAAAGAAATTTGAGGGTTGCAAGATTCGAACCCGGGTGATCTACGTATTGAATCCTCCGCCTTACCAGCTCCTCTAGCATCACTCGTATTTCATCCCTTTCGATTTTAATTCAAAACCACTCCCATTCGCTTCTAGTTTCGCAAATTTGACACTTTTAACCCAAAAAAAAAATCAATTTCCTTTATTTTTAAATTACTTTTTCAACCAAAAATTTTAGCTTTTAATTTTTAAATTTTTAATTTTTAAATTTTAATTTTGACTTTTGACGTAAAATTTTGACTTTGCCTTTTAAAATTTGACCTTTGACTTTAAACTTTGACTTTTTCGTTTAACGTTTAAATTTTCAATTTTAACTTTTCGGTTTGACTTTTAAGTTTGACTTTTTATGTTTGACTTTTTATGTTTGACTTTTAAGTTTGATTTTTTAAATTTGACTTTTAAGGTTGACTTTTGAGTTTTTAGTCAAAGGGCATATTTTTAAAACAATGAGTTCTTCAAACACCAAAGTCAATGAAATTTGTTGTTCTCAAGCATGTATTGATAAATTTAAAAATCTTCTTGAGCATATGGATATATTAAGTAGAGAGAACGAGGACTTGAAATATGAAAGGTATCAACTTAGGAAAGGACAGAAGCCCCTGAAGGCTGAATTAGAAACAAAAACAAGGACTTTAGAAAGCTTCAGGAAGAGTATAGTATTAAAAGTACACATTATAGATATGTAACTAAACAACTTGCTGAGGCAACTGCTGAGCTTGACACATTAGAAAACAAATTTGAAAATGCAGATTTTACTTTTAGAAAATTTGATGTGTCAAGTGAAGTAGTTGCATCCATGATAGAAAATAATTTGCAATTAAAAAATAATCAGTCAAAGGGTTTAGGTTATGACAAAGTGTCTCCTCCTTTTAATCATACTTATACTAATGTTCGTTTGTCAAAAGAGGAAATGGACAGAGAGCCATTTCTCAAGTATGGATTTGTGTCAGGTGGTACCATTAATGTTGAAAATACTAATGTTTCTACTTCCCATGCAGATAAATCTTTAAGTCAATCAAAGCAAGCAGCTGAAGAGAGTGTGTCTGATAATAAAATTGTGTCAAAGTCTGAAGACTTAAATTTTTTCGATATATTTGATGATATCTTTGATAATTCTGACGTGGATACGCCAGAAAGCGTCGAGCTGAACGATTCTAATGCTTCTACTTCTTGTGCAGGTAAAGTAACGGAAGATAAGAACAAGGAGAAAACTGTTGAACAAACCAATATCTCCTTGAACTCTGAATCTGTTGCTTCGAACTCAGTTGCTTTTGATCAACCTGCTGTTGAGAAGTACAGGCCACCAAAACAAGCGAAACAGAGTGCCTGTTGCAAGTGTGCTTGTGGGAACAATCAGCGACGACGCAAAGATACGCCACCAGGGGCAGGAAGAAACAACTCCTACGTGAAGAAGCAGACTTGCTTTCATTGTGGAACACCTGGACACATTGCCAGAAATTGTCCAAATCGCGCGTACGTTCCCTACTATGCGCAAGGGTGGCAGAACGGGCCAAGAGGGAGATTTTCCAAAAGAAACCCCTCAAGGTCACGATCAGACATTGGGGTCTGGAATGCCAAGAAGGCCAAGAGTTCAACTCCCAAGGCCAAGAATCCAAATCCCAAAGTCAAGAAGGAAATCTCGGTCCAGAAGTCCAATCCAAGAGATGCTCCAGTGAAGCCAAGACCGGTTAGGTCAAAGTCATCTCGAAGATCGGCTTCAAGTTCTGAAACAAGTGTCGGGGCACCCATCGGATCGAAAAAGAAATGGGTTAAACCCGACTACAGATGGGTACCAAAGGGTCAATCTCCTAAATCTCCTAATGCGTCTAATATTTCTTCATCTTCTGTTTGTGATAAACAGGATATGTCATGGGAGAGGGTACCGTGCAAGGATGAAAAGGTCGACCCAGTTTCAAAATGGACTGGGTTCCAAAGACCAACTAATCCCGCTCTGTGTCGGAGCAGCTATGGAGGCATATCATCAGACTTCGGTTTGTTGGTAGTGGCTGTTCCAGGTACATGATAGGAGGCATCTCTCAACTGTACAACACTCAGAACATTGTTTGAGAGTATGTGTCCTTTGCGGGAAGGGAAGAAAGGAAGGGATCACTCATGGGGTTTGTGCTTAATGACATGAAGAATTTTCGAATCTGTTCTGAGATTACGCATGTTGTTCTCAGACCTTCTGGATGCAAATTCAATCGGTGACTTACGGTTTGAGTTTTCTTCTCTATACTCCTGAGTTTTTCTTAAGCTGATTCGCTTTAAAGACAAATTTTTGTTTTAGGATAGTTTAAATTTGCACATTTGCATTCGTTTCTCTCTTATGCGCAAATTTAGGGGGAGAAATAAAAACAAAACAAAAATTAGAAAATCAGAAAATCCAAAAATATGGTGTTAATGGAATGTGCTTGAGGGAGATGTTTTGGGAAGTGATATAATCAAGTGATAACGGGCAGCCTGAATCTGTGTAAGGTGCCAAAGTCGAATTGTATGTGCTCTGTGTTCGATGCGCCGGTAGGCACGAAGGGTTTTTAAATGGACTTGACTAGGATCAGATGAACTTAAGGAGTTTAGAGACTTGAAAAATCTTGACCTAGATAGATCTATTTAGCCTGACAATACGACACTCAGATAGGTTGAGCAGGGAGATATACATGATAATCCACCGGTCACATTAAAGTAATCCGTATCTAGAACCGTGATTTAACTCTTCCTCGATGTACGGACTATGTCCTTAATTCTGGTATTGATGGGGCGACTGGGGAATTCCGATAAAGTAGGTCTGTAGGAAATTATTTTCTTGCTTTCTTTCTGTTAGTCATATGTTGCCTCCTCTGCGTGATTGAAATACATCCGACCTGGAATGCAACATATGCAACTCTATTTCTATGCATCTTCTATCTATGCAATTCTTCCTGCCTGTTAGCCATATGATGTCTCCTTTGCGTGATTAACAATCCGACCTGGTACACAACATATGCACCATTCTACTTCTCAATCCCTCTAACTTCCTCATACGAAGTCAGATTTGGGCGTTCTTTTTATGGATGTTCTCGGTTTAACATATTCTACGACTTTCGTTTAGGTTACTAAGGTCAAAAAGTCCTCTATCGCAAATTCGCTATTTACGTCTCCCGGTGCCGTGCCGGTTTTGCCGTAAAACTTCGACGGGCCATAACTTCTTCGTTATAACTCGGATTTTGACGTTCTTTATATGTACGGAACCCTTGTGACATATACTAAAAATTGGTTAAGATTAATCCTTCTAAATAATCTTCCATCAAAAACTCATTTTTGATGCTCATCGTCTCTAAATTGAATAGCCCGGATCTGCGGGCGTTACAATTATCCCCCCCTTAGGATGATTACGTCCCGGAATCATCAAGAAAACAGGGCTTGTATAATGACTTCATACGTTATCTCTTCATCGTAGGTAATAATCATAACTTCTATGTTTCTTCGAATGAGTATCTTACTTTTGGTCCTCTTTACTGCAAGCGGTGCTCGATCTTGCACTTGCTCCCTATCTCAGGTTAGACTCCAAATTATGACCTTCAAGTCACAATCTCGATCCTCACTGGATACGAACTTAAGATAAGTTTTTTTTTATTACTACAATGGAACGATGTGTCATATTCTAATGACCTATCATCGTATGTTGCAACGCTTAGACTCAGGTCTCTTAGAGTCTTCCTGAACAGACTATACTTTCGTTCGTGTTCTAATCTCATCTTAAAAGGTAGCATTTCTAGCTACAAGCAGCTTTTCGCGATACCTCTACTGATCGCTTTTTATTTCAATCTTCCGTCTTAAGTCAGATGCTACATCGAACTTGATTCTCTAAACCACATAACATACTCAGCGTAGTCGGACTCAATTTGATATGACCACTAGGGTCGGAATAACAATCATCTTCTTAGTCATTACCGAAAAGATGGTAACGACATACTTGAATAAAACGAAATCAATTACTAGCTCCTTGATAACCTTGTGACTTTCCCTGATCCAAGCATGAGTCCTGTGCTTCCGGTAGTATAGGCCTCTACTACCTTTCACACCTACTCATACTCGTCCAAGTATTGTCTCGCAGTTCTCCAAGTCAATATCACAAAAACAATTTTAACACATACAAGTGTGTCCAAATAATCATAAAAATTTCCCTAGACTCTACTAGGACATCTTCCATGCGCATCTTCAATCATCAATTCTGCTTCAACTCGGTTGGTGATTGAAATTCCAGATGAAAGGAAAACTTTAGGAATTACACCAATCGTTCTATCATCCCGCCAATCAAATGTGTACATTCAGATTTACCGTACTTCTCTAGACGTACTGCTATTTTATCAGACGTATTCTAAAGGCAAGATACCTCTATTATGATATCTTCCGATAGGTATCATTCACTATCGTAAGCCTTATTATTTCCTCTATTTTATCAGTCTATCATGGTTCGCATCAATTCCTGAACTTCTGCCATTGCGATAGGTTCGGGTGGAGGCGCAACGATCGATGCATGACTCGTCACATTCTTCGGCTCAGGTTTTCATCTTCCTCGGATATTTCCTAGTCTGTCTTCACCATGATGTTTTGTACACCCAATCATACGTTCGGTGTACCGATGCGAGAATTTTAAGATAGGAAAGATTTTATTTACGATAGACGTATAGATCTCCTTGTCACACCGAAAAGTTCTTTGTCAGTTCTAATACCGTAATCAAACGTTTAGAAATCTGAACACATAAAATTTCCAAATTTGGTCGGCAACAGACCATAGATCTGAACAAATAATAGCATATAAGGCATCTTTATAGCTATAACATAAAACATGTAGCACATAAAACATTTTAGGTATCTTTCCTAAAATAAACTAGTGCTCGTGTCTAAAATATAGCAGACACTCATCTCACAATCATCGCTTAGCATTCTAAGTTTAAGTCTAGAAATTTCCTACAAATTCCTAGTTCGCTTAAACTAATGCTCTGATACCAACTGTGACATACCCATTTTCACGGCCAGAAAAGACCGATTTTGTTTATGCTTTATAAAAATCAGAGTACTTCTTTTGATAAAAATGTTGCGAAATTTGTTCCCAGTAAAACATGATAAGTACGTTATCAAAGCATTTCTGAAGAAATGTATTTTTATTCATTTTAAAACATTGGGGTGTCATCGTCAATACAGAAACATAAGCATAAACAGAACTTACATTCATTTACACTAGTGATCTACATCTCTTTTAAATCCCTCAGTGTAAAGTAGTTTCATATCGACACCTGTGATACAAATAAGCTTGAGTGGGTCAGGTTGGGAAACCTGGTGAGTACATAGGGTTTTCAACCCACAATAATATAATTATTATGTTAAACATCAAACAATCAACCCAATTACCCACCCCCCATTATCTTCTTTACTCTTAAGGATCTACCCTAAGATTCAGTTATTCCTCGTTTATTCATTCCTAAGGAGTATCCTAAGGAATCGGCACTAAGTCTGCATAGTCACCAGGGTTTATCTTGTTTATTGACAACAACGTTTTTAAGAGTTCACTCGTAATACCTGTCAATGGGTTTTAGAGTACACCGGGTGAACACATCGTTCACAACACCTACAGGTTGCGAGCCTGCTAGTGTTCCACTAGACTGTCTAGAATAGTCCGTGGTTGTCATCCATACTCTGCTAGATGACGGGGCCATCTCTTGGGTCATCGTTTGGCTCATCGTTTTGGCTCATCGCTTTGGCTCATCATTTTGGCTCATCGCTTTGGCTCATCGCTTAGGTCATCGCTTCGCACCATATTTTATCACTTATATATCATCGCTCATCGTTCATCTCATCTTTCATCGCTCATCATTTATCTCATCTTTCATTGCTCATCATTTATCTCACCTCTAATCTACCCATGTTTTACCCAACACGTTTTGTAGATATAAAATACATATACAGTTTAGATCATTTAAAACATGTATAAAACGTTTCATCCAACATAGACAACAAGTATTCAGACAGTATACACACATAGCACATAATTTATATAAAATACTTCATATCTATGTGTAAGATGAAAGTAACTATGCACTTACCTGATAAGGTGGTGATTCTGAATTCGGACAGCGCTTCATTACTTCTTAAAACAATTTCCCTCGACAAAACCTAGTATCATTACCACTAGGGTTTAGCTCAATATTCACCGAGACTAATTAATAGTCTAGCTATTATTATTATAATATAAGCGTTAAACAACACTATATAACTCATAATAATAGCCCAAATAATTATTTTAAGGTCCTAATCATGTTACTATATTAAAACATAAGCTATACTAAAGATAGGGTAGGCATAGCTCACTTACAGCGGGTTTTTCGCAAAAAAATCGGGCTTCGCTGGAGCAGCGTTCCCGAGCCGAAAGGCTCTTTTCTCGGGACTCCGGGAGCCTTGGGGCTTCCTTCGGGTGCTAGGGGGTTTACCTAGGCTTTAGGGGGGGGGGGGTTGGGAGGCTAGAGAGAGAAACTAGAGAGAGAAAGTGAGTTTGGGAGGTGTGAAGAAATGGCAAGACCCGACACCTCTATTTATAGTGAAAATATCTGATGGACTCATCGAGTCTTGACACAAACTCGCCGAGTTGGTGAATGTGGCAGCCTTCTGGTGGTGCCACGTGTCCTATTTCTGGTGGTGCCACGTCACCCAAACTCATGTATCAGCCTCCCGACTTAGAAAAATCATAACTCTCGCATACGAGCTCCGTTTTCGACGTTCTTTTTTCCACGCGTAGGTAAAATGAAGATCTACAACTTTCATTTAGACTCTGTCGGCTAATTCTCGACCGATCTTAAATTTAACAGTAGGAGGAGTTTAGACTGTTAAATGACCGCGAAGAATTCGTAACTCCTTCATACGGACTCCGTTTTTGTCTGTCTTTTTACCGTTGAGTTCCTATTAATGAGATGTTCAACTCTCATTTAGGTTGCGTAAGCCAAAAACCGCTCGAACTAAAATTCGAGTTTCGGGTCGTGCACTGCTAAGCCGAATCTTAGAAAAATCATAACTTCCTCATACGAAGTCAGATTTGGGCGTTCTTTTTATGGATGTTCTCGGTTTAACATATTCTACGACTTTCGTTTAGATTACTAAGGTCAAAAAGTCCTCTATCGCAAATTCGCTATTTACGTCTCCCGGTGCCGTGTCGGTTTTTGCCGTAAAACTTCGATGAGCCATAACTTCTTCGTTATAACTTGGATTTCGACGTTCTTTATATGTACGGAACCCTTGTAACATATACTAAAAATTGGTTAAGATTAATCCTTCTAAATAATCTTCCATCAAAAACTCATTTTTGATGCTCATCGTCTCTAAATTGACTAGCCCGGATCTGCGGGCGTTATAATTATCCCCCCCTTAGGATGATTACGTCCCGGAATCATCAAGAAAACAGGGCTTGTATAATGACTTCATACGTTATCTCTTCATCGTAGGTAATAATCATAACTTCTATGTTTCTTCGAATGAGTATCTTATTTTTGGTCCTCTTTACTGCAAGCGGTGCTCGATCTTGCACTTGCTCCCTATCTCAGGTTAGACTCCAAATTATGACCTTCAAGTCACAATCTCGATCCTCACTGGATACGAACTTAAGATAAGTTTTTTTTTATTACTACAATGGAACGATGTGTCATATTCTAATGACCTATCATCGTATGTTGCAACGCTTAGACTCAGGTCTCTTAGAGTCTTCTTGAACAGACTATACTTTCGTTCGTGTTCTAATCTCATCTTAAAAGGTAGCATTTCTAGCTACAAGCAGCTTTTCGCGATACCTCTACTGATCGCTTTTTATTTCAATCTTCCGTCTTAAGTCAGATGCTACATCGAACTTGATTCTCTGAACCACATAACATACTCAGCGTAGTCGGACTCAATTTGATATGACCACTAGGGTCGGAATAACAATCATCTTCTTAGTCATTACCGAAAAGATGGTAACGACATACTTGAATAAAACGAAATCAATTACTAGCTCCTTGGTAACCTTGTGACTTTCCCTGATCCAAGCGTGAGTCCTGTGCTTCCGGTAGTATAGGTCTCTACTACCTTTCACACCTACTCATACTCGTCCAAGTATTGTCTCGCAGTTCTCCAAGTCAATATCACAAAAACAATTTTAACACATACAAGTGTGTCCAAATAATCATAAAAATTTCCCTAGACTCTACTAGGACATCTTCCATGCGCATCTTCAATCATCAATTCTGCTTCAACTCGGTTGGTGATTGAAATTCCAGATGATAGGAAAACTTTAGGAATTACACCAATCGTTCTATCATCCCGCCAATCAAATGTGTACATTCAGATGTACCGTACTTCTCTAGACGTACTGCTATTTTATCAGACGTATTCTAAAGGCAAGATACCTCTCTTATGATATCTTCCGATAGGTATCATTCACTATCGTAAGCCTTATTATTTCCTCTATTTTATCAGTCTATCATGGTTCGCATCAATTCCTGAACTTCTGCCATTGTGATAGGTTCGGGTGCAGGCGCTGTTGGATTAATGTCTAAGTCCATAACTATATTTGGTATGTACTTGACCCGACCCGGCATGGTCCATTTTGGTTGCACTTCACCGGCACAATTTATATGGATAGTCTTTTGAGAATAGTATATTTATTATTTATATTAATATATTATAAGTTCTAATATATTAATATGAAATAATATTATTTAATTAGTATTGATCAAGAATTAATTTAGAATTAATTAAGTGATCAAAAAGAACTAATTAAATATGGACTCTTATATATATGGAATGGGCCAAGTTCATTTAGGTTGGGCTAAGCTTACATGGATGGTCCATGGAGCTTTTAACCCATGGATCTTATGTAAATGAAAGGTCATGGGTATTAGGGTTTACATGGATGTAACCCTAATCCTCCATAATATATAAAGGGGTCCTTGGCTCACAAAATTAGGACAAGTGTGTGAAAATAAGAGTGGGCCGATTTTAGTGTGCATACATATTCTCTCAAGTTCTTCCAAGGTGTTTTGGTGATTTGTGATTCCATTTGAGGCTTCCACACTGTTGGGGCTAAGCTCTTAAAGCTTGAAGACATCAAGCTACATCAAAAGGTATGTCATCTAACTAGAACTTTGTAGTATAGGTGCTTCATAATATGCTAGTTAGGATGAAACCTTGGAATAGTTAATATTTGCATGTATAATAGAGAAAACATAGATCCAAGGTTTATAGGGTTGCATGTACACCATAGGAGTGTTAGAATGCTCAAAACCCAACAGTGGTATCAGAGCCATGGGTTGTTTTCTGTTATATTGATGCAAATGTTTTATTTTCAAGTTGGAAAAAAAAAGAAAAAAAACATGACGTTTGTCAAATTTTAAGATAATTACTTGTTTTGTGAAAAACGAATTATTTGTAAAATTTGAATCATTTGTTATATGAGTTGAATTAGGTCAAATTTAGTAAAAGATAAAATGATATAATTATTTTATTAGTTTTAAAAGTTTGATCTAAATGTTTTAAGGAGTTACATATTTTGTCATAAAATTTTGGAGCTCAAAAGTTTTTTTTAAAGTTGTGATCTTAAGGGTTTTTGAAACTTCCATAAGTTATGGATATGAAAGTTTTTTTTAAAAAAAAATTTGATTCAAAGTTTTTATGGAGTTACAAAATTTGGTGTTAATGTTTTAAAGAATTCCATAACTTGTTCTTAAGTTATGGAACATGGAAAGTTTCATCATAAAACACCATTAATTCCATAAGTTATGGAATCCAAAGGTTTTCAAGAATTACAAAACTTGCCCTCAAGTTTTGGAATTTCAGAAAAGTTTTTTATGAAAAAAAGAATTGAATTCTAAAACTCTTGGGTTCATAACTTAAACAATTAATTAAATGGTTTTAATTTTGAGTTTAATAATTGGAATTATGATGTTTTGTTGAATAGTTCAAATTAACTCTTATGGATTTTATTAATAGTTAATTAAAGCGTTTAATTAAAAGAGTATTATTAATCCATAAATATATGGTTTGAGTTTAATTAAATTAAAAGTCTAGTTTAATTAATAGATTAAACCACCAAGTATTTTAAATGTCTAAAATACACCCTTATACTATTATAATATTAAAAGTTTAATATATTATATGTATAAGAGCAAGTCGTCTTACCATTAGTAGGCCTCATTCACGAAGCCGGTCTATAAGGGGGGTATAAGGTTACTGCCTATAAAATGGCAGTTTAATGGGTGTCCACTCTCACTCACCGCTTCCTTGACCGGTGGAGGGTCGTTAGCCGAACAGGTAGGACAAGGACTATAATTCTCCCTTCATTATAAGTATAATGATAAATACTAAGTAACTAAACACTTATAAATTCCCAATATTAGTTACTTAGGAAAATATGAATAAGGTGCTAATCCATGAAATTACACTTTGCACTTTGTTTAAGCTGTTAGTGGAGCGTGTGTGGTTAACTGACACACTAACCTGGACTTAACAAGGTAGGCAAAGGGTAACTTAATGTTTATCATAGTATCGTTGGAGCGTGTGTGGTTAACCGGCACATCGATTGAGGGGTAAATATTAAGGGTACCAAGTATATTTGCATGGTTACTTCACACCTTGTTTTGTGATCCTCGGCATCCCAGTCACAAAACCTGAAGGGCACACTCGAGATTGAAACATGTCATTGAAAAGTTCAATGAATCTCAAAAGAATCTAGGAGTTTCAAAACCAATTAAAACCTAATAATACATTTCGTTTATCTTGGTGGAAATTGGTGAATCGTCATTCACCTACCTTCAAATATTTTATAGCTTGGATTACGACATCCCTCTTCCAAGTTATAAAATAGTTTGTTGGGTCCTAGCCTTAATATATCATATTGGGTGCTATATTAAGGACTTAAATCAACTTTACGTGAATTTCTCCCATTGTTGATGTCTGGTTTAGACAACAACGATCTTCCCAAACCAAGCTTTCCTAATGAATATGACTTCCCGAGTTTGGCTCATGGAAGTCATACTTCTCTTCCTCCACCTCCTCCAATTATTCTCCCTAACCCACAAGTTCAAGGTCACTCAAGCCCTAATGGCAAGCAAGGTCTATGTGTGATCACATCTTAGAGATGAAGTCACATATTGACAAGCCGGGAGAGTTGGGTGTCAAAGTCTTGAGAAAGTTGGATGTTCAATCACTTTCTAAGTCACATAGTGAGTTCCTTTGGGACTACTATGAAACAGACTATGACATGAACCTTAATGATCATATCTATTTGCTTGGTGCTGCTGAATCAGCAATGATTTGGAACGATAGTAAAGCAAATTTGATTAGAATATCAACTTCCCAAAAACTTTATGGACAGTGACAATGGTGACACTGGAAATCCAGAAAAAGCATTCTCTTCCCAATGGAAAGGGATTGGCCATAGTCAACCCGGTTGACCAAATGGTAAAGAGAAAGGCTAAGTCTGAGATAGTCCCATTACCAAAGGGTCCATATGTTTATTTTGCCAAAGGAAGGGGCGTTGATTGCAAAGCTGCCAAATTTACCTAAGGATGTTAAAGTCAATAAGTTTGACTCTACATCAGGTAGAGCCCATTATCTAACTCTGTTAAGTTCTATTCTGAGATCCTCATTACATGATGTGACTGGGTCACATGTTGATGTTTTAAGAATCAAAGAATAGAGAGAAATCTTAAAGGAAGTATATGTTGATTCTGATCGCGAAGGTGGATTTCGATCGCATCAGAATTTTGAGCAGTTGCTTAAGAAGTTATGATATATTGCTAAGGAATAGATAACAACAATTTTCCATGTGGATTGTAAGGATAAGTTTTTCCGCAAAGTTTTAAAATAAAAGAAAATTGTTTAATTTTGTTTATCTGAAGTATCCTTACAATGGCATTTATGGAAAATTGTTGCTTATATGATTCCACTGACAGCAATATTGGAAAATGGATTTGATTCTTTCATTTGTGGTAGTGTCTAAAATTACCAAATCAGGAAAGTTCCTCATCGCCCAAGTTTCAATTGGACCGAAACTTGGAATCATGCAAGTTGAATAGTATGATGAATGAGAACTTCCAAGCATTGGAAAATCAAGACTAATTACTTGTTCACATGGATGTGCGAGTCAAGTGAAGGACTAAAGGGATCGAGTACACATTCTTGTGCACTGGTCATGTCCACCACAAAGCTCGTTAAGACTATTTGATTTACTAAAGTTTAGTAAATATGGTTATACTTACAAGTTTAAGTATAATTCTGAAACATTGGAAAAGTCTCAATGTATGGCAGAACGAATGGGAAGAATCAAATTAGGCAGAAAGATAAGAGTTTCTCAAATCTGAAAAGATGGGAGAGTACTTTAGTATCATGTTTGTGATCATCTTAATGATTTAGAAATCATATCACAATTAGTCCTCTAAAGGTCATCTTAGTGCATTCTTATGACTAAGAAGAGGAGTCATGAATTGTTGAAATGGTTAGATCAGGAAGATGAGTCATGCTTCGTTCCAACATATTTCTTAGAGTCATACTCCAAGATTGTAACTTGAGTGACATATCTTAAAGAAAGGTTTAAAACACTTGTCAAATGTAAGAGTAAAGGTGTCCTACTCTTGTACATTTGAAATTGGTAAGTTGTGATGTTTTGGATAAAACAAAGACCAACTAAGGCCAATTGTGTGAAGTGTTTGTCTTGATAAAGAATCCGCACTATCTCTTGAATATTTGCCAAGATAGTCTTATATGTCAAGAGGATAGTGGGAGTCTTAAAGATCCTAAAAAGAATTTCAAGAACTAATCAAGAATAAAACCTGAGGTTCTTCACTAGCACACGACTTGAGGTTTATAACCTATCGTGTTGACATATTCTGTGCCCATTCCAGTTAAAGTTGGCTTTGCATAGGAGTTCTGAAAGTTCTCAATTGGTTGCATAACAACTTGGAAGCGATGGCAGGCCCTGTACTGCCAGGTGGCAAGAAGTTAAGATTGCATAAGTTCAGTCCATATGAGTTTGGATTTGTCATTATCCTTGTCTTGTGACTATGGTTTTGACGATTCACATGGATAAGAACACATACACCATAAAATCTAAGGGTCATAAGGTTTCTCTCCGATTCATGAAAATGATGGTGAGGAAACACTTCCACCAAGTAGATTTGAAGCAGATGGCAAAAGGTCTAAACAATTGAGACTATGATTACGTCATCCCTTTTCATAGTTCTGAAATTGTTTAGACACACATGCATGCTATCTAAGAAAAGGTGTATGATTTTGATAAAGTTTTATCAAAGCATCTCGTATCAGAAATCTGAACTTTGGTAAGAAAGTCAATAAAGTATTGATTTCTAGAAGTCCAGATGATTTCTGAGTACATGTCAAAGCTAGTGGGAGCTTAAGTGTAATGCTAATAATCATCATGTAAGTGGGAGCATGATAATTATTGTTAGTGTTGCAAGTTAGCAATGTTAATTATAGAAAACAAAAGTTTCAATTCGTGAGGCTGCAGAGATTGAAAAAGTTGTTTTGCTATAATTAAGGGAGAGGATATACTTCATTTCAGTTCTAAAGGCTTAGATTGAGACCTTAATCATCTTTAGTCAAGAATATATATATATATGAATTTCATGTTGGATTGGTTCAACTTAAGGAAATTCTATATATTGCGTTCTCAAAATTCGATTATGATTACGGCATCCCTCTTCATAGTCAAATTTTGAAAACATGGCAAATAAAAATATTATAGCAAAAGACTGGTCTAGAATCATGTCTTTATGTGAGACATCATGAATCGTGTACCATTTGCTTTGGGTACAGGATCGATTGCATGTGCTGTAATATTTGTCATTTCTAAATTTTTCCAAATGCCCAGAGGCATTAAGAAGGGAAAAGGTCTAGAATTGGATATGACTAAAATGATTAAGCAATTGTCGAGGACAATCTGAGGTTTACCAAAGATTGGTTGCTCAGGGACAGTTGGAAGTATAGTGCTAATTTTGGAAGGACCATATTGACATATTCTTAAAATAGGCATGTCTTCTTCAGAAGTGATAGTCAAAATGAGAATATGGAGTTGTCTCCATAGGTAGAAGTTATCTGTGTAAGTTTAGAAAACTTAATGCAAGAAGCATGTCCAAAGCAATGTACTTTGAATATGAGACTTAGTTTCCATGTCCAAAGTCTTTATGACTTTGTACATATTCATTACAGGAGGGTCAGTGCATATAAGTTTAAAATCTAAACAGATTTCGATAAATGATAGGAATTTGAAATTCTCACATTTTTCGATAAAGATTTGGGAGTGTAAAATTAGAATCGTTGAAATTATGTTCAATTGGTTTATTTCACAAAGTAAGGATCATAGACAAACATAGAGTGCATACTTGGTGTATGGCAAAGCTATTGTTTAAGAAAAACATAGTGTACATGCTTGGAGCATGGGACAACTAGTGTTTTTAATTCAAGTATAAAGTTGATAAAACCGAAACAATGAATAATGAGTAATCAGTATGGTGATAAATAAAAGTGTTTATTTATATGTTGGGTTATGAGCATTCTAACACTCCTAAGTGTACATGCAACCCTAAATACCTTGGATCTATGTTTTCTCTATTATACATACAATTATGAACATCCAAGGTATTATCCTAATCTAGCATACAAAATAATAAATATAACAAGATAGAATATATACCTCTTTGATGTAGAATGTCTTCATGAAGCTTGAGTGCCTAGTGCCCCAAGTGTGACACCTCAAATGGTTCACACAACACCAAATACACTTGGAATAACTTGAGAGAAACTTGAACACTCCTTGAAATCGTCTAGCCCTCACACTCACACATTAGTGCACGATTTCTTGAGCCATGGGATTCTTTTATATGGTGGCTATTAGGGTTACACCATGTAACTCATAACTTTACCCATTCCTTATGCTCCATGGATTTTAACCTCCATGGAGTATCCATGGGTCACCCCATGGACTTAGTCCAACATAAGGAATCTTGGATCACAAGCCCACATATATAAGAATGAATGATTTACACAATCAACCCATATATTTAATTAGTCTCCTTTTGATCACTTAATTAATTCCAAATTAATTCTTGATCAATACTAATTAAATAACCTTATTAATATATTAGAACTTATAATATATTAACCAACCTTAAGTGTTATTTCTCTCATTATAGTCTATCCAAATGCATGATGCCATGCAACCCAAATGGACCATGCCGGGTCGGGTCAAGTCTTACCAATTATAGTTATGGACTTAGACATTAATCCAACAGTCTCCCACTTGGATAAGTCTAAAACTATTATTGCGTATGACTTCAGGAACTGATCAGCAATCGTAGCTCTCAAAAGCTTCTGTCGAACTCTGACCTTGTCGATGAACTCTGACCTTTGTCAATGACTTGTCCATTAGATAAGGGATCATATATTCTCCATTCTAGATATCATATGGACTGAGACATGGATTATCAATCATTCTCTCTGTCCATTTGTTGTTTCCCGATTTCCGATTCATGATGACTGACTGATTGAACAAATCAAATCAGTCCTGGCTTGGCCAAGCACTCACATGTATCATCTTTAAATCATCGAGGGGCCCACAGATATCGCTTTTATCCCGAAGGTAAAAGGAATGGATAAACTTCGACTCATATGGCTTGTTCTACTACTTGTTGAATCATACACAAAGGCACGTTTTATAACATCGAGTTACCAATGCGTTTTCATGCAATCAATGTATAACCAACTCATAGTAACAACTCATATCTCTAGGTTTGAAGAATATAATATATTATCGTCTCATGATCACTCGTGATAAAATCCATGAAGTGATTCAAATGAGCGCGGGTTGAATCCAATACTCATAACTTATGAGCACTCATGAGTGTTGTAGCACCACTTTGTCCACCAACTTGGACCTCTACAAACCAACCCAGGACAGTCTTGATTCATATCTACTTCCAACATATGACCGACTGTGGATGGTTTGAATAACTTAATCATTCAGGAAGAGCGACTTAGTTATTCTGGAAGTCAAAACATGCAAAGTGAAACACAAGAATAAATGAATCAAATATGGTATCAAACCCTATGAATATAAATAAACACTTTTATTTATCGCCATACTAATTACTCATTATTCATTGTTTCAGTTTTATCAACTTTATACTTGAATTTAAAACAATAGTTGTCCCATGCTCCAAGCATGTACACTATGTTTTTTAAACACTAGTCATGCCATACACCAAGTATGCATACTATGTTTGTCTATGATCTTTACTTTGTAAAATAGATCAATTGAACATCAGTCCAATGATCCTCTTTTCACAGTCCCAAATCCTTACTGCAAAAGCAAGAATTCCAAATTCATGCCATTTACTGAAATCTGTTAGATTCTAAACTTATATGCATTGATCCTCTTAATGATTATGCACAAAGTCAGAAAGACTTGACAACAATCATTACAGAGCATTCCAAAGGAGATCAGCTCCTTGGAAACATCCTTCTTTCATTAAGTTTCCTAATCTTACACAGATTGAATAATTTCTAACTTTGAAACATTTCCATATTCCATTTTGACTATCACTTCTGAACAAGAGTTGCCTCCTTACAGATTATGTCAATATGGTCCTTCCAGAATTAACATTATACTTCCAACTGTCCTTGAGCAACCAATCTTTGGTAAACCTTAGATTGTCGTCGACAATTGCTTAATCATTTTAGTCATATCCAATTCTAGACCTTTTCCCTTCATAATGCCCCAGGCATTTGGAAAATTTTAGAAAGGATGAATATAGCACATGTAATCGATCCTATATCCGAAGCATATGGGACACGATTCATGATGTCTCACATATAGAATTTCCTTATGTTGAGCCATTCCAACATGAAATTCATATATATATATCCTTGATTAAATACGATTAAAATCTCAATCTAAGCTTTTAGAATTGAAATGAAGTATAATTTCCTCTCCCTTAATTATAGCAAAACAACTTTTTCAACCCCTGCAACCTCACAAATTGAAACTTTTGTTTTCTATAATTAACATTGCTAACTTGCAACATTTGTCATAGTTATCATGCTCCCACTAACATGATGATTATTAGCATAACACTTATGCTCCCACTAGCTTTGACATGTACTCAGAAATCAGCTGACTTTCTTACCAAAGTTCAGATTTCTGATACTAGATTGTTTTGATAAAACTTTATCAAAATCATACACCTCTCTTAGATAGCTCACATGTGTGTCTAAATAATTTTAGAACTATGAAAAGGGATGCCGTAATCATAGTCTCAATTGTTTAGACCTTTGACACTTCTCACAAGTCCATGTTAGTGTGCCGGTAAACCACACACGCTCCACTAACGACTTTGAGAATGCAAATATCACAATTGCTATCTAGCTAAAATCTACTTAGTGAAAGTGTTTCCTCACCATCATTTTCATGAATCGGAGAGAAACCTTATGACACTTAGATTTAATAGTGTATGTGTTCTTATCCATGTGAATTTGTCAAAACCATAATCACAAGACAAGGTTAGTGACAAATCCAAACTCATATTGATTAAACTTGTGCAATCTTAAATTCTTGCCATTTGGCAGCTCAGGTGCCTGCCATTGCTTCCAAGTAGTTGTGCAACCAATTGAGAACTCTCAGAACTCCTATGCAAAGCCAACTTGAATAGGCACAAAAATTTCAACACGATAGGTTATAAACCTCAAGTCGTGTGCTAGTGATACCAACTTTCAAGAGCTTTAAGACTCCCACTGTCCTCTTGACATATAAGACTCCCTTGTCAAATATTCAAGAGATAGTGCGGATTCTTTATCAAGACTAACACTTTACACAATTGGCCTAAGTTGGTCTCTGTTTTATCCAAAACATCACAACTTATCAATTTCAAATGTACAAGAGTAGATAACCTTTTACTCTTACATTTGACTAGTGTTAACAAACCCTCTTTAAGATATGTCACTCAAGTTACAATCTTGGAGTATGACTCTAAGAATTGTTTTGGAACGAAGTATGACTCATCTTTTTTATTTAACCATTTCAACAATTCATGACTCCTCTTCTTAGTCATAAGAATGCACTAAGATGACTTTAGAGGACCAATTGTGATATGGTATCTTAATCATTAAGATGATCATAAACATGATACTAAAGTACTCTCCCATCTTTTCAGATTTGAGAAACTTTTATCTTTCTGCCATACTTTGATTCTTCTTATTCGTTATGTCTCACATTGAAACTTCTCCAATGCTACAAACTTATACTTAAACTTATAAGTATAATCATATTTACTAAACTTAAGTAAATCATGACGAATAGTCTTCATGATCTTTTGTGGTGGACTTGACCAGTGCACAAGAATGTGTACTCGATCCCTTAGTCCTTTCCTTATTCACATAAGGAATTAGTCTTAATTTTCCAAGCTGAAAGTTCTCATTCATCATACTATACAACTTGCATGATTCCAAGTTTCGGTCCAATTGAACCTTGGGTGATTAGAATCTTTCCTTATTTGGTAATATTAGACACTACCACAACCGAAAGAATCAAATCCATTTTTCCAATATTGCTATCAATGGAATCTTATAAGCAACAACTTTTCACAAATGCCATTGTAAGGATACTTAAAATAAATAAAATCAAAACCTTTTTCTTTTATTTTAAAACTTTGCGGAAAAACTTATCCTTACAATCCATATGAAAACCTTGTTGTTATCTATTCCTAAGCAATATAAATATCATAACTCTTAAGTAATAGCCCAAAATTCTGATCACCGAACCATGCGATTGAAATCCATCTTCGCGATCAGAATCACCATGTACTTAATAGAGTTAGACAATGGACTTTACCTGAAGTAGAGCCAAACTTATTGACTTTAACATCCTTAGGTAAATTTGGCAGCTTCGTAACCAATGCCCCTTCCTTTGGCAATAGTTACCTATGGACCCTTGATAATGGGACTATCTCAGACTCCGCCTCTCTCTTTACCATTGGGTCAACCGAGTTGACTATGGCCGATCCCTTTCCATTGGGAAGAGAGAGCTTTACTGGATATCCAATGTCATCATTGTCAATGTCCATAGCGTTTTAGGAAGTTGATCTTAGCAAATAGATAAGACCATTAAGGGTCTTGTCTTAGTCTGTTTCATAGGATTCCCAAAAGAACTCACTATGTGACTTATAAAGTAGTTGAGCCACCAACTTTCTCAAGACTTTGACACCCAACTCTCCCGGCTTGTCAATATGTGACTACATCTCCAAGATATGATCACACCTAGACCTTGCCTTGCCAATAGGGCTTGAGTGACCTTAAACTTTTTAGGAACTTGTGGGTTAGGGAGAATAATTGGAGGAGGTGAAAGAAGTATGATATCCATGGGACATCATCTTCATTTAGGAAAGCTTGTTTCAAGAGATTTGGAAATATCATAAATGTCTAGACCAGACATCTTTTTGGGAGATATTCAAGATAGTTGATTTAAAGTCCTTAATATGACACCCAATATGAAATATTAAGGCTAGGACCCAACAAACTATTTTATAACTTAGAAGAGGGATGCCGTAATCCAAGCTATAAAATATTTGAAGGTAGGTGAATGACGATTCACCAATTTCCACCATGAAAAACGAAATAATTTATTAGGTATTAATTGGATTTGAAAGTCCTAGATCTTTGAGATTCATTGAACTGTTCAAAGGCATGTTTCAATCTCGAGTGTGCCCTTCAGGTTTTGTGACTGGGATGCCGAGGATCACAAAACAAGGTGTGAATAACCATGCAAATATACTTGGTACCCTTAATATTTACCCCTTAATCAGTGTGCCGGTTAACCACACACGCTCCACCGATACTATGATAAATATTAAGTTACCCTTTGCCTACCTTGTTAAGTCCAGGTTAGTGTGCCGGTTAACCACACACGCTCCACTAACGACTTAAGCAAAGTGCAAAGTGTAATTTCATGGGTTAGCACCAAATTCACATTTTCCTAAGTAACTAAGATTGGGTATTAATAAGAGTTTAGTTACTTAGTATTTATCATTAATACTTTTAATGAAAGGAGAATTATAGTCCTTGTCCTACCCGTTCGGCTAACGACCCTCCACCAGTCAAGGAAGCGGTGGGTGAGAGTGGACACCCATTAAACTGCCATTTTATAGGCAGTAACCTTATACCCCCTTATAGACCGGCTTCGTGAATGAGGCCTACTAACGGTAAGACAGACTTTACTCTTATACGTATATATAAATATTATTAACTTATAATATTATAAAGTATAAGGGTTGAATTTTAACTTTTAAAATTCTAAGGGCTAACTTGGAATTAAAGTATTCATAAGTGAAAACTTTTCAAATTCCAAAACTTGAGGGCAAGTTTTGAAACTATTCAAAACTAATTAATTCTATAACTTATTAGTTTAAAGTAGTTTTAATTAAAACTACTTTAAACTAATTAAAAAAAATAACTTTTTTTATTGTAACTTATGGAACTAATTAAGGTTACACTTTTTTTTTAATTTAATGAAGAGACTCTTGAACCTCCATAACTTGAGGACAAGTTATGGAGTCATAAAACCATTTAATTAGAACTAGACTCTTCATTTTGTAACCTTTGCCAACTTTTATGAGTTTTATGATTCTTAAATGTGACTTTTCATATAACTTGAGGACAAGTTACAAAAACACACTTTGGAATCAACTCTTAGATTAATATGGATTGAAAACAACTATTTCACACAACTTTTCTATTAATCTAAGAACCTCATAAGAACAAGATAATTCAAATCATCAATCTTCAAGAAATTAGCATGAACATACAAACTAATACAAATCTTGAAATTATGACAATTATCTTAGAAATTAGATTAGCATGAACATTACCACATCAAAAACAAGTTTATAAGTCCAAAAACATCTTAGGGTAAAGTTCCTAGTCCAATTCCAGCCAAAACAATCGAATATATGCATCCAACTCGATTTTTCAGCTACTTTTGCAAGTATAACAAGAAAACAAGCCTAGGCTCTGATACCACTGTTGGGTTATGAGCATTCTAACACTCCTAAGTGTACATGCAACCCTAAATACCTTGGATCTATGTTTTCTCTATTATACATACAATTATGAACATCCAAGGTATTATCCTAATATAGCATACAAAATAATAAATATAACAAGATAGAATATATACCTCTTTGATGTAGAATGTCTTCATGAAGCTTGAGTGCCTAGTGCCCCAAGTGTGACACCTCAAATGGTTCACACAACACCAAATACACTTGGAATAATTTGAGAGAAACTTGAACACTCCTTGAAATCGTCTAGCCCTCACACTCACACATTAGTGCACGATTTCTTGAGCCATGGGATTCTTTTATATGGTGGCTATTAGGGTTACACCATGTAACTCATAACTTTACCCATTCCTTATGCTCCATTGATTTTAACCTCCATGGAGTATCCATGGGTCACCCCATGGACTTATTCCAACATAAGGAATCTTGGATCACAAGCCCACATATATAAGAATGAATGATTTACACAATCAACCCATATATTTAATTAGTCTCCTTTTGATCACTTAATTAATTCCAAATTAATTCTTGATCAGTACTAATTAAATAACCTTATTAATATATTAGAACTTATAATATATTAACCAACCTTAAGTGTTATTTCTCTCATTATAGTCTATCCAAATGCATGATGCCATGCAACCCAAATGGACCATGCCGGGTCGGGTCAAGTCTTACCAATTATAGTTATGGACTTAGACATTAATCCAACATTATATTCATAGGGTTTGATACCATATTTGATTCATTTATTCTTGTGTTTCACTTTGCATGTTTTGACTTCCAGAATAACTAAGTCGCTCTTCCTGAATGATTAAGTTATTCAAACCATCCACAGTCGGTCATATGTTGGAAGTAGATATGAAGCAAGACTGTCATGGGTTGGTTTGTAGAGGTCCAAGTTGGTAGACAAAGTGGTGCTACAACACTCATGAGTGCTCATAAGTTATGAGTATTGGATTCAACCCGCGCTCATTTGAATCACTTCATGGATTTTATCACGAGTGATCATGAGACGATAATATCTTATATTCTTAAAACCTAGAGATATGAGTTGTTACTATGAGTTGGTTATACATTGATTGCACGAAAACGCATTGGTAACTCGATGTTATAAAACGTGCCTTTCTGTATGATTCAACAAGTAGTAGAACAAGCCATATGAGTCGAAGTTTATCCATTCCTTTTACCTTCGGGATAAAAGCGATATCTGTGGGCCCCTCGATGATTTAGTGATGACACATGTGAGTGCTTGGCCAAGCCAGGACTGATTTGATTTGTTCAATCAGTCAGTCATCATAAATCGAAAATGGGGAAACAACAAATAGACAGAGAGAATGATTATAATCCATGTCTCAGTCCATATGATATCTAGAATGGAGGAATATATGATCCCTTATCTAATGGACAAGTCATTGACAAGGTCAGAGTTCGACAGCGGCTTTAAGAGCTACGATTGCCAGTTAGGTTTTGAAGTCATACTCAATAATAGTTTTAGACTTATCCAAGTGGGAGACTGTTGGATTAATGTCTAAGTCCATAACTATATTTGGTATGTACTTGACCCGACCTGGCATGGTCCATTTGGGTTGCACTTCACCGGCACAATTTATATGGATAGTCTTTTGAGAATAGTATATTTATGATTTATATTAATATATTATAAGTTCTAATATATTAATATGGAATCATATTATTTAATTAGTATTGATCAAGAATTAATTTAGAATTAATTAAGTGATCAAAAAGAACTAATTAAATATGGACTCTTATATATATGGAATGTGCCAAGTTCATTTAGGTTGGGCTAAGCTTTCATGGATGGTCCATGGAGCTTTTAACCCATGGATCGTATGTAAATGAAAGGTCATGGGTATTAGGGTTTACATGGATGTAACTGTTGGGTTATGAGCATTCTAACACTCCTAAGTGTACATGCAACCCTAAATACCTTGGATCTATGTTTTCTCTATTATACATACAATTATGAACATCCAAGGTATTATCCTAATCTAGCATACAAAATAATAAATATAACAAGATAGAATACATACCTCTTTGATGTAGAATGTCTTCATGAAGCTTGAGTGCCTAGTGCCCCAAGTGTGACACCTCAAATGGTTCACACAACACCAAATACACTTGGAATAACTTGAGAGAAACTTGAACACTCCTTGAAATCGTCTAGCCCTCACACTCACACATTAGTGCACGATTTCTTGAGCCATGGGATTCTTTTATATGGTGGCTATTAGGGTTACACCATGTAACTCATAACTTTACCCATTCCTTATGCTCCATGGATTTTAACCTCCATGGAGTATCCATGGGTCACCCCATGGACTTAGTCCAACATAAGGAATCTTGGATCACAAGCCCACATATATAAGAATGAATGATTTACACAATCAACCCATATATTTAATTAGTCTCCTTTTGATCACTTAATTAATTCCAAATTAATTCTTGATCAATACTAATTAAATAACCTTATTAATATATTAGAACTTATAATATATTAACCAACCTTAAGTGTTATTTCTCTCATTATAGTCTATCCAAATGCATGATGCCATGCAACCCAAATGGACCATGCTGGGTCGGGTCAAGTCTTACCAATTATAGTTATGGACTTAGACATTAATCCAACAGTCTCCCACTTGGATAAGTCTAAAACTATTATTGCGTATGACTTCAGGAACCGATCAGCAATCGTAGCTCTCAAAAGCTTCTGTCGAACTCTGACCTTGTCGATGAACTCTGACCTTTGTCAATGACTTGTCCATTAGATAAGGGATCATATATTCCTCCATTCTAGATATCATATGGACTGAGACATGGATTATCAATCATTCTCTCTGTCCATTTGTTGTTTCCCGATTTCCGATTCATGATGACTGACTGATTGAACAAATCAAATCAGTCCTGGCTTGGCCAAGCACTCACATGTATCATCTTTAAATCATCGAGGGGGCCACATATATCGCTTTATCCCGAAGGTAAAAGGAATGGATAAACTTCGACTCATATGGCTTGTTCTACTACTTGTTGAATCATACACAAAGGCACGTTTTATAACATCGAGTTACCAATGCGTTTTCGTGCAATCAATGTATAACCAACTCATAGTAACAACTCATATCTCTAGGTTTGAAGAATATAAGATATTATCGTCTCATGATCACTCGTGATAAAATCCATGAAGTGATTCAAATGAGCGCGGGTTGAATCCAATACTCATAACTTATGAGCACTCATGAGTGTTGTAGCACCACTTTGTCCACCAACTTGGACCTCTACAAACCAACCCATGACAGTCTTGATTCATATCTACTTCCAACATATGACCGACTGTGGATGGTTTGAATAACTTAATCATTCAGGAAGAGCGACTTAGTTATTCTGGAAGTCAAAACATGCAAAGTGAAACACAACAATAAATGAATCAAATATGGTATCAAACCCTATGAATATAAATAAACACTTTTATTTATCACCATACTGATTACTCATTATTCATTGTTTCAGTTTTATCAACTTTATACTTGAATTTAAAACAATAGTTGTCCCATGCTCCAAGCATGTACACTATGTTTTCTAAACACTAGTCATGCCATACACCAAGTATGCATACTATGTTTGTCTATGATCTTTACTTTGTAAAATAGATCAATTGAACATCACTCCAATGATCCTCTTTTCACAGTCCCAAATCCTTACTACAAATGCAAGAATTCCAAATTCATGCCATTTACTGAAATCTGTTAGATTCTAAACTTATATGCATTGATCCTCTTAATGATTATGCACAAAGTCAGAAAGACTTGACAACAATCATTACAGAGCATTCCAAAGGAGATCAGCTCCTTGGAAACATCCTTCTTTCATTAAGTTTCCTAATCTTACACAGATTGAATAATTTCTAACTTTGAAACATTTCCATATTCCATTTTGACTATCACTTCTGAACAAGAGTTGCCTCCTTACAGATTATGTCAATATGGTCCTTCCAGAATTAACATTATACTTCCAACTGTCCTTGAGCAACCAATCTTTGGTAAACCTTAGATTGTCCTCGACAATTGCTTAATCATTTTAGTCATATCCAATTCTAGACCTTTTCCCTTCATAATGCCCCAGGCATTTGGAAAATTTTAGAAAGGATGAATATAGCACATGTAATCGATCCTATATCCGAAGCATATGGGACACGATTCATGATGTCTCACATAACGACTAAACCAGTCTTTTGCTATAATATTTCCATTTCAATTTGCCAAGTTCTCAAAATTCAGATTATGAAAAGGGATGCCGTAATCATAATCGAATTTTAGAACGCAAATAATGGACCCATATATAGAATTTCCTTATGTTGAGCCATTCCAACATGAAATTCATATATATATCCTTGATTAAATACGATTAAAATCTCAATCTAAGCTTTTAGAATTGAAATGAAGTATAATTTCCTCTCCCTTAATTATAGCAAAACAACTTTTTCAACCCCTGCAACCTCACGAATTGAAACTTTTGTTTTCTATAATTAACATTGCTAACTTGCAACCTTTGTCATAATTATCATGCTCCCACTAACATGATGATTATTAGCATAACACTTATGCTCCCACTAGCTTTGACATGTACTCAGAAATCAACTGACTTTCTTACCAAAGTTCAGATTTCTGATACTAGATTGTTTTGATAAAACTTTATCAAAATCATACACCTCTCTTAGATAGCTCACATGTGTGTCTAAACAATTTTAGAACTATGAAAAGGGATGCCGTAATCATAGTCTCAATTGTTTAGACCTTTGACACTTCTCACAAGTCCATGTTAGTGTGCCGGTAAACCACACACGCTCCACTAACGACTTTGAGAATGCAAATATCACAATTGCTATCTAGCTAAAATCTACTTAGTGAAAGTGTTTCCTCACCATCATTTTCATGAATCGGAGAGAAACCTTATGACACTTAGATTTAATAGTGTATGTGTTCTTATCCATGTGAATTTGTCAAAACCATAATCACAAGACAAGGTTAGTGACAAATCCAAACTCATATTGATTAAACTTGTGCAATCTTAAATTCTTGCCATTTGGCAGCTCAGGTGCCTGCCATTGCTTCCAAGTAGTTGTGCAACCAATTGAGAACTCTCAGAACTCCTATGCAAAGCCAACTTGAATAGGCACAAAAATTTCAACACGATAGGTTATAAACCTCAAGTCGTGTGCTAGTGATACCAACTTTCAAGAGCTTTAAGACTCCCACTGTCCTCTTGACATATAAGACTCCCTTGTCAAATATTCAAGAGATAGTGCGGATTCTTTATCAAGACTAACAATTTACACAATTGGCCTAAGTTGGTCTCTGTTTTATCCAAAACATCACAACTTATCAATTTCAAATGTACAAGAGTAGATAACCTTTTACTCTTACATTTGACTAGTGTTAACAAACCCTCTTTAAGATATGTCACTCAAGTTACAATCTTGGAGTATGACTCTAAGAATTGTTTTGGAACGAAGTATGACTCATCTTTTTGATTTAACCATTTCAACAATTCATGACTCCTCTTCTTAGTCATAAGAATGCACTAAGATGACTTTAGAGGACCAATTGTGATATGGTATCTTAATCATTAAGATGATCATAAACATGATACTAAAGTACTCTCCCATCTTTTCAGATTTGAGAAACTTTTATCTTTCTGCCATACTTTGATTCTTCTTATTCGTTATGTCTCACATTGAAACTTCTCCAATGCTACAAACTTATACTTAAACTTATAAGTATAATCATATTTACTAAACTTAAGTAAATCATGACGAATAGTCTTCATGATCTTTTGTGGTGGACTTGACCAGTGCACAAGAATGTGTACTCGATCCCTTAGTCCTTTCCTTATTCACATAAGGAATTAGTCTTAATTTTCCAAGCTGAAAGTTCTCATTCATCATACTATACAACTTGCATGATTCCAAGTTTCGGTCCAATTGAACCTTGGGTGATTAGAATCTTTCCTTATTTGGTAATATTAGACACTACCACAACCGAAAGAATCAAATCCATTTTTCCAATATTGCTATCAATGGAATCTTATAAGCAACAACTTTTCACAAATGCCATTGTAAGGATACTTAAAATAAATAAAATCAAAACCTTTTTCTTTTATTTTAAAACTTTGCGGAAAAACTTATCCTTACAATCCATATGAAAACCTTGTTGTTATCTATTCCTAAGCAATATAAATATCATAACTCTTAAGTAATAGCCCAAAATTCTGATCACCGAACCATGCGATTGAAATCCATCTTCGCGATCAGAATCACCATGTACTTAATAGAGTTAGACAATGGACTTTACCTGAAGTAGAGCCAAACTTATTGACTTTAACATCCTTAGGTAAATTTGGCAGCTTCGTAACCAATGCCCCTTCCTTTGGCAATAGTTACCTATGGACCCTTGATAATGGGACTATCTCAGACTCCGCCTCTCTCTTTACCATTGGGTCAACCGAGTTGACTATGGCCGATCCCTTTCCATTGGGAAGAGAGAGCTTTACTGGATATCCAATGTCATCATTGTCAATGTCCATAGCGTTTTAGGAAGTTGATCTTAGCAAATAGATAAGATCATTAAGGGTCTTGTCTTAGTCTGTTTCATAGGATTCCCAAAAGAACTCACTATGTGACTTAGAAAGTAGTTGAGCCACCAACTTTCTCAAGACTTTGACACCCAACTCTCCCGGCTTGTCAATATGTGACTACATCTCCAAGATGTGATCACACCTAGACCTTGCCTTGCCAATAGGGCTTGAGTGACCTTAAACTTTTTAGGAACTTGTGGGTTAGGGAGAATAATTGGAGGAGGTGAAAGAAGTATGATATCCATGGGACATCATCTTCATTTAGGAAAGCTTGTTTCAAGAGATTTGGGAATATCATAAATGTCTAGACCAGACATCTTTTTGGGAGATATTCAAGATAGTTGATTTAAAGTCCTTAATATGACACCCAATATGAAATATTAAGGCTAGGACCCAACAAACTATTTTATAACTTAGAAGAGGGATGTCGTAATCCAAGCTATAAAATATTTGAAGGTAGGTGAATGACGATTCACCAATTTCCACCATGAAAAACGAAATAATTTATTAGGTTTTAATTGGATTTGAAAGTCCTAGATCTTTGAGATTCATTGAACTGTTCAAAGGCATGTTTCAATCTCGAGTGTGCCCTTCAGGTTTTGTGACTGGGATGCCGAGGATCACAAAACAAGGTGTGAATAACCATGCAAATATACTTGGTACCCTTAATATTTACCCCTTAATCAGTGTGCCGGTTAACCACACACGCTCCACTAACGACTTAAGCAAAGTGCAAAGTGTAATTTCATGGGTTAGCACCAAATTCACATTTTCCTAAGTAACTAAGATTGGGTATTAATAAGAGTTTAGTTACTTAGTATTTATCATTAATACTTTTAATGAAAGGAGAATTATAGTCCTTGTCCTACCCGTTCGGCTAACGACCCTCCACCCGTCAAGGAAGCGGTGGGTGAGAGTGGACACCCATTAAACTGCCATTTTATAGGCAGTAACCTTATACCCCCCTTATAGATCGGCTTCGTGAATGAGGCCTACTAACGGTAAGACTGACTTTACTCTTATACATATATATAAAAATTATTAACTTATAATATTATAAAGTATAAGGGTTGAATTTTAACTTTTAAAATTCTAAGGGCTAACTTGGAATTAAAGTATTCATAAGTGAAAACTTTTCAAATTCCAAAACTTCAGGGCAAGTTTTGAAACTATTCAAAACTAATTAATTCCATAACTTATGAGTTTAAAGTAGTTTTAATTATATAAAAAAAACAAACTCTTCAAGTTCCATAACTTGAGGACAAGTTATGGAAGACTTTAAACTAATTAATAAAAAATAACCTTTTTTTATTGTAACTTATGGAACTAATTAAGGTTACACTTTTTTTTTAATTTATTGAAGACACTCTTCATTTTGTAACCTTTGCCAACTTTTATGAGTTTTATGATTCTTAAATGTGACTTTTCATATAACTTGAGGACAAGTTACAAAAACACACTTTGGAATCAACTCTTAGATTAATATGGATTGAAAACAACTATTTCACACAACGTTTCTATTAATCTAAGCACCTCATAAGAACAAGATAATTCAAATCATTAATCTTCAAGAAATTAGCATGAACATACAAACTAATACAAATCTTGAAATTATGACAATTATCTTAGAAATTGGATTAGCATGAACATTACCACATCAAAAACAAGTTTATAAGTCCAAAAACATCTTAGGGTAATGTTCCTAGTCCAATTCCAGCCAAAACAATCGAATATATGCATCCAACTCGATTTTTCAGCTACTTTTGCAAGTATAACAAGAAAACAAGCCTAAGCTCTGATACCACTGTTGGGTTATGAGCATTCTAACACTCCTAAGTGTACATGCAACCCTAAATACCTTGGATCTATGTTTTCTCTATTATACATACAATTATGAACATCCAAGGTATTATCCTAATCTAGCATACAAAATAATAAATATAACAAGATAGAATATATACCTCTTTGATGTAGAATGTCTTCATGAAGCTTGAGTGCCTAGTGCCCCAAGTGTGACACCTCAAATGGTTCACACAACACCAAATACACTTGGAATAACTTGAGAGAAACTTGAACACTCCTTGAAATCGTCTAGCCCTCACACTCACACATTAGTGCACGATTTCTTGAGCCATGGGATTCTTTTATATGGTGGCTATTAGGGTTACACCATGTAACTCATAACTTTACCCATTCCTTATGCTCCATGGATTTTAACCTCCATGGAGTATCCATGGGTCACCCCATGGACTTAGTCCAACATAAGGAATCTTGGATCACAAGCCCACATATATAAGAATGAATGATTTACACAATCAACCCATATATTTAATTAGACTCCTTTTGATCACTTAATTAATTCCAACTTAATTCTTGATCAATACTAATTAAATAACCTTATTAATATATTAGAACTTATAATATATTAACCAACCTTAAGTGTTATTTATCTCATTATAGTCTATCCAAATGCATGATGCCATGCAACCCAAATGGACCATGCCGGGTCGGGTCAAGTCTTACCAATTATAATTATGGACTTAGACATTAATCCAACAGTAACCCTAATCCTCCATAATATATAAAGGGGTCCTTGGCTCACAAAATTAGGACAAGTGTGTGAAAATAAGAGTGGGCCGATTTTAGTGTGCATACATATTCTCTCAAGTTCTTCCAAGGTGTTTTAGTGATTTGTGATTCCATTTGAGGCTTCCACACTGTTGGGGCTAAGCTCTTAAAGCTTGAAGACATCAAGCTACATCAAAAGGTATGTCATCTAACTAGAACTTTGTAGTATAGGTGCTTCATAATATGCTAGTTAGGATGAAACATTGGAATAGTTAATATTTGCATGTATAATAGAGAAAACATAGATCCAAGGTTTATAGGGTTGCATGTACACCATAGGAGTGTTAGAATGCTCAAAACCCAACAGGCGCAACGACCGATGCATGACCCGTCACATTCTTCGGCTCAGGTTGTCATCTTCCTCGGATATTTCCTAGTCTGTCTTCACCATGACGTTTTGTACACCCAATCATACGTTCGGTGTACCGATGCGAGAATTTTAAGATAGGAAAGATTTTATTTACGATAGACGTATAGATCTCCTTGTCACACCGAAAAGTTCTTTGTCAGTTCTAATACCGTAATCAAACGTTTAGAAATCTGAACACATAAAATTTCCAAATTCGGTCGGCAACAGACCATAGATCTGAACAAATAATAGCAAATAAGGCATCTTTATAGCTATAACATAAAACATGTAGCACATAAAACATTTTAGGCATCTTTCCTAAAATAAACTAGTGCTCGTGTCTAAAATGTAGCAGACACTCATCTCACAATCATCGCTTAGCATTCTAAGTTTAAGTCTAGAAATTTCCTACAAATTCCTAGTTCGCTTAAACTAATGCTCTGATACCAACTGTGACATCCCCATTTTCACGGCCAGAAAAGACCGATTTTGTTTATGCTTTATAAAAATCAGAGTACTTCTTTTGATAAAAATGTTGCAAAATTTGTTCCCAGTAAAACATGATAAGTACGTTATCAAAGCATTTCTGAAGAAATGTATTTTTATTCATTTTAAAACATTGGGATGTCATCGTCAATACAGAAACATAAGCATAAACAGAACTTACATTCATTTACACTAGTGATCTACATCTCTTTTAAATCCCTCAGTGTAAAGTAGCTTCATATCGACACCTGTGATACAAATAAGCTTGAGTGGGTCAGGTTGGGAAACCTGGTGAGTACATAGGGTTTTCAACCCACAATAATATAATTATTATGTTAAACATCAAACAATCAACCCAATTACCCATCCCCCATTATCTTCTTTACTCTTAAGGATCTACCCTAAGATTCAGTTATTCCTCGTTCATTCATTCCTAAGGAGTATCCTAAGGATTCGGCACTAAGTATGCATAGTCACCAGGGTTTATCTCGTTTATTGACAACAAAGTTTTTAAGAGTTCACTCGTAATACCTGTCAATGGGTTTTAGAGCACACCGGGTGAACACATCGTTCACAACACCTACAGGTTGCGAGCCTGCTAGTGTTCCACTAGACTGTCTAGAATAGTCCGTGGTTGTCATCCACACTCTGCTAGATGACGGGGCCATCTCTTGGGTCATCGTTTGGCTCATCGTTTTGGCTCATCGCTTTGGCTCATCGTTTTGGCTCATCGCTTTGGCTCATCGCTTAGGTCATCGCTTCACACCATATTTTATCACTTATATATCATCGCTCATCGTTCATCTCATCTTTCATCGCTCATCATTTATCTCATCTTTCATCGCTCATCATTTATCTCACCTCTAATCTACCCATGTTTTTGTTGGATTAGTGTCTAAGTCCATAACTATTTTGGTATGTACTTGACCCGATTGTGAGCATGGTCCTTTTGGGTTGCCTTCACACAGGTGACTAGACAGGATGACAGTTGAGGAGAGAGGTTGATTAGGGCATAAATATGATTTATTTATTATATTATATGAATAATATATTAATTTGGAATCATATTATTAATTAGTATTTAATCAGAAATTAATTAGGAATTAATTTTGGGATTAAAGGAACTAATTAAAAGTACAGGGGCTGTTTTGTAATTATTTGATAGTTGAGACTTTGGGCTATTGGATCACCTTTATTAAGGCTTGAACGAAAATCCTAGAAGGATCTAGGAGTTTTCGTCCAAGGGCTTAAGGAAAGGAGTCCATGGACTTGCTTAGGCCCTAAGCTAAGGGATTAGGGTTTCCACCTTGAAACCCTAGCTAGCCTCCAGTATAAATAGCACCCTAAGGCACTAGAATTCGTCGAAGCCTTGGGAAACCCTAAAAGGGACGAATTTTAGGGCAAGATACCCTTCTCTCATCTCTCCTATATTCATCCTTTCACCTAGTGTGTTTGTGAGCCATTAGAGGTACTACACTTGTGGTACTTGCTTTCAAGAGCTAAGGAAATTCAAGGAACTAGTTGTTATTACTATATAACAACAAAAGGTATGTATTCTATTCTTCTATGTGGATTTCGAAAATAGTACTAGCATGCCAGGTTTCTTTTTGTGTTCATAAAGTTGTATAACTAATAGTGAAAACATAGATCCAACTCTAGGGTTGCATGCACACATAGGATTGTTTGTATAAAACCCATCAGTGGTATCAGAGCCTGGTTTTTGTTTTCAATTAGCTTTATTCAAATGTATGAACTTGACATACTAGGGTTTATAGCCAATAAACCCTAGGAGGCTAGAGATTTCGAGATTAGGGTTTCTATACCCTAATTTGCGAAATTTTTAAAGGGTTTTCAAATCCTTTCCTTAAGCCTCAAGATTTCGAAATCTAGGGTTTGTAAAACCCCATGATTTTCGAAATTAGCCTCCTCCCCAAGATAAGATCCTAAATTTTAGGTATTTGGATTACCCCATATCTTGTAATTATCCTTTAATGGTTATATATGGTAATTAAAGATTTTGAATTATCCTATCCCATGATTTTCGAAATTTAGAGGGATTAAAAGGATTAGGATAAATTAATTGTTTAATTGGTAAATATCCTTTATGATCTAGATAATCCCTTATGATTTAATAATTTAAATTAATAGTTTAATTCAAGATAATTATTAAATCAAGAGTTTTAATATTTAAAATTTTAATTTAAATAGTCTTAAATTTCGAAAATTTTAAAGTGAGATTAAAACCTAATTGTTTTGAAAAGTTTCAAAACTTGCCCTCAAGTTTTGGAATTTAAAAGTTGATTAAAAGTTTAATTTTGAAATGTTAAATTCTAAAAACCCTCGTATTTTGAATAAGTTCAAATTATACCCTTATGGTTTTGGAAAGTTAATAAAACCACCTAGTATTTTAAAAGTGTAAAATACACCCTATACTATATATATATATGACATTAAAAGTCTAATATTATATATGTATAAGTAAACAGTCAGTCTTACCATTAGTAGGCCTCATTCACGAAGCTGGTCTATAAGGGGTGTTTAAGGAAATTTCCTATAAAATGGCGATTGAATGGGTATCCACTCTTACCCACCGCACTCTTGACTAGTGGAGGGTCGTTAGCCGAACGGGTAGGATAGGACGAAACCTTCCATTATAAGTATAATGAAGTACAAAGTAACTACATGCTTTTACAAATTCCCAAATTCTAGTTACTTTAGGGCAAAATGTGAATTTGTATGCTAATCCATGGAATTACACTTCGTACCCTTGTCAAACGTTAGTGGAGCGTGTGTGGCTAACCGGCACACTAATTTGGGATTGACATTGGTGGCGAAGGGTGGCTCGATGTTTATCATAGATCAATGGAGCGTGTGTGGCTAACCGGCACATTGATTAGGTGATAGTAGCAATTGGGTGCACCACGTGATTCATATGGTTATTCACACCTTGTTTGTGATCCTCGGCATCCCAGTCACAAATAGAAGGGCATAATCGAGATTAAACATGCCATTGAAAAGTTCAATGAATCTCAAAAGATCTAGGAGTTTCAATTCATTTAAAACTTAAATTTCTTTTTCGTTTTTCATGGTGGGAATTGGTAAATCGTCATTTACCTACCTTCAAATATTCTGCAACTAGATTACGGCATCCCTCTTCTAGGTTGTAGAATGTTGTGTTGGATCCTAGCCTTGATGTTTCATTTGGGTGTTACATCAAGGATTCTTATCAACTAACTTGAATTTTCTCCCGTTTTGTAGATGTCTAAATCTTACAATGGTCTTCCCAAGTCCCTTGGAACAAGCTTTCCAAATGAAGATGACGTTCCATGATACGATCAAGGAAATGATAGTCATGCTTCACTTCCTCCACCTCCTCCAATTATTCTCCCTAACCCACAAGTTCAAAGGCTTGAAAAGTTCAAGCTCACTCAAGCCCTATTGGCAAGTAAACACGAAGATGGGAAACCTGTGTGTGCACACATCTTAGAGATGAAGTCACACATTGATAGGTTAAGGATGATGGGTGTCGATATCTCAGAAATGTTGGCTGTTGACTGGGTTCTTCAGTCACTTCCTGAATCATATAGTGAGTTCGTTAGAGAGTACTATATGATGGACCATGACGTGACCCTCATTGATTTGACCTATTTGCTTATAGCTGCTGAATCAGAAATGATTTGGCGTGCTAATCGAGCAAATTTGTCTGGCAAATCAAACTCCCAAACTTCAATGGACATTGAAAATAGTGACATTGGAAATCCAGAAAAGGTAAATTCTGAGATAGTTCCTTGTGCCATTCCAAAAGAGTCCATCTGCTTCTACTGCCAAGAGAAGGGGCATTGGAGACGAAGCTGCCCTGTTTACCTGAGAGATCTAAGAGATGGGAGAGTCAAGACGTATGGCTCTACTTCAGGTAAAATCCAATAACTAACTCTATAAGTTCCTATTCTTTGATTTTCAATACATGATGTGATAAGATTACATTTTGATGTTTTGTAAGATCGAAGAAAAGAGAGGAAGCTTAAAGGAAGAAGTAAGCTGAATCTGATCGTGAATAAATGGATTTCGATCGCATTGCTTGAAGATCGGATTTTTGAGCCACTACTTTAGAGTTAGAATAGATTGCTTAGAAATTGAAATAGCATAGTTTTCATTTGAATTGCATTGTAAGGATAAGTTTTTCCGCAATAAAATGAATTTTGATTTCGTCCTATTTATTTATCCTTGCAATGGCATATGTGAAAATGGATGTTTATGTATTTCTAATTTTAGCAATGTTGAATTGGATGTGATTCTTGATTATGTTATTTGTGAATTGTCGAGGATTTGCCAAATAAAGGAAGATTCTCATCACCCAAGTTTCAATTGGACATAAACTTGGAATCATACAACTTGGTTGCATGATGAATGAGAAACTTCATATTTTGGAAATTAGACTAATTCTTTGGCAAAGTGTCAAGAGAAGGACTAGGAGATCGAGTACACTAGGTTGTGCGTTGATCAAGTCCACCACAAGAGTGATAAAGATATTCGTCATGATTTACTAAAGGTTAGTAAATATGATTATACTTATAAGATTAAGTATAATTCTGAGTTGATTGAAAGAGTTTCAATCAATAGCAGAACGAATAAGAAGAATCAAGTAGGCAGAAAGATAAAAGTTTCTCTATTCTAAGAAGAAGGGAGAGTACCTTTTATTGTGTTTTATGATAAGTCTTAATGATTAAGAACCATATCCCAATTGATCCTCTAAGTGAGTCTTAGTGCAATTGCATGTCTAAGAAGAGGAATCAAGAACTGTAGAAATGGTTAAATCAAGAAGTCAATCATACTTCGTTCCAATATCAAGTCTTAGAGTCAAGATTCTGACATGAGTGACAAGTCTTAAGTAGGTTTATAACACTCGACAAATGTGGAATTTGGAAAAGTTTTCTTATTTTTGCACATTTGAAATTGGTAAGTTGTGATGTCTTGGATAAGACAAAGACCAATCAGGACCAATTGTGTGAAGTGTTAAACTTGACAAAAGGCTACACTAATTCTTGAATATTTGTTTGTCAAGAAATGGTTCTTGACAAGAGAATCTTATATGTCAAGGAGTCAGTGGGAGTCTTAATGGTCTTGAAAAGTTTCAAGAACAAATCAAGAGTAAACCTAGTTGATCATCACTAGCACACGAATTGAGGTTTAAAGCCTATCGTGGATGACATACTCTTTTTCTGTGCCATTCCAATTGAGTTAATTATGGGTGTGAGTTCTATGAGTTCTCATTTGAATGCATAAAGACAAAGCACCTTGATCAATGGAAAGTACATTGATATGAAAGGGTGAGTTGCTTGGAAGACATGGTGGGCATTCATGTTACCATGAGGCAATAAATCAAAATTGAACAAGCTCAGTCCATATGGTTTTGGATTTGTCGCAAACTTTCGTTTTGACAAATTCACATGGATAGGAACACATACATCATAAAATCTAAGTGTCATAAGGTTTTCCTCCTTCATGAAAATGATTGTGAGGAAATGCTTTCACTAAGAGAGATTTTAAGAAGATAGCAATTGTGAAAATTGTATTCTCAAATTCGATTATGATTACAGCATCCCTTTTCGTAGTTCGAATTGTGAGATTTGGAAATTGATCTGAATATTTGGGACTTAGTAACATAAATTATGAATTGTTTAGACACACATGTGAGCTATCTATGGCAAAGGTGTATGAGCTTAAAAAGCTTAGATAAAGGCTTATCAAAGCATTAGGTATTAGAAATATGAACTTAAGGAATTCAATAAGCATTGTTTTCTAGAAGTTCAATTGTTTTCTAAATACATGTCAAAGCTAGTGGGAGCATAAGTGTTATGCTAGTAAGAAAATAATCGTCATGTTAGTGGGAGCATGATTATTATGGTAAATATTGCAAGTTAGCAATATTAATTATAGAAAACAAAGATTCATTTTGCAAAGTTGCAAGGGTTGAAAAATTGTTTTGCTATAATTAAGGGAGAGAATATTATACTTCGTTTCAAAATTCTAAAGCTTAGATCGAGAAATATTAATAAATTTAGTCAAGGATACATAGTGCATTCTCAAAATTCGATTATGATTACGGCATCCCTCTTCATAGTTCGAATTGTGGGAACAGGGCACATAAAATATTATGGCAGAAGGATGATGAAGTATCATGTCTTTATGTGAGACATTATGCATCGTGTCCAATACGCTTCGGGTATAGGATCGATTGCATATGCTATAATATTTGACCATTCTAAAATTTTCCAAATGCCTAGGGCATTAAGAGGGAAAAGGGACTAGAACTGGTTTTGACTAAAATAATTAAACAACTATCAAAGGACGTTATGAGGTTCACTGAGGATTTGTCGCTTGTGAGTAGTTGGAAGTATAGTACTGGATGGACTATATTGACATTATTATGAATAGATAAGATTCTATTAAGAATGAGTTGTCATATGGCAAATATGGAAATGTTTCCATTAATGGGAGTTGGACATTAAGAAATATGTCTAGATTAGAAACTTTTATGCGAGAAGCATGTTCAAAGGAATGTACTTTGAATGTGAGACTTCACGTCTATGGAATTGTCTTGTAACAATTTCCGATAGAATACCTTGTAATTTCATTAGCAGGGTCTTGATGACTTTTGTGCTATGACATTACGAAAGAATCACTGCATAAAATGTTAGAATCTGACATATTCTAAAAGTGGCAAGAATTTGGTATTCTTATACTAATAATAAGGATTGGGGATTGTGAAATGAGTTTCATTGGAAAAGTTTTCAATTGATCTATTTCACAAAGTATGGACCATAGGAAACCAAAGTGTGTATGCTTGGAGCATGGGACAATTGTGGTTATAATTCGAGTAATAAGTTGATTTTCTGAAACAGTAAGCAATGAATAATGAGTAATCAATATGGTGTTTAAATAAAAGTGTTTTTATTTACGCTCAAAAAGTTTTGGGACCATATAGGATTAATATTATTATTGCGTTTCATTTTTTCATGTTTTGACTTCCAGAATAACTAGGTTATTCGAAGCTCCACAGTCGGTCATACGTTGGAAGTAGGTATGAAGGAAGACTGTCATGAATCTGTCTGTAGATTGTCTAAAGTGTTTAGACATAGCACAAGTTTGCTGCAGAGTTCATGAGTGCTTTGATAAGATTAAAGTATTGGATTAAACCCACGCTCACTTGAATCACTTCATGGTTTTATCACGAGTGATTGGTGAGGCGATAACATTGTATATTCTTGAAACCGAGACATGTGAGTTGTTATTTGCTGGTCGGTTTCACATTGATGATAAGTAAACACACCAGTAACTTGGTGTTATAAAACTTATTGTTGTGTGTGATTCGATTAGTAGGTGCAAGCAAGCATTTAAGTCAAAGTTTATCCATTCCTTTTACCCAAGGTGGGATAAAAGCGATATCTGTGGGCCCCTCGATGATTTAGTGATGACAAAGGAAAGTGCTCGGCCGGGCCAGGACTGATTTGATTTGTTCAATTAGTCAGTCGTCATAAATCAGAAATCGGGAAACGACACATAGACTGAGAGAATGATTTCAATCCATGTCTCATGTCTATATGATATCTTGTAGAATGGAGGAATATATGATCCCTTATCTAAAGGACACGCGTATCTGATAAGATCAGAGTTGACAGCGGCTCTTGGAAGCTACGATTGCTGATCAGGTTCTGAAGTCATACGCAGAATAGTTATTAGACTTATCCAAGTGGGAGACTGTTGGATTAGTGTCTAAGTCCATAACTATTTTGGTATGTACTTGACCCGATTGTGAGCATGGTCCTTTTGGGTTGCCTTCACACGGGTGACTAGACAGGATGACAGTTGAGGAGAGAGGTTGATTAGGGCATAAATATGATTTATTTATTATATTATATGAATAATATATTAATTTGGAATCATATTATTCATTAGTATTTAATCAGAAATTAATTAGGAATTAATTTTGGGATTAAAGGAACTAATTAAAAGTACAGGGGCTGTTTTGTAATTATTTGATAGTTGAGACTTTGGGCTATTGGATCACCTTTATTAAGGCTTGAACAAAAATCCTAGAAGGATCTAGGAGTTTTCGTCCAAGGGCTTAAGGAAAGGAGTCCATGGACTTGCTTAGGCCCTAAGCTAAGGGATTAGGGTTTCCACCTTGAAACCCTAGCTAGCCTCCAGTATAAATAGCACCCTAAGGCACTAGAATTCGTCGAAGCCTTGGGAAACCCTAAAAGGGACGAATTTTAGGGCAAGATACCCTTCTCTCATCTCTCCTATATTCATCCTTTCACCTAGTGTGTTTGTGAGCCATTAGAGGTACTACACTTGTGGTACTTGCTTTCAAGAGCTAAGGAAATTCAAGGAACTAGTTGTTATTACTATATAACAACAAAAGGTATGTATTCTATTCTTCTATGTGGATTTCAAAAATAGTACTAGCATGCCAGGTTTCTTTTTGTGTTCATAAAGTTGTATAACTAATAGTGAAAACATAGATCCAACTCTAGGGTTGCATGCACACATAGGATTGTTTGTATAAAACCCATCAGTTTTACCCAACATGTTTTGTAGATATAAAATACATATACAGTTTAGATCATTTAAAACATGTATAAAACGTTTCATCCAGCATAGACAACAAGTATTCAGACAGTATACACACATAGCACGTAATTTATATAAAATACTTCATATCTATGTGTAAGATGAAAGTAACTATGCACTCACCTGATAAGGTGGTGATTCTGAATTCGGACAGCGCTTCATTACTTCTTAAAACAATTTCCCTCGACAAAACCTAGTATCATTACCACTAGGGTTTAGCTCAATATTCACCGAGACTAATTAATAGTCTAGCTATTATTATTATTATTATATAAGCGTTAAACAACACTATATAACTCATAATAATAGCCCAAATAATTATTTTAAGGTCCTAATCATGTTACTATATTAAAACATAAGCTATACTAAAGATAGGGTAGGCATAGCTCACTTACAGCGGGTTTTTCGCAAAAAAACCGGGCTTCACTGGATCAGCGTTCCCGAGCCGAAAGGCTCTTTTCTCGGGACTCCGGGAGCCTTGGGGCTTCCTTCGGGTGCTAGGGGGTTTACCTAGGCTTTAGGGGGGTTTGGGAGGCTAAAGAGAGAAACTAGAGAGAGAAAGTGAGTTTGGGAGGTGTGAAGAAATGGCAAGACCCGGCACCTCTATTTATAGTGAAAATATCTGATGGACTCGTCGAGTCTTGACACAAACTCGCCGAGTTGGTGCATGTGGCAGCCTTCTGGTGGTGCCACGTGTCCTCTTTCTGGTGGTGCTACGTCACCCAAACTCGCGTATCAGCCTCCCGACTTAGAAAAATCATAACTCTCGCATAATAGCTCAGTTTTCGACTTTCTTTTTTCCATGCGTAGGTAAAATCAATATCTACAACTTTCATTTAGACTCTGTCGGCTAATTCTCGACCGATCTTAAATTTAATAGTAGGAGGAGTTTAGACTGTTAAATGACCGCGAAGAATTCGTAACTCCTTCATACGGACTCCGTTTTCGTCTGTCTTTTTACCGTTGAGTTCCTATTAATGAGATGTTCAACTCTCATTTAGGTTGCGTAAGCCAAAAACCGCTCGAACTAAAATTCGAGTTTCGGGCCGTGCACTGCTAAGCCGAATCTTAGAAAAATCATAACTTCTTCATACGAAGTCAGATTTGGGCGTTCTTTTTATGGATGTTCTCGGTTTAAGATATTCTACGACTTTCGTTTAGATTACTAAGGTCAAAAAGTCCTCTATCGCAAATTCGCTATTTACGTCTCCCGGTGCCGTGCCGGTTTTGCCGTAAAACTTCGACGGGCCATAACTTCTTCGTTATAACTCGGATTTCGACGTTATTTATATGTACGGAACCCTTGTAACATATACTAAAACTTGGTTAAGATTAATCCTTCTAAATAATCTTCCATCAAAAACTTATTTTTGATGTTCATCGTCTCTAAATTGACTAGCCCGGATCTGCGGGCGTTACAGAGATTGTTGGGTCTAAAATTATGGTTTATACTTTACTTTTCTAGGAAAATGTATTTTTGTGTCTTGGACCGTAAACAGCTTGGTGTTTACGGCCGTATACGTGTTTACGGTTGTGTTTACGGTCGTGAACAGGTTTACGGTCGTAAACCCATTCACGGCCCATGTCTACTATATATAGGGTGAGGAGTGCATAATTGTAAAAAAGGTGGAGAGCTTAAGTGTGTGAAACCCGAGGTGTTCTAGAGAGAGAAACCAGAGAGAAGTTTTGTGTGTGTGAATCTCTTGTATCTAGATCTTCGTTCTAATCAATTCATACATAGATTCATCATATTCTCTTCTATTTTATCGGACATCATCCGTTTGATTGGGATTCTGCACCATCAAACGGATCTGATTTATACACAAGCAGATTGGGGACTTATAGTAAGATATTGTTTAATTAAGAATTAATTGGGAAGGCCAGTAAACTAGAGAGCTCGTTCTGGTTGTGAGAGTTTTCAGAGTTAAGTAAGAAATTATGTTCTTTGGTCAGTGATCAACATCAGAGCAAATGATATGGATTCATGGTTAGGTTCAGGTCGAGGGTTGCATTAGGACCTCTCTGCCTGTTCTTGTATGATGAAGGCTTTGGGGTCTGAATCACGACCCGAACACCTGATAGAGTCTAGTAGACAGGGTTTTTTCTCGCAGTGTTTTTGGTTAGTGTGTGGTTATGGGAGTGATGTAAGACTACAGAGCAACCGTAGCATTCACCATGTTAGTGTGTGGTTGTGAATGTGATGTAAGACAGCAAAGCAGCCGTAGCATTCACCATGTTAATGTGTGGTTGTGAGTGCGATGTAAGACTGCGGAGCAGCCGTAGCATTCACTGGGTTAGTGTGTGGTTGTGAAAGTGATGTAAGACTACGGAGCAGCCGTAACATTCACTAGGATAGGATGTGGTTGTGGAAGTGTAATAAGCCTGCGGAGTAGCCGTAGCATTCACTAGGTCTGTAGGCGGTGGTAACAGTGACGTAAGTCTATAAATTGGCTTATGGTATTCTCTAGGAGGATTTGGATCATCACGGGGTTGGGTGATGGGTTGTGAGTGGGCCTCAACAATTGTAATACTTAGGAAATCGTAGGCTGGGTTGGGTCCAAATGCGATGTGAGTACTCGGTTTGGTTTGTAGCCATCACTGGGGTTAAGCGGACTTGGTGTTCGTTCGAGCGTTGGTTGGTCGAGTTTTTGAGTATGGAGCTGATTTTTGTTTTCGATGAGGATTTTTAGGTACTGGTAAGTGGTTCGTGCGTATATGTTTCGGGTATCCGTAAATTTGTTAAAAACGGATAGGTTTGTGCGATTGGGGATATGAAGTTGAGTTATTGTGGAAATGGTTTGGAATGGGATGCATATCTATTCCATACTCAGCATATCAACAATATTAGGTTATCCAACCAATAGGCCGACCTTGGTGCCTTCGACCCGTAAGTACAGTGAGGAAAACTCACCTTGCACTGCCGAATCATACAGACGATCCCTGGCTGCTGGCTGACAGATCCCCGAACCGCCAATATCAAGACAACACCCCATCAACAGTTGATCCCACGAATAGTCTTTGACTGCAGATCCGCTAAAATCCACGCGCTATCAAATACCACAATGACAACCCATCAACATATAGCCCCTAACTCACATTACAAGTCCAAATTAGGATAAAAGACCTTTTTACCCTTCCTCAAGCTTGACCCAAAGCCAAGGCCCAAACTAGATGACCAAAAGCCCAAAATCCAAAATAAACATCTAAGGCCCAAATATGGCCCAATTTTCCAAATTGGACCCAATTCCTTTTATGGGCCTTCACCCAAGAAGGTCCAACAAGTCACAACATCCCTACCATAAAAATCCAGACGGCCAAAAATGGCCCAACACAACCAAACCCAAAATCGAAGCCCAAAACGAAAGAGCCCAAGTCTGCCTAGTATGTGGGGCGTACTCAGCCTGTACGCTCAACGTACAACATGGAAGGCTTGTACGTGCAGCGTACATACTTGTACGCCCATCGTACTCACCAGTCATAGCCATATTTCCAATTTAGCACTTAATCCATTAAGACTTGGGTCCAAAATCAGATCTGACTTCTCCAAGGTGGTTAATCACATAAAGTTGCCAACTTTATGTGCATGCATTGCTAAATGGGACTCTAGAGCTCAAAGGAGCTTAATACTTTACTTAATACATGCATGGATCCAAAACCACCATAAAGTTTGCACCTTTATGCCCAAGGAACCCGTGATATGTCCAGATCTACAATTTCAAGCTTCAAAAACAGCCTTAACTCCCACTCATCAACCAAAAGGGTCAAAATGACCAAAAATGAACCAAGAAGAAGATCCATGAAATGAAAAGGCAAGGTTTGGACTTTATACCTCCCAAGCCACCAAAAGGAGTTGCAAATGTTGGATCTCAAAGCTTTCCTTCAAATAACAAATCTTCAAGTTCCTCCTCCTTCTTCTAGATCCACAAAATCTCAAAAGAGCTTCAAGATCACCAAACATGGGCTAGGGGTCGAATTAGGGTTTCTAGAGTATGTAGGTTGGCTTAAAAATGATCACAAGAGACTATCATAACGCTTATATAAGGCACAACACAAAAATTAGGGTTTTTCTTACTTACCCTCGTACGCCCAGCGTATGAGGCCTTGCACTCCCGCACCACCCTTCGAAATACACCTAATGTACACCACTTTACACCAAGCGTAATTACCTCCGCAACAATACGTGTCGCGTACGAGGATTCCCTCTAAAACCCTAAACACTCCGAAGGCCATAACTTCCTCGATCTAAGTTCGTTTCCGACGAACTTTATATCCACGGAAAGGTGAAGAGAATCCCTACACTTCTAGCAACCCATCATAGCCATAGAACTCCGCGAACCAAACCCAAAGTTAATAAAGGACCGATTTATAAAGTTATGATTATGCCCTTGGGCTCCGAAACACCATCGAACACTCGGATCACTTAAACTTTAACACCCTCATCCCAAAAAGGGCCAAATCCTTTCTTCCCCAAGCTCCCAAGCCTTATGATAACTGATGATCGGGCCGCAACCCCGAATAATGAAGCGATTCGAAATCGGGTGTTACAACTCTCCCTCGCTTAAATTCGATTTCTTCCTCGAAATCATTCCTTATTACCCCTGGCATGCCCGACAGCCTGAGGGACACAACCATAACCTTGAACATACAATTACCTTCCTAAGGAAACTGAAACCAGCAAAACTTTCCACCCAAAGAAGACGAATCCACAATCAAAGAAGACGAACCCATAAAATTTCCACCCAAAGAAGACGAACCCATAAAATTTTCCACCCAAAGAAGACGAACCAGCAAAACTTTCCACCCAAAGAAGACGAACCCATAAAATTTTGTATGGGTGTTCTTGGCCCTAGAAAAATCAAAGAAACCCGTCACCACCATCGTGAGGTGGTGGTTGCCACCTTCTACCATCGTTCTGCCACCACTAGCCACCATCTCAGGTGGCTGTGTGCATTTGTGTGCGATTGGACTGATGTTTGTAGTGCCTTTGATATTGTTCTGGCCTAAAATCATAACCACCACCACCGTGAGGTGGTGGCTGCTGCCGTGAACCGCCGTTGACCACCGTCGCCCGAGGTGGTAGTGGGTGGTGCCCGACTTCTTAAACGCTAATTAACCTAAAATCCTAACCTGGAACCTAGTCGTCACGTATTTTGGTTTAAAACCCTAATTAGGGTTTAGAAAACCCTAATGTCAAGAAACCCTAGTTTTGGAGTTGGTTGGACCCGCATTAAAGCCGTTAATTAAATTCTAAATAATACTTAATAATGCCCCTATAATCAACTTAATGCAGTTTTGGACTTAATGGATTAAGTCCTTAATGGGTTAAGTGTTCTTACTTAACCCTAATCATCATTTTATGTGAAAACCCTAATCATGTTTGGGCTTCGAGTTGGGCCATTCTTTTGGCTTAGGTGTTTGGGTTCTTGTTTGGCCATCTGAGATCAAGTTTATGGATTAGGAAAGTTGGATGGGCCTTAGGGTAAGGCCTATGTAAGGGGTTTGGGCACAATTTGCAAAAATTGGGCAATAACTAGGCCTTGGTTGACCATTTGGCTTTTAGGCCTCCAGAGTCTGAGTTTGGGCCTTGGTCTTGGACCAAGCTAGGTTCAGGGTGAAATAGTATTTTTACCTGAAGTATGGATCTATGGTTATGCATTGGAATCCAATTGTTAATTGGGTTTTGTTTTGATGTTGACAGTTCGGGGATCTGTCAGCCAGCAACCAGAGATTTATCCGCGAGACTTCAGCAGTGCGAGATGAGTTCCCTCACTGGGTTTAGCGGGTCGAAGGAACCAATGTCGGCCTATGTTTATGTTATGTTAGTATGCTAGCTGTCTTCGTGACTCTTGCATGTGTATGTGTTTATATGCTTTCCGGGCTAAGGCCCGATGTTGGGCGGGGCCCGATGACTATTTGTATGCTATGTATCTATGTGATTATTACATGTTTATGTGTTTATTTGATATATGCTATATGTATGCTGGGCGGGGTCCAATCTATTGCCGGGCGGGGATTGATGTCGGGCGGGGCCGATGCCGGACGAGGTCCAATGCCGGGCAGGGCCCGATGACAGGGCAGGCCCCACTATATGTTTATTTTATGTATGGTATGTGGTAACTTGGAGAACTCGCTAAGCTTTGTGCTTACGGTTTTCAATTTATGTTTAAGGTGATTCGGTTTTCAAAAAAATGGAAGAGCTCGTGATGATTACAGGGCACAGACCGCATGTTTCCGCATTATTTGATTTACTCTGATTTAATGACGCTTTGCTAAATCTTGACTACATTGGTTTTATAAAAATGATATGTATTAACGATTTATTAATTTAAAAACGAAATTTTATGTCATTATTTTTTAGACGTTACAGGTTGACGCGTCCATTGACATGCGGCTGCCACAATTTAACTTTTGAGAGAACCTCCGCTGAATGATGAACCCAATGACCAGAGGTCAAAAACACATTGACACTTAATCCAGAGAATCAAGACTTACATGGAACTGAACATACCTGCTTCTGGAAAAGATCCACCGATCAACATCCACCCAACTACTCCGCAAACAACAATCCAAACAACGAACTGGCAAATCCCTCAATGACTGACACTTAACCTGAGAATCCCAGTTTTCCCCACTTAGGCTCGAACCACCATCCACTGGCGTTAAAACCAAATCATAACTCAAACTAGCTGCAAAACCCAAGCAGATCATAATCATCATCCTCTTCTTGAGTCCCGCGACTCGAATACCCGGCCTCGAGCAAAACCTGTGAGGCCTCAAACCAAAGCTCACTAGGTCTGCACCAAACAACCCAAATCAATACCGCCACTGGGGTTCAAAACACTTACCAGGTACATCCTCATGCCTCAGCAATCACAACCAAAAGATCGACAGGAACGAAAATACGGCCACGAATCATGGTATCTAACCAGGCAACCATGCTATCTTCCCCGACCAGCCCTTAAAATCCCCGAAACCTTCCTTGATTTGAGTATGGATCCTGTGATTCCAGTAGTACGGGCCCAATATTACCTTTTACACCAATCCATACTCTCCTCAAGAATCATCTTGGGTCCTCTAAGTCCTAGTCATAAAATACTCCTGAAACCTGCTCAACAGCGAAACTATCGCACTAAAATACTCCCTAGGATATCCTAGGATTCACCCACACCCCCTATGCCATCAGCTGCAGAAGAACTCCTACCAATGCCAGCTGACCACTTCATGAATACAATTACATGCAACCAAGCTTAAATAATCCTTCGACTAAAGGGCTCAGCCCTACAACGGTTGGAACCAAACAAGAGTTGTGCAATAGGTCCGAGTCATTCATTATAAGATTATTTAACATTCATAGCATGTAATTTTATTGTATTCACTTGATGGCTAACTCTCATCAACATGGGTCCCACAAAGCACAAAGCAAGCAACATTCGAGCAGAGAAGCCGTCTGGCACTAAAAGCAATAAAATCAGACAAATCCTCATACGAAATCCTTGATCTCAAACTCCCCGCACCACGGGTGCACCTTCGCCCTGCTCTCACTCTCCCCAGAGTGGCTAATCATTCCTCGCGTTGGCCCGCTATACAGTGCACCCACTATGAAACTTCCACCAACCCTACAGAATTAGTGTATGGTAATCATACATAACACTGAATCCTATAGACAGTCGAATATTTGATCCTACCCTAAGCCCTTCATCAAACAAGAACAGGAAATAAGGCCAACCAAACATTCTCAGGCTATAAAATCGTAATTATGTACAACTATGATGCATACACTAAGCAACTACAATAATGATGTCAATTTCATATAAGGAAGAACCTTAGGCTATTAGGCATCATATAATCAGACAATTCTATCATGCAATTCCTGAAGATCCCTAGCATGTTGTTCTAACCTATCACAATATCAAAGAACACTGTGGTAATTTGGGGTCAACCTACTGGATCCGACTGATCCTACACATCACATCCTCTTTTGGTTATTTTGAAAGCAACTTTGAAATTTATTTTTAAAACCATTACTTTGAAAATCATTTTTAAAACCCTTTTTCCTTAGTTTGAGACTGGATTCACACGAGTGTTCCTCCAATTCACGCAAACTAAGGCTCTGATACCAACTTGTAACATTCTAAAATTTTCAGCGAATTTAAACTATTCAAAACAACTCATTTACTGATTAAAGTGTTTACAAAAACATTATCTCCAAAAGATGATTTAAAATTAGAGTCTCCCAAGATCCAATCCGTTGTAAAACCAAGGATGCGTATGGTCATGCCTTCGCCTTGCCATGAATCATCGGAAGAACCTGAAACCATAAACAAAATTGTAAGCACAAAGCTTAGTAAGTTCCCCCAAAGTACCAACACACAAACAAATAGCACATATACAACAACAACATGTACTAGGTCCACAACTAAAAGACTGGATTACCTCTAAGCCCACATTATGAGTCTAGCTTGCCTATCGGGCCCACAACTCATATTTGGCCTGCTATTGAGCCCACAATATAAGTCTGGCTTGCCCCCGGGGCCCACAACTTATGTCTGGCTTGCTCCCAACCCAATCAGTCATCAGACTAGAATACCAATGTTTAGCCCTAAGTACGAGTTTGGTATACCAACCGAGCCTCAGCTCGTATCTGGAATGCTACTGAGGCCTCAGTATGAGTTTGGCATGCCCTATTCGGCCCTCAACTCATATCTGGATTGCTTCAATACCCTTAAGCCCTCAGTACGAGTCTGGGATACCAACCGGGTCCTCAGCTCGTATCTGGAATGCACCTGAGCCCTCAGTATGAGTCTGGCATGCCCTACCCGGCCCTCAACTCATATATGGAATGCTCCAGGGTTTGTTGGCTACTACACGAAGCAGTACAACCTTAACCCAACACAAAATGCCAACAACTAACAAACATATACAGGTAATCATGCAGATAGAATCACAGGTAGTCCTACTGATTTACCGACTAGCATATCAAGACTAGCATGCATATCTATTCCATACTCACACTATGAGTCCATAATGATAACCCATCAACATCTAGCCCCTGACTCACACTATGAGTCCAAATTAGGATAAAAGACCTTTTTACCCTTCCTCAGGCTTGACCCAAAGCCAAGTCCCAAACTAGATGACCAAAGGCCCACAATCCAAAATAAACACCTAAGGCCCAAATATGGCCTAATTTTCCAAATTAGACCCAATTCCTTTCATGGGCCTTCATCCAAGAAGGTCCAACAAGTCACAACAGCCCTACCATAAAAATCCAGATGGCTCAAAATGGCCCAACACAACCAAGCCCAAAATCAAAGCCCAAAACGAAAGAGCCCAAGTCTGCCGAGTACGCGGGGCGTACTCAGCCTGTACACTCAACGTACAACATGGAAGGCTTGTACGCGCAGGGTACATACTTGTACGCCCAACGTACTCACCAACCATAGCCATATTTCCAATTTAGCACTTAATCCATTAAGACTTGGGTCCAAACTCAGATCTGACTTCTCCAAGGTGGTTAATCAATCTTACATATCTCCATTCATAATTCATAATTGATTATGTGTTAAATCATGTGTGACCATGCATAGTTCTACATGAATTAGTTGTATATTTGGACTTAAATTACTAATAATATAATAATTTGTGACCAACGTGAATTATTCATAATTAGTAGATAACCATTAAGGAAAAGTGGATTCAAACTAAACATAAGTGTTTTAGTCATTGATTGGATTTGATAATTAAGTGAATAAGTTTGTCTGAACTTGAAAAATCAGATAAAAACCAAATTAATATTTGCTTTTCTTAGATTAATTTTTAGTAGATAAATTAGCTAATTAAAATTGTTCCATGTGTTCGATACCCGACTGTTTGTGCTATACTATTTGCGAAAAGGTACACTGCCTTTAGTCGAATAGCTAGTTAGATAGGAGGTAAAATTAGGTGTAGTAATATTCAGAAATCATTACACTTCTGAAGCAGGGGTAATTCTGCATCGTTTAATGCTAATGATACAGATAACGCATCTCACGAAACGAAGTCATTAAAGGTTATATTATAAATCTACATTATCTTTTAAAAAACAATTTTTGTAAATTTTGTACGACTAACACTATTTCCTTTATCTACTTTAAGGATGCTATCTCACAAACCAGTGAGAATTTGACCCCATACTTGTCTGACAAATTTGAAGCTATCAGTCCGTTGAAATTTAATTCTCCACCAATCGTAAAAAAACGAAACATTGGAGATTCCATCGATAGGATACCTATGATAATGTCAATTCCTCGACCAAAATACCTTGAGTGAATTCCAATGTGGATGGCAAAACAGGTCTCTTAATACCCAAGCTTGAAAAGTGATTTTAGATTGTCTTCTTTGAATAAACAATATTCTTGAATTTGGTTTTTGTTGGTTTGTGTTTGGAAGAATGGGTTTTCATGGTGTTGACTATTCAAACATTGATATTTCTTGGTTTATGTTTTCTACTAAGTAGTTTCATTGCTTAAATAATCCATATTTCTTAGTTTTTACTTTACGTTTTCTAAGTTTGATTGCTCTAATGATAAATATAAGATATTAGTGCTTCAAATGTGATTTATGCCATTTTTTTATGTTCATTTCATTTATAACCTTCTTTATTCAATGTCCTAAAAATAGCCACGTACTTTTTAACATGCAAATAGCCAAGTCAAATTTCACTTATTAATAATGTTTTTGTTTCTAAACAGTTTTGCAGAAAATCACAAACTTGACAATAACATTTGTATTATATGTATACAATACAATTCAACTTTCACTAGAATCAGGTTTCTTAACCCTTCGTCCAAAACCACTTACACTTTTAAAAAACCGACTTATTTGATTGCTTACCAGTTGCATAAGGGTAATTTTTTGTAGGGGAGGAATGTTTATTTTTTGTTAAGGGGTAAAAATTATAACCTTAAGGAAATAATATTTGAAATAGACGGTATAATATACTGCTAAACTTTAAAGTACATTGCTATTTTTAAAGTCAACATTAATACGATGAAAAGGAAATCAGATTACTGTAAATCCGTTTAATAATAGTGGATTATTTTTATTAAAGTATGTAATCAGTCCAAATGTTTCATTTGTTGCACATATGGTCCTTATAACATAGCTTTATTGCAATTTTTGAAACTGCACCATTATATATACATACTAATTTAGAAATCCTTGGTGAACAGGAATTTCATGTGATTGGTTGATTTTTTTTCTGTTTTTATTATTTTCTGATTTGTTTTTGTTTACATGTGTGAGGTGTGCCCCTGCCATCTACGTGTTCCTTTTGCATTATATGCTTCTCACACCGTAGACACACGTTTGATTTTTCAGTTTTCTTACAGACATTGCCACCGCCTCAAATCCTTTCATCTTCTTCCGTCTCACCTTTTTTTCTTTCGCTTTCTCTCTGCTCCGGTCACGATAAGCGAAGCCCCTCAGTAGCGGTGGTCCGAGATGGAGATTGAGGGCAACAAAAGGTGGCCATTACACTAATTCCTTTTCTGTTATCTAGCATATTATCTCTCTTTTCACCCCTTGCTTTACTTATCCAGGCAGAAATTGACGGATTCGGCTACGACGCATGTGGAATGTCCGCCGGTCAACAGAGGATGGATCCCGCCACCATCAACAAAAGGGGAAGACGGTCACAAGCCGACTTTTGATATCAGCCGTGATTCCGATTTCACCCCGCCGGTGGAGACGAAGTTGACGATCGCGCCCATCCCCATGCCTGCTTACCTTCAACATCGAGCAAATTTGTGATTCCTTCTCCGACTTCTGAATGACACGCATAGGCAAGGTTATCCTTTTTTTCCGGATAATTTCTTATATTATGGAAATTTTGTGGTTGTGCTTTCGTAGATCATTTATTTAGGGTTCCGATAGTTAGGTAATTTCAACATCTTAATCAATACATTTGCTTATTTGCTTTCCACATAGGTATATACCAATTTGACTTGATCAAATCTTGTGTTTTTCCAAAATCTGATTGATCAATTGGTTCTTCTGTTTTGTTCTGATTCAGGTACCTACAGTTTCTTCATTCACTTTCACTTGCACAAGTTTGAACTTTTATTTTGTTTTTTCTTTCATCATTGAATCATTTACAATTACCCCTTTATCATACCAACCTAGAAAACATGTTTGCTACAGAGGTAGTAGTATTGATTCCTTATATCTATTGACATAACATGCATTTTTATTGAAGTGATGGTATTGATCAGAACAACAAGCATCAATTCAACAAGTGAAACATTTCTATAGTGAAACATGTAGGCTAATATTTGGATTTCAATTTTTTGCTGGTGATATTTTCGAAATAAACAGAAGACGGAGCCTCAAACAGAGAGCTTTATGCTCTATTTAATGTATCCCCGAAAGCTTCAGATGAAGAAATTCGTAAAGCTTATCGTCAATTTGCGCAAGTCTATCACCCTGACAAAATCCAAGCTACACGGGTAACTTTCTCGCCCAAAAATTTTTATCGTATGAAGTTACTGAATTATGATTTTATACGTTCAGTAATGCATCTTGCAATTCTATTGGGATTGGTTCGTTTCGTTTATGCAAGTAATTATCGGCAAAAAATAAAAACTTATTTCCAATTCATTTGTCTCTTATATCATCATACTTTTACTTCTAATTATGCTATTATACTAACATCATTCAAATTCAAAGCAATTTTCACTTTCAGTAGTATTATTGGAAATGAAAAGTTAGAGTTGTAACGCCCCGATTCTCAGGTATTTTTTAAATAAGAATTATTGGATGAAGCTCTACTCGACAAGTCGGTCGACCTACTCGTCGAGTAGCAGCGGGGTGGGATCGCGTGTTAAGTGGCCTACTCGACGAGTCCACTTTGGGACTCAGCGAGTAGGAGCTGGCAAATGAAACCCTAAATCCCGGGGTTTGCACCCCTATTTAAAGGAGCCTCAGCCTCCTTTGGCCTCTTTGCAGTCCTTGAGAGCTCTTAAAATCCTAATAAGTGTGTGTGTGTGTGCCCTTTGTGTGATTGAAGCTTGAAAAGAGGATCTTTAGAGGAAGAAGGCTTGGAGGAGAAGGAGATTGGAGCAAGTGGAGTGTGGGAATCAGCGCTGATCTCAGTTATCATCTTTTGGAGGTAACCAAATCGCCTTTTCCTTGTAAATCTCTTCTATTGGTTGAGTTCTAGGGTTTTTGGTGGGATGTTAAGTTGGAAAGATGAGCTATGGGCTAGATCTGAAGTTGTAACCTCAGATCTGGACCCTCATTGGGTTTTAGAATCATAAAGTTGTTGTATTGGTTGTGATTGAGGTCCCTCTTGGACTTGAAGCTCCATTAAGAACTTAAAATGGACATTTAGAGCCTTTATAGCCATGCATGCACATAAAGTTTGCAACTTTACGTGATAAGTATGCCCTAGAAGCTTGGATCTGTGATTTGGAACCGCTGCATGGCTCAAAACAAGTCTGTATGGAAAGAGGACTGAATGGACTCGGCGAGTCGCAAGGTTGACTCGGCGAGTCACATGAAGATAGTCGTGAACTCGACGAGTTGGACGAACAACTCAGCGAGTCCGATGAAGATCGCCATAAGACTCGACGAGTTGAAGAACAACTCGGCGAGTCGAATGAGTTTTCCCTAGGATATGTATGCGTGTGTGCCCATCGAGTGGCAAGGAGGGAACTCGACGTGTGGCCTTAGAGTTTGAACGGGAATCGAAGGAACTCGACGAGTCACCCCGATGACTCGGCGAGTGGAATGTGCTTCAAGGAACTCGGCGAGTAGCCAAGGGTACTCGGCGAGTTGGGGGTCAACATGGACTGTTGACCTTGACCGAAGACTTTGACTTTGACCAGGGGTTGACTGGTGGGTTATGGAGTACCTTATAGATTTAAGGACTTGTGAGTATTTTGTACTATGGTCATAGGTGGTGGAGCCTGTGTCAAGTGATCCGAGAATTGGAGTTTACCTTTCGAGTCGGCATCTGCGAGGTGAGTCATCCTCACTATATCGATAGGGTCTACGGCACCAAGGCCGACCCTTTTTTTGTTATTGTTATGGTATGATACATATGGTTTGGTCTGCTAGATCGGAATCAGGGTAGACAGTATGTTATGCTTTACGATCCGTAAGGATTGGTATGTTAGTGACCTGCTAGGTCGGTACTCTCGTTACGAGAGGATTCTATGGTTGATGATTAGTATGATAGATATGTTTGATGTTGTATATGCCAGTATATGATAGTTATGTGAACTTGGTTATTTGCTTATTGGTTGGGTTGAGGCGGTCCTGCTTTGTGCTGAAGGCCAACATACCCTATGAGCGGTCCGGGGAGACTGCAAGCCACGAGGCGGACCAGTCATGCCGAAGGCTCGGGGTAGATTCAGATAGACTGTAGGCCCAGTAGGGCGGTCCAGTTAGGCCGATGGCCCAGTATGCATGAATAGATTCAGTTAGACTGTAGGCCCGGTAGGGCGGACCAGTCAGGCCGATGGCCCAGTATGCATGATTGATTGATTGGTTGTTACTGATATGGTATTGTCAGTGTGGTATTGGTATTTTATTCGTAGCTCACTAAGCCCTCGGGCTTACAGTTTCAGTTTATTGTTTCAGGTACTTCAGGAGATCGTGGCAAGGCGAAGGCGTGACTGTACCGCTCCTCATCCTTATGATCTGATTTTGGGACACTCTGATGGATATTGATTTGAATACATTTTGTAAACAATACTATTTGACTTTTATTTATGGTTGAAAAAGTTTGAATTTGGCGTAAAATTTATGGACGTTACAAATTGGTATCAGAGCCTTGGTTTGAGTGAATTGGAGGAACACTCGTGTGAATCCAGTCTCAAACCAAGGAGATTTTTGGGAAGTAAGTTTTAAAAATGGTTTTCAAAAGAAAGGATGGAGGATGCAGAGGGTACGATCAGCTGGAGCCTGTAAGTAATCCCCAAAATACCATACAGTTATTTGATATTCTGATATGTTAGAACAGCATGCTAGTGCTAGGCTAGGGATCTTCAGGAATCGCATGATAGATTTGCCTGATTATATGATACCTATTAGCCTAGGGTTTCTTGTATATGGGATTGACATCATAACTGTAGATGTTTAGTGTATGCATCACGGCCGTGTATAGTTAAAATCTTATAGCCTGAGAATGTCTGACTCGATCTTAGGGAAGGGTTGGATATTCGAAAGTCTATCGGGTCCAGCGTTATGTGCGGCTAGCATACACTAGCGCTGCAGGGGCTGGTGGAAGTTCCATGGAAGTATGAGTTGTGCAGAGCTGTGGGATCAGTAGTGAGATAGGCGATGTCCCCTAGTAATGAGGGTTGAGCGCACATTATGTTGAGTATAGTATTAGGGAGTTGTGGTGATACTTGAGACAAATATGGGTAGGTGTGGAAGGTAGTATGGGCTCGTACTACTGGAAGCACAGGACCCATACGCGTAGCAAGGAAGTCACAACCCTTAGGATTTGTGAGTTTTGGTCTCCTGATACTATGTTGTGTATCTGATGTCTTGAACGTATCTTTCAGTATGGTGGTGACGAGACGTTTTGCTGCTGGGTCCGGATCAGGATCGGGATCCGGATCAGGGTCGGGACAGGGGGACGGAGGGCCAGAGGTGCCGGTAGTACCTGAACCCGTGGTTCAGATGGGTACTGAGGAGCTGGATGCCAGGATCCGGGAGATTCTGCACGATGAGGTCACTGCGACTTTCCGAGCGCAGCTACCAGAGATGTTTGGGTCAATCAAGACCGCGATGGTCGAGTATTTTGATGAGCGGTATGCAGCTCTGGCAGAGACAGCAGCCGCTGCAACCACTTCGGCTGTAACTGCGGCAGGGGTTGGAGGAGGAGCCGGCAGGGCTTTCCAGTACCGGGACTTCGATAATATGAAGCCCCCGACATTTGATGGTACTCAGGATGTGATCAGGGCTATACGGTGGTTGTCTGACGTGGAGGGCTGTTTCTTCACGTGCTCATGTCCTGCTGACCAGAAGTGATGGGTTTTGAGCATTCTAACATTCCTATGGTGTACATGCAAACCTAGAAACCTTGGATCTATGTTTGACTAAGATACATGCAAATAATTATTTTTCCAAGGTTCTTATCCTAACTAGCATGGCATGGGGTACTTGAATCAAAATAAAACTAGTAGAATTACTTACCTTGTAGTAGTAATTGATTGCTTGGAGTTTGAGAGCCTAGCACCAATAATGTGGATGCCTCAAATGGAAGTCACAAATCACCAAAAACTTGGAAACTTGAGAGAATAGTCACAAACTTCTTGAAATCGGCCCTCTTAGTTTACACACATCAACTAGTGTTATTTCAAGAACCAAAGCCTCCTTTATATAGTGTGGTGGATTAGGGTTACATCCATGTAAACCCTAATACCCATGTCTTTTCATTTCCATGAGATCCATGGGTTAAAGCTCCATGGAGTATCCATGGACTTTCCATGCAAGCCTAGCCCATTCCAAATAAGCATTAGCCCACACTATATAAATACAAGAGCCCATATTTAATTAGTCATACTTTTGATCTCTAAATTAATTCTAAATTAATTATAGATCAACACTAATTAAATAATATGATTTTATATTAATATATTAGAACTTATAATATATTAATAAATCATAACTTATACTATTCTCAAAAGATTATCTGTAAATTGTTCGGGTGAAGTGCAACCCAAATGGACCATGCCGGGTCGGGTCAAGTACATACCAAATATAGTTATGGACTTAGACACTATATCCAACAGTCTCCCACTTGGATAAGTCTAATAACTATAGTTGCAAGTATGACTTCAGGAACCGATCAGCAATCGTAGCTCTTTAAACTCTGTTGAACTATGAAGCGCCATTTTAGATAAGTGATCATATAATCCTCTGTTCTAGATATCAGCCGGACAAATACATGGAACATGGTCTTGCTTATTGTCCAACATTTGTTTCCCGATTTCCGATTTGTTTGACATAGAACTTAAATGAACACATCAATTTAGTTCTGACCGGGCCCGGTACATAGGTCAAAACAAAATCATCGAGGGGCCCAGATATCGCTTCTAATTCTATAAGGAACAGATAAACTTCGACTCATATGTTTGCTCTACTACTTGTTGAATTACACACAAAAGCACGGTTTATAACATCGAGTTACCAATGTGTTTTCGTGCAATCAATGCATAACCAACTCATAGGCAACAAATCATATCTCTAGGTTTGAAGACTTATATGATATTATCGTCTCACGATCACTCGAGATAAATTCCATGAAGTGATACAAGTGAGCGTGGGTTGAATCCAATACTCAGAACTTATGAGCACTCATGAGTGCTGTAGCCCCGCTTTGTCTAACATCTTAGACCTCTACAAGCCAACCCATGACAGTCTTGATTCATATCTACTTCCAACATATGACCGACTGTGGAGAGTTTGAATAATATGATATAAACCATAACATAATTATTCTGGAAGTCAAAACATGCAAAAAGAAATAATAGTAAACGATTGACAAGAGATAGCAACACTTTACTCATAAATAACAGCTTTTATTTATCATCAAATGTCAATTACATTTTACAAATTTCAAGATTATCTAACTACTAAAGCTAATATCATCCTTCAGCCCTATGCTCCGAGCATGCTGGAGATGCTTAGCCCGAGTCAGTCCCTTCGTGAGGGGATCTGCTGGGTTCTCATCTGATGATACCCTCTTTGCCACGAGGATTCCTTCTTCTATTCGATGTCTGATGAAGTGATATTTTCTGTCAATGTGTCTGGATCTCCCATGATCTCTTGGTTCCTTGGTTAAGGCAACCGCACTATTGCTGTCACAGAAAATCTCCATTGGCTCCTTTATAGCTGGTACAACTCCAAGGTCTCCGATGAAGTTCTTTAGCCATATAGTCTCCTTTGCTGCCTCGCTTGCTGCTATATACTCTGATTCACAAGTGGAATCAGCCACTGTCTCCTGCTTGGAACTTTTCCAAGTAATTGCCCCTCCGTTTAGAGTAAAGACCCAGCCCGACTGAGAGCGGAAATTATCCCTGTCGGTCTGAAAGCTAGCATCACTGTACCCTATAACTCCCAAGTCCTCACTGCCACCGAGGGTAAGGACCCAGTCCTTAGTCCTCCGTAGGTACTTGAGGATATTCTTTACCGCAGTCCAGTGTGCCTTGCCAGGGTTCCCCTCATGCCTGCTAACCATGCTCAAAGCAAAGGCTACATCAGGTCGAGTACACGTCATAGCATACATGATCGATCCTACAGCTGAAGCATAAGGTATTCGACTCATTTCTGCTATCTCAGCCTCAGTACTAGGGCTTTGTGTCTTACTCAATCTGGCGTTACTCTGGATGGGTAACTCTCCTTTCTTGGAGTTACGCATGTTGAACCTTTTCAACACTTTGTCCACATAGGTGCTTTGACTAAGTCCAATTAGTCTTTTACTCCTGTTTCTCAAAATCCTTATCCCTAGGATATAGGCAGCTTCTCCAAGGTCCTTCATAGCGAAACACTTCCCAAGCCAGGACTTTACTTCCTGCAGGGTTGGGATGTCATTTCCTATGAGTAGTATGTCATCCACATACAATACCAAAAAGCTGACTATACTCCCACTAGCCTTGATATAGACACAAGATTCATCTTCACTCCTTGAAAATCCAAATTCTTTGACTTTCTCATCAAAGCAAAGATTCCATCTGCGAGGTGCCTGTTTTAATCCATAAATGGATTTCTCGAGCTTACACACTCTACTGGGGTACTCTGTACTGACAAAACCCTCTGGCTGAACCATGTAAACATCTTCAGCCACGTTTCCATTAAGGAAAGCGGTTTTGACATCCATTTGCCATATTTCATAATCATGAAATGCAACAATGGCTAACATAACCCTAATAGACTTAATCTTGGCCACTAGTGAAAAGGTCTCATCATAATTAACTTCCGGAGTTTGAGAATAACCCTTTGCAACCAGTCGTGCCTTATAAGTGTGTACATTACCATCCATGTCGGTCTTCTTCTTGAAGATCCATTTGCACCCAACTATCTTATGATCAGGTACATTGTCAACCAAGTTCCAAACTTGATTGCCATACATGGACTGTATCTCGCTATCCATAGCCTCTTTCCATTTAGCAGCCTCTGGGCCTGCCATGGCTTCTGTGTAGTTGTTAGGCTCATCCAGATTTACCAGTGTGTTATCACTGATAAGTGTCTCACCTTCTGCAGTAATATGAAAACCATAATAATGCTCAGGTGCATTCCTAACTTTGGTGGAACGCCTCAGAGGTATAGATTCTTCAGTCGGCTCAACAAGAGTTTTCTCCTCAGGTTGAGGGCTAGGGTTTGAGGTTCCTTCACCACTTGACTCTTGAATTTCCTCAAGGTCAATTTGCCTCCCACTGTCTCTTTGGCTCATGAATTCTCTCTCTCGAAAGAATCCTCTTCTTACTACAAAGACCACATTATCACTGGGTCTGTAGAAGATGTAACCAAAGGATTTCTACGGGTAGCCGATGAAAATACACCTTTCGCTTCGGGGTTCGAGCTTATCGTGAGTCTCGCATCTCACGAAATCCTTGCAACCCCAAATCTTGATGTGGTCTATATTGGGGACTTTTCCAGTCCATACCTCGTGAGGTGTTTTGGCAACCTTCTTTGTAGGGACTAGATTAAGGATATGGGCGGCAGTCTCTAAGGCATACCCCCAAAATAAGATTGGTAGCGAAGCTCGACTCATCATGGAACGAACCATGTCCAACAAGGTCCGATTGCGCCTCTCAGCTACACCATTCAACTGTGGTGTCCTAGGAGGTGTCAATTGTGAGACAATCCCACATTCCTTAAGATAGTCAAGGAACTCAGTACTAAGATACTCACCACCACGATCGGATCGAAGCATCTTAATGTTCCTGCCCAACTGATTCTCCACTTCTTGCTTAAACTCTTTGAATTTCTCAAAGGTTTCTGACTTATGCTTGATTAGGTAGACATATCCATATCTACTAAAATCATCAGTAAAAGTCACATAGAACCGATTAGCATCTCTTGTGGCGGTTCTGAAGGGTCCACACACATCCGTGTGTATGAGGTCCAACAAACCTTCACCCCTAGCACAAGTGCCAGTAAAAGGTGACTTTGTCATTTTACCAAGCAAACAAGATTCACAACTATCATCTGACTTTAGGTCAAATGACTCCAAGACTCCATCCTTTTGGAGTTGGCCTATGCGTTTCTTGCTTACATGTCCAAGACGACAATGCCATAAGGATGCTTTATCTAAGCTAGTGGAAGAGTTAATACACAATACATTATTTCCTAGATTATCTACAACAGATACAGTTACATACACGCCATCACAAGGTAATGCTTTAAAATAAAGAACATTATTAAAGAAAGCATCAATACTACCAGTATTATTATCAAAATAAAAGGTAAAACCTTTTTTATATAATGCATGAAAGGAAATAACATTTCTTGCCATTTCTGGCGAATAATAACATTTATTCAAATCTAATGTAAACCCACTATTTAGCACTAAGGAATAAACTCCTATCTTGGTGACAGGTGAAGCTTTCCTGTTTCCCATGATCAAGTTTATCTTTCCCTGCTCCACATTCTCACTTCCTTTTAGTCCCTGCAAATCACAACATATGTGAATACCACAACATGTATCAAGGACCCAAGACTTAGAATGAGGTGAGTTATTAGACAATATAGTGTATATACCTGCATGGTTGGGTTTTACTTTCCCATCCTTCAAATCTTGCTGGTACTTTGGGCAGTTTCGCTTCCAGTGCGACTTTTCATGGCAATAGAAGCATTCAGCCTCATTAGGGTTAGCAGAAGGAGTGACAAAACCTTTCTTGGTTTTGCTTGAAGAGGAGCCTTCAAGGGTCTTACCCTTGGTACCCTTAGAAGGGTTCTTTCTCTTCTTCCCTTTGCCATGCCCGATTGCCAAGACATTGGCCGCAGTTGGAGTAGGAGTAGGAGTAGTAACAACCGACTTACACTTTAGACCACTTTCGGCGGTCTTCAAGAGTCCTTGAAGTTTGCTGAGGGTGACTTCTTCCTTGTTCATGTGATATGTCATGCGGAATTGATCATAACACGATGGCAAGGAGTGCAAAATGATGTCTATTGCTAACTCCTCAGGGAAGTTCACATTCAGCTTCAGTAAACGGTCCACATACCTTTGCATTTTCTACATGTGGCCCGTGATGGGTTCACCATCCTTCATTCGGGTTGTTATCATGGAGGAGATTATTTCATATCGCTCTTGACGAGCACTTTGATGGTAGCGGTCCATCAAGTCCTGGTGCATCTCAAAAGGATAATAGTCCTCATAGGACTTTTGGAGCTCGGCTTTCATGGTGGCCATCATGATGCATGCCACTTTTGTAGCATCTCTTTCATGTACCTCATATTCAGCAAGCTCTTCAGGAGTAGCAGTTGGTTCGGGTACCTTCAGCTCCTTGTCGAGAACATATTCTTTGTTCTCATACCGAGTGACCATCCTGATGTTTCTGATCCAATTTGTAAAGTTGGACCCATCAAAGATGACTCTCCCACAAAGATTCATGAGAGAGAAGGAGCTAGTAGGGTTTGAGCCAGAAGCATTGTTATTGGAAGACATCTGAAAAGAAGAGGGAATATATTAGATTAGATATAGAGATAGTCCTTAACAAAACACCCAAATGTAATATTAAGGCTAGGACCCAACACAATATTTTATAACTTAGAAGAGGGATGTCGTAATCTAAGCTATAAGATATTTGAAGGTATGTGAATGACGATTCACCAATTTCCACCATGAAAAACGAAATATTTAATTAGGTTTTAATTGATTTAGAAACTCCTAGATTCTTTGAGATTCATTGAACTTTCTTCAATGACATGTTTCAATCTCGAGTGTGCCCTTCAAGTTTTGTGACTGGGATGCCGAAGATCACAAAACAAGGTGTGAAGTAACCATGCAAATTACTTGGTACCCTTAATGTATTACCCCTCAATCGATGTGCCGGTTAACCACACACGCTCCATCGATACTATGATAAACATTAAGTCACCCTTTACCTACCTTGTTAAGTTCAAGTTAGTGTGCCGGTTAACCACACACGCTCCACTAACGACTTAAACAAAGTGTAAAGTGTAATTTCATGGATTAGCACCTTATTCACATTTTCCTAAAATAACTAAGATTGGGAATTCAATAAAGTTTAGTTACTTTAGTATTATCATTATACTTTTAATGAGAGTTTATAAGTCCTTGTCCTACCCGTTCGGCTAACGACCCTCCACCGATCAAGGAAGCGGTGGGTGAGAGTGGACACCCATTAAGTTGCCATTTTATAGGCAACAACCTTATACCCCCCTTATAGACCGGCTTCGTGAATGAGGCGTACTAGCGGTAAGACGACTTGATGTTATACATATATAAATATTATTAAACTTATAATATTATAAAGTATAAGGGTTAAATTTTAACTTTTAAAATTATAGAGGTTGGAACTAAAGTTTTTAATATGACTTTACATGTTCCAAAACTTGAGGGCAAGTTTTGTAAACTTTCAAAACTTTTCATTTCTCATAACTTATGAGTTAATGGTTATTAAAAATGAAGACTCTTCATTTTTGTAACCTATGTGTTCTTTTAATGGTTATTTATAAATGTGACTTTTGGTTATCCATAACTTAAGAACTAGTTATGGACTCCATTAAAACACATAAAGATCAAGAATTAATCTAATCAATTATTAGCACATAATTTCTATGATCTTCTAAACTCATATGTTTATGAATGTTCATATCAAAAATTTCAAGAATCGTAAGTACATATACAAAACTTGAAATTTTGATACGAGCTTTTGAACAAAACTTCGATTTTCAAGTTTTTTTTTTTTTTTTTTTTTTGCATCAAGTATCAAATAAAAAACCTGGCTCTGATACCAGTGATGGGTTTTGAGCATTCTAACACTCATATGGTGTACATGCAACCCTAGAAACCTTGGATCTATGTTTGACTAAGATACATACAAATAATTATTTTTCCAAGGTTCTTATCCTAACTAGCATGACATGGGGTACTTGAATCAAATAAAACTAGTAGAATTACTTACCTTGTAGTAGTAGTTGATTGCTTGGAGTTTGAGAGCCTAGCACCAATAATGTGGATGCCTCAAATGGAAGTCACAAATCACCAAAAACTTGGAAACTTGAGAGAATAGTCACAAACTTCTTGAAATCGGCCCTCTTAGTTTACACACATCAACTAGTGTTATTTCAAGAACCAAAGCCTCCTTTATATAGTGTGGTGGATTAGGGTTACATCCATGTAAACCCTAATACCCATGTCTTTTCATTTCCATGAGATCCATGGGTTAAAGCTCCATGGAGTATCCATGGACTTTCCATGCAAGCCTAGCCCATTCCAAATAAGCATTAGCCCACACTATATAAATACAAGAGCCCATATTTAATTAGTCATACTTTTGATCTCTAAATTAATTCTAAATTAATTATAGATCAACACTAATTAAATAATATGATTTTATATTAATATATTAGAACTTATAATATATTAATAAATCATAACTTATACTATTCTCAAAAGATTATCCGTAAATTGTTCGGGTGAAGTGCAACCCAAATGGACCATGTCGGGTCGGGTCAAGTACATACCAAATATAGTTATGGACTTAGACACTATATCCAACAAGAAGGTCAGGTGTGCTCTGAACCTGCTTAGGCTCGGGGCAAAGGACTGGTGGAGATTGACGACAGGTTCATATTCTGATGATCAGTGGGCTGCTGTTACTTGGGAGCAGTTCCGGGGTATGTTTCGCACCCGCTACGTTCCGCGCGTGGAACGGGAGCGGCTTGCTCAGGAATTTTTGACACTGAGACAGGATGGGGAGTCTGTGATGGAGATTACCCGGATGTTCACAGAGAGGGCTATGTTTTGCCCGGAGTTTGCGTCGGAGCAGTCTCAGATGGCTCGTTATCTGAGTATGCTCAAGACGGATATACGACAATTTGTGGCTACACAGCGTTGTGAGACCCTCCTGGATCTACAGGAAGCCGCGAGGCGGCGTGAGTTGGAGATAGAGCTGCAGCTGAAGGAGCAGCATCAGGCACCGGCACAGTCTCAGCCAGCGCCTAAGCGGTCTAAGACCGCTGATGCACGGTCTGGGGGTCAGCAGAGCCGCACTTGTGGAAAGTGTGGCAGGGTTCATTCGGGAGTGTGTAGCGCAGGAGGGGGTGCCACAAATGTGGCAAGGAGGGGCACTATGCCAGGGACTGCCGTCAGTCCGCCCCTCCAGCAGATATGAGGATTTGTTACCATTGTCATCAGGTTGGTCATGTGAAGACTAATTATCCGCAGCTCGCCGCCAAGTCGGCATCGGGACCCGCGCCAGCTACTGTGAGGATTGGAGAGGGGAGGCCAGTCAGGGTGGAGCCTCCGAAGGCTCAGGGTCGCGCCTTCCAGCTCACGGCCGAGGAGGCCAAGGCAGCACCGGATGTGGTTGCTGGTACGTTTTTAGTGAATTCTTTGCCCGCTTTGGTATTATTTGACTCGGGGGCGAGTCGGTCGTTCGTATCTCAGACCTTCTCTAGAGGGTTCGGTGTGCCGCTAGATGATCTTGAGTGTCCGTTGTGAGTTTCGATCGCCAACGAACACGGGGTTTCTGCTTCTTCGGTCTACCGAAGATGCGAGTTGGAGATTTTCGGGTGTCCTTCCTGGTAGATTTGATTCCTATCCCCATGGGGGATGTATGCGTGATTGTAGAGATGGATTGGCTTAGCCGTTTCGGTGCCATGATCGACTGTGAGAGGCAGCGGGTGGTGGTTCGAACCCCAAGTGGGGGAGAACTGGTAGTATATGGCGAGGGCACCAGGTTGGGATCAGGGTTTTGTTCGGCAGCCAGGGCTCGACAGTATATACAGCATGGGTGTGCCGGTTATTTGGCGTATGTAGTAGATACGCAGGTTAGGGAGCAACTCTCAGTTTCAGAGGTTCCGGTGGTTAGGGAGTTTGCTGATGTGTTTCCGGATGAGTTACCCGGAGTGCCTCCGGAGAGGCAGGTTGAGTTTAGGATTGATCTAGTGCCGGGTGCGGCCCCTGTCGCTAAGGCGCCGTACCGACAGGCACCGCCAGAGATGCAGGAGTTGTCGTCTCAGTTGCAGGAGCTGCTGGGTAACCAGTTCATTCGTCCGAGTAGTTCACCCTGGGGAGCACCAATCCTTTTCGTCAGGAAGAAGGACGATTCACACAGGATGTGCATTGACTATAGGGAGCTGAACAAGTTAACGGTGAAGAACCGTTATCCGCTTCCGAGGATAGACGATCTTTTTGATCAGCTGCAGGGTGCATCTTGGTTTTCCAAGATTGATTTGAGATCAGGATACCACCAGGTCAGGGTGAGGGAGGAAGACGTGGAGAAAACCGCGTTTCAGACTCGTTATGGTCATTACGAGTTCGTGGTGATTCCGTTTGGGCTTACTAAACCGCGTTTCCGTTTGGTTACGAGAGGTTCAGTTCCTCGAACATCTCGTTAACCAGGATGGGATTTTGGTTGATCCGGCCAAGGTGGAGGCGGTTATGCAGTGGGAGACTCCGAGATCTCCCTCAGACATCAGGAGTTTCTTGGGTTTAGCAGGGTATTATCGGAGGTTCATTCGTGATTTCTCCAAGGTTGTCGTACCCCTCACTCGTCTAACGAGGAAGGGAGTGGATTTCCGGTGGGGCCCTGAGCAGCAGAGGGCGTTCGAGACCCTCCGGCAGTGATTATGCGAGGCGCCAGTGTTGACACTCCACGAGGGAGTGGAGGATTTCATGGTATTTTGTGATGCGTCCATCACAGGCTTAGGGGCAGTCCTCATGCAGAGGGGAAGAGTGATAGCTTATGCATCGCGGCAGTTAAAGCCGCATGAGACGAGATACCCCACGCACGATCTTGAGTTGGGAACGGTGGTCTTCGCTCTCAAGATTTGGAGGCACTATCTGTACGGGGTCCGTTGTACTATATACACGGATCACAAGAGTTTGAGGCACATCATGGATCAGCCAAACCTGAACATGAGGCAGCGCAGGTGGCTGGATGTAGTCAAGGACTATGATTGTGAGATCCTTTACCATCCTGGTAAAGCGAACGTGGTTGCGGATGCTCTGAGCTGCAAGTCAGCTGGGTCCTCGACCCCAGCCAGATGTATGAGGATAGCGGTGGATTCCCCGCTGGTGGGTTTGGTCAGGGATGCTCAGATTGAGGGTATGAGACCGGAAAACTGGAAGTTGGAGAAGATTAAGGGCGAAAGCGCCCGTTTTGTTCAGGATAGCCGGGGATTGTTGACCCGTTACGGTCGGGTTTGGGTTCCGATGTCCGGAGGGGTCCGGCAGACAGTGATGGAGGAGGCTCATAAGTCTCATTTCTCTATTCATCCGGGAGCCACCAAGATGTACCGTGATCTGAGTTCGAGTTATTGGTGGTCGGGCATGAAGCGAGATATCGCTTGGTTTGTTGAGAGGTGCTTGACCTGTAGGATGGTCAAGGCCGAGCACCAGAGGCCGCATGGTAAGCTGCAGCCCCTGGAGATTCCCATGTGGAAATGGGAACAGATCACGATGGATTTCATCACGAAATTGCCAAAGATGGCAAAGGGTTTCGATGCTATATGGGTCATCGCGGATCGATTGACCAAGAGTGCCCATTTCCTAGCTATGCGGGAGAGTTCGTCGGCGGAGAAGTTGGCCGACCTGTACGTCCGCGAGATTGTCTCTCGCCATGGGGTTCCAGTTTCCATAGTTTCCGACCGGGATGTCCGATTTACTTCCCGTTTTTGGCAGAAGCTCCACGAGGAACTAGGTACGAGGTTGCATTTTAGTACAACGTTCCATCCGCAGACTGATGGGCAGAGTGAGCGGACCATACAGACCCTCGAGGATATGTTGAGGGCATGCGTCATTGATTTCGGTGGGAGTTGGGATTCCCACCTACCGCTTGTAGAGTTCGCCTACAACAACAGCTATCATTCCAGTATTGGCGCCCCACCTTTCGAGCTGTTGTATGGGCGGAAGTGTAGGACCCCAGTCTGCTGGGGCGAGGTTGGGCACAGAGTGATGGGTCGAACAGAGGTAGTTCTGCAAACTACCGAGATGATACAGCAGATTAGACAGCGACTGCATACCGCTCAGAGTCGGCAGAAAAGTTATGCCGACCGACGCCGATCTGAGCTGGAGTTTCAGGTGGGTGACATGGTTCTCCTGAAGGTTTCACCCTGGAAGGGAGTGATCCGCTTCAGGCAGAGGGGAACATTGGGTCCCCGCTACATCGGGCCGTTCAGGATTGTTTCCAGGGTTGGCAAGGTGGCTTATAGGCTAGAGCTTCCTGAGGAGCTTAGCCGGATTCACAGCACATTTCATGTTTCGCAATTGCGAAAATGCGTTATGGACCAGGAGGCAGTGGTATCGTTGGATGACATTCAGGTCGATGAGCGTTTGAACTATGTGGAGAAGCATGTGACTATCTTGGAAAGGAAGAAGAAGATTCTGCGGAACAAGGAAATACCTTTAGTAAAGGTACAGTGGGAACATCGGAGGGGATCCGAGTGGACATGGGAGCCGGAAGCGGAGATGCGCGAGCATTACCCGACATTATTTATTCCAACGGACTTCGAGGACGAAGTCTAGTTCAAGTGGGGGAGAGTTGTAACGCCCCGATTCTCAGGTATTATTTAAATAAGAATTATTGGATGAAGCTCTACTCGACGAGTCGGTCGACCTACTCGTCGAGTAGCAGCGGGGTGGGATCGCGTGTTAAGTGGCCTACTCGACGAGTCCACTTTGGGACTCGGCGAGTAGGAGCTGGCAGATGAAACCCTAAATCTCGGGGTTTGCACCCCTATTTAAAGGAGCCTCAGCCTCCTTTGGCCTCTTTGCAGTCCTTGAGAGCTCTTAAAACCCTAGTACGTGTGTGTGTGTGTGCCCTTTGTGTGATTGAAGCTTAAAAAGAGGATCTTTGGAGGAAGAAGGCTTGGAGGAGAAGGAGATTGGAGCAAGTGGAGTGTGGGAATCAGCTCTTATCTCAGTTATCATCTTCTGGAGGTAACCAAATCGCCTTTTCCTTGTAAATCTCTTCTATTGGTTGAGTTCTAGGGTTTTTGGTGGGATGTTAAGTTGGAAAGATGAGCTATGGTCTAGATCTGAAGTTGTAACCTCATATCTGGACCCTCCTTGGGTTTTAGAATCATAAAGTTGCTGTATTGGTTGTGATTGAGGTCCCTCTTGGACTTGAAGCTCCATTAAGAACTTAAAATGGACATTTAGAGCCTTTATAGCCATGCATGCACGTAAAGTTTGCAACTTTACGTGATAAGTATGCCCTAGAAGCTTGGATCTGTGATTTGGAACCACTGCATGGCTCAAAACAAGTCTGTATGGAAAGAGGACTGAATGGACTCGGCGAGTCGCAAGGTTGACTCGGCGAGTCACATGAAGATAGTCGTGAACTCGACGAGTTGGACGAACAACTCGGCGAGTCCGATGAAGATCACCATAAGACTCGACGAGTTGAAGAACAACTCGGCGAGTCGGATGAGTTTTCCCTAGGATATGTATGCGTGTGTGCCCGTCGAGTGGCAAGGAGGGAACTCGAGAATTGGAGTACCTTATAGATTTAAGGACTTATGAGTATTTTGTACTATGGTCATAGGTGGTGGAGCCTGTGTCAAGTGATCCGAGAATTGGAGTTTACCTTTTGAGTTGGCATCTGCGAGGTGAGTCATCCTCACTATATCGATAGGGTCTACGGCACCAAGGCCGGCCCTTTTGTTGTTATTGTTATGGTATGCTACATATGGTTTGGTCTGCTAGATCGGAATCAGGGTAGACAATATGTTATGCTTTATGATCCGTAAGGATTGGTATGTTAGTGACCTGCTAGGTCGGTACTCTCGTTACGAGAGGATTCTATGGTTGATGATCAGTATGATAGATATGTTTGATGTTGTATATGCCAGTATATGATAGTTATGTGAACTTGGTTATTTGCTTATTGTTTGGGTTGAGGCGGTCCTGCTTTGTGCTGAAGGCCAACATACCCTATGAGCGGTCCGGGGAGACTGCAGGCCACGAGGCGGACCAGTCATGTCGAAGGCTCGGGATAGATTCAGATAGACTGTAGGCCCAGTAAGGCGGTCCAGTTAGGCCGATGGCCCAGTATGCATGAATAGATTCAGTTAGACTGTAGGCCCGGTAGGGCGGACCAGTCAGGCCGATGGCCCAGTATGCATGATTGATTGATTGGTTGTTACTGATATGGTATTGTCAGTGTGATATTGGTATTTTGGGGGTAGCTCACTAAGCCCTCGGACTTACAGTTTCAGTTTATTGTTTCAGGTACTTCAGGAGATCGTGGCAAGGCGAAGGCGTGACCGTACTGCTCCTCATCCTTATGATATGATTTTGGGACACTCTTATGGATATTGATTTGAAAACATTTTGTAAACAATACTATTTTGACTTTTATTTATGGTTGAAAAAGTTTGAATTTGGCGTAAAATTTATGGACGTTACAAGGATGTTGTTTTTAATTTTTAATTTTTAATTTAAAATAAACAAATAAATAAAAGTAGGTTGCTATTTCTTGATTCAAACAGATGTCACGTCATGCCACTGCAACAATGGGGCTTGCCATGTCATTAAGAGATGGTTCAATAAATCTTTCAAATTCTTGGAATCGTCAACTCTCCACAACATCAAACGCAAGTGTAAGAAATAAAGAATAAGAAGCTCTTTTTTTTATTTAAAAAATAATCATTATTTTTTTGTTATATTTTTATTTTTGGAGTATCTTCCAGATAGAGCTAAGTTTAGGCTCAGACTCTTCAGTTGCTGTTGGATGGAGAAAGAAAGACCAAAAAATGGCTGCAGCAGGAGAGATTAGGGTAATTTTTTGTTTAAAAAATTAGTTTTGTATTCATTATTTGAAATCATATGTTAAATTTGATATCTAGAGACATGAATTAAAGAAAAAAGGGAGAGAATCTTTTAAAGCATGAATGTTTGTAAGGTTTATGCTAAAAATTGATTGAAGAAAGATCATTGATTAAATAGACGTATAAAACAAACAATAGTATATGCTACTTTTCACTTTTCACAATTCTTAATAATTATGAAAGATTTATATTTATTTAATGTCTTAAATTTTATAAATTGGAACAAGTGTAATTGATGCAGTTGCTCGATACACCCGTAGATTCTCCACAAACAGGGGCGTAGGTAGCAAGACTCTAGGTAGGTCCTAGGACCTATTTTTTTTTTTAATTACCATATATATATATATATATATATATATATATATATATATATATATATATATATAGAGAGAGAGAGAGAGAGAGAGAGAGAGTCAAAATCAAATAAAAAGGAAATTTTTAGTTGGAAGGTAATAAGTTTTTTTTCTACATATTTTTTTCGCGAACAAACAAAATGAATCATTAGATGATTCATTTGTAAGATGATTCACAAGAAAAAATTCTCAAAAAAACATCTCGATGATTCATTTATACAATGATTTTGTTGTTATTCACTAAAATTGTCATAAAAGTGAATTTTTTTCTTAATTTACTTAAAAATAAATCATAAAGATGTTTTTTTGGGAATTTTTTCTTGTGAATCATCTTACAAATGAATCATCTAGTTATTCATTTATTTTGTTCGTTAAAAAAATATGTAGAAAAAAAACTTCTTACCTTCCTACCAAAATTTTTTTCTTACCGGATCTATATATATATATATATATATATATATATATATATATATATATATATATATATATATATATATATATATATATAAAGAACCACCTTATTTTGAGAATAAGACATACCTAATTTGAGGAAAACAAGTTACGTGAACTGTAAACAAGTAAAACCCAAATCTTATATATTTAACAGCCCAATCTAAATATTCAATAATCCAATGAATTTAAAAAAAAAAAAAGGAAAAAAGGAACGTCGCATACAACATTGTTCAGTCGTTCTCGGCTTCTCGCAGGGGCAGGACGCATTGCATCAATCGAATCGAACAATCATCATCAGTGATCGCCGATTGTTCCTGCTCCGATCACCGTCCGGCGGTCCGGCCAGGCCGCCGCCCACCGCCCACTGACAACACTCCAGTCGTCCGCCTTCAGCCCTTCATTACCCTGTGGCCCTGTCTCTTGAATCTTGATCAGATTACAATTTTGAGAATTTGAGGTTTGTAAGTTTGTTACAATTTTCGAATTCTTGTTGTTCAAACCCCTTTGTAGCACCAGGTTGTATGATTATCAGTTTCAATGTTTCATTAACTTGACTTATTGTCTATTGATCACTAGATTTCATTCACTGTCACTGATTATTGTTATTAATTTGAGGTTTGTAACTTGACTATTGTTACAATTTTGAGAATTTGAGGTTTGTAACTTGACTTATTGTTATTAATCACATTCACTGATTCAAAATTCTTATTAACATTGTTATATGTAATTTGTTAACGTTTGATTTATTGATTAATATCTACTCAATTTCAGAATTTATATAGTTGTTTTGTTGTTATTGTCTATTTGATATAAGAACATTGTTTAATTATCATTGTTTTGTTGTTATTGTATATTTTGATACTTTTATAACATTCAATTTTTATAATTCAATTTCAGTATCGAGATACAAGAATGTCTTTACATAAGTTTTATAAAAAGAAAGAAGATAGTAAACAACAACAAAAGTATACGAAGATTGAACTGATGTTTAAATATTTTAGTCATACAACCCGACCCGTCACTGCTAGTATTTTTACACTTTCATATTTTTTTTTGTTTTATTTACATAAGGAACCACATGGTTTTTGGTTCTAGATTCGCCACTGTCCACAAAGTCTCATGGGCGTATTACTGGAAAAATTGGAAGGTGTTTTTTTTCCTTTTATTTTTTATACATTCTTTCTTTTATATTGTTACATTATGCCTACTGATTAATTTAATGTTGTAATAGTTAGATATACGATTACAATACATTTTTATGTACTTAAACATTGATATTTTTTAGTTTCTTGATCTTTGTTTGCAAAATATGTAGGGTGCATCAGCTGATGTGTTTTTAAGGGGGATGATCTTGTAACAGATGCACATGGAATTTTTAAATATGCAGCAGATTAACATTCTTGGAGTAGTTATACAATTTGCAACCTTTGTAAACCATCTATCAGGAATTGTCACTATTTGGGATCTGAATCTACTGATTTTATCCGTATGTTTCTCTGGGTGTTTTTCGTAACCAATCCCGCAACGCGAGACTCTTCCCTAGTTTAACTTAACTTTAATTTATCATTTAATCATGGTTCTTATCAAAAAATGCAATTTTTTAATATCTAAATCCCCTATGTGATTTTTCTATTTATTTCATTTATAACTTTTGTTACAATTCAAAAAAATACCAACGTTCCATTTTTTGTAACTTACTAACACAACGATACTTATGATTAACATGCAACCATTAATCATTAATAAAAGTGCATTTTTTTTACCTTTTTGCAACCCTTCAATTTTTCCTAATCATCTGCATCAAATCTTATGCCTCATATGTCATTTCTGCAAAAAAATTCAATATTAACATCAACACCTTATACAATGCAAATGCGATTAATAAGTATGTTTTTACTTTAGAATCAATTCATACGTATCACCAAAAAAAAGAAAAACTAGAATTCATAAACAGTAATTGTGAGTTTTTTCTATTTTACTTTCAAGCTTTAACGGTTATATTTTTCAATCCAACTAAAATTATAAAAATTATAATGTTTAACTATAGATGATGCCATAATATGAAAATAATCTAATCTCATATAAAACACACTATCGGGGTTCTTAGGTATTAGTTGAATCTTCTTGAACATATCATTTGAATCACCAATATTTCTACCTCACATAATGCACATGAGTATTTTGACGAATAGTCAATCATACACACAAATGATGTAAATCAACTTAATTTCTTTATATCGTCCAAACATAAAGTCTTCTTAATGTTATTTTTAGTGGCTTCACCAACTATTAATGGAGAAAATACCTAAACCAAAAAGTTTATCTGCCTAATACATAGGAGATCAATGTACTGATGTTGAAAAACAAAAATTAGAGTCAAATCTCATTTCATATCTTCATCTAATTAGAGAACAACATCACAATATATACAAAATAATTAATATTCAATGTGAATTGTAACCCATTAAGGAAATTAACCTAAAATTATAAAAGCGAGAATCAAAATTTTTAAAAAATACGGGAGATAATTCAGCGATTCAAAAATCAACCTTAATCAAAGCATATATACTGAAATTATACATGTGGAAAGTATTCCACAATACGCTATTTTGATCTTCTCCAAAAAAAACGAAACCTAATTTTTTTCCTGTTGTTCATCGGAGATTAGTCAGAGTTCGTCACTTTAATCGTACCGGACAATTTCTCCCACGTAACACAAAAATCACGACCGACTATGCGAGCCACCGTGCAAGATTTATTCTTCCCAATTGTACCAGACCATTTCTCCCAGGTATGATTATTTTGTCTATTAAGAAATTGTAATGAATATGGAAGAAAACACTCATACAATATCACGCCATCTAGCATTCTTGCCATCCTTTCGTCCAATCGATTTTCGATTTGATAAATACTCCTTCATTGCTGATGATTTTCTTCTAATTCATCAGATACCTTATTAGAGTACGATACATAAATGGTATACTTGATTAATTAAGTAATTATACCCTTACATAAATGACATCTGTATTTTTAACTAATATTATGTTATTCTCTTAAAGATCATATTTTTGCAGGTTCTATGATGATCATTTTTTTAAAGAAAAAATTGACATAGAGGGCACAAACAAAAAATATTATCATTAAAAAACAAACAAAAATAAGAGAAAGTTTACTTATAACTCGAACATGTTTATTTATAATGCAATGAATACATTATGAAACTCGTATTTTGGGTTTTTTACCGACTAATAGCAATGTACTTTCACTTATATACCTAATAAACCATTATAATTTAAGTGAAATTTCATATTTAATATTGTTAAAAAGCTATTGTAATTATTGCCCAGTTATAGTTGATCATATAACTTTATTTGCCATTTTTAAAAACAACCACAATTTATGTAATTTCACTTTCATACAAGGACCATTTACATCGTTATATAATAAAACCAAAAAAATATCAAGGAAATATTAATTTATTTACTCCCGAAAATGAATTTATATAACTGGTCCCTATAAATGGCCCCATTTTTTAATATTTATTTACACAAGGATTTCAAATTCAAAATATTTACTAACAGAAACACACACATAAATATCTTTTTACAGTTAATTATATATTATATATTATTATATATATATTAAAGTTGTGAAGAAAAAGAACAGTAAACGTCGTCCCTTTTGTCCATGTTTCGTCCCTTGAATTACATTTCCGGTCTCTCTATATTGCTTTGTGTGTCACTTCTTTTATATTATTATTAATATATATATATTATCGTTTTCTCCCCCTGGACAGTACCTGACCAGGGTACTGTTCCTCGGGTGACCACTGTGGTTAGGGTATTACTTCCCGATCCTTCTATCATCTTCCTTTTCTCCAAATCATAGACGTCTCTTTCTTCATCATCTCCCCCTGGTTCTCCATTGTTAATCTCCCCATGTTCGGTTCTTATTCTCCATTTTCATCCGCCTCAACCCACTACCATGGAACAAAACGTCGATTTCCATAAATCAATTTCTCCTTATGATGCTTCAAATCCATTTGATTAGCACGACAACACCTTCTGGTACAATAATAATGGATGGATCGTTTCTTTTCCAGGTAATGAGTATATGATTCATTGAAAGTTAAAATTGACCACCAATGAAGATTACCGTTCTTCAATTTAATCTCTTCTTTTATGATTTTCTTTGCAAATGTTCCTTCTTTGTCGTTGATTTAGAACGAGTTGAAGGTAATGTTTTCTTCTGCTTTGAGGGTATTGGCTATGGTGGTGGGGTTTCTTGGTCTTTGTGTGCGTGAACAGGGTGAATGTTGAAGATTTATGGAGGTGGTGACATGTGGTTGATATCGACGGTTAGGGGTGGTACTGGGTGGCGGTGAAGATGATGGGTAAACAAATTAGTGAAAATCCATTTGATCTTTTAGTTCTTCTATCTATTTTTTCACATATTAATTCTGAAAATGTTCACATGTTGATTTACGGTTTATGATTGCAGTATCCTCTTTTTCGTTTTCTGATTTCGTTGATTTTCGGCCTAAAGACAGGAAACACATAAGAGACGATGGAAAAGGAAACATTTGCTGGAAGAGGATTATGAGAACTGAGACGTCTGTCAAGGTGATTGGTTCATTCGTCACGCAGTGTACAGTGATTTATGTGATTGCAATGGTTTTCTTACTTGATTATTGTTTCAAATTGATGTTCTTCTAAGGGTGATGGACTAAGGTTAAGGTATTAGAGTTGGATTAAGATGGAAGGTTCATAAAATGAGTCAAATTAAATCTCAGAAAATCATTATCATACCCTAAACTGAAATTCCTTAGTTCAAGCATATGAAATATGGAAAATTTGAATTTGAACTGTACAATTTTTCTCTTATTTAATACATGAAAAGCTTTCAATTTAAGTCAACAAGTTAGTAGTTACATATCAAATGTTTTGTCATCGAATATATTCCTTATTCCTAATTATCTTTGTACTTTTGTTACCAATTGTTCTGAGAACCAGATGTTGTTCAGGATTCTTGAGACCTTCCCCTGAAGTTTACAGCTTTTTAAATCAACATCAAAGTACTGGAATGAAGATGAGGAGATCTTTTGTTAAATCTTTTGGGCCAATTCGATCTGCTTTTCTACATCACGGAGAGAAAATATCAACCGGGGTTGCAAAAAGATCATATGTAAATAATGGGAATTTCAATACATCATCTTACAATATGTGTAAATGTGGACTACCTTCTTATATGTTTTCAAGAATCAGTTCTTCTAATGCTGGTAAAGTAAACTATAAAGGTCGAAAATTAGAATTTAAAAGTTTAATTTACTCATTGATTATTTGTAAATTTTGAAAATGATTAAAATGTGTTTATAACATAAGTGAAAAGACCATGGCCTTTTGTGGAGTATGAGTTAAGAATCAAAAAGTCAGGTAATTTAGAAAAGGCTTAGTTATTTTTGAACTAGGGCCTGGACCCCAAAATTTGTTTAATATTCATGACTACTTTTTAAGGGTACATTGTTTTAATATTCAATTTTTTAGTGTACATATACAACATCATATACATAGCTAACTTAGATTAATACTAACTAAAGCTGCAGATATGGTGCTGCTCAAGAAAGTCCGACCTATGGTCCCTGAAATGGCAAAATTATATATGAGAGGTGATGCCAGCTTTGATGCTCTGTTCTTATTGAAGAAATTACATTATAACTAATTTAAATCTTTTTTTCAGGTTTGTCAGGACTTTATCGAGGAATCACAAGCTTTATTGGTTTTTCAGCACCTGTTTTTTAGAGGAACTTTGGCCTGATGGAAGAAAATTGCACCAAGATTTGTTGATTGTTGGTGAAATGTCTAAAATACCCTCGAAATGCAATAGAATAATAAGCCACCAGAGACCTTTCAGCTTTAAGCTATATTGTGATGAATGCACCAAAATTATATTGCTAAAGTTTGTGATGATTGTTAAATTTTCATTGTTAAATCTGACTTCCTGTTTTATGTTTTTTTTATTTGATGATTTGTAGATTGACAATCCACAAGGAAAGTCAGTGATGTTTGCATTTGTTCCACTGCAACGGAGGTGCTGAGGCCGACAGGCATACGTGACGAAGATGGTAGGATGTTTAATTTTTTGTGTTTCATTATATGAGCCCTAATTTCTTTCCTTTTTTGTGATTTTGGAATTGTATAGTACCAATTTACGGAGATTGCTCTTATTGAAGCAAAGAACCCATCTCAGTCACAGAGGTTTTAATTTCATTTATATAAGTTTGAAACTAACAATACCCGGTTGTGTTGTTTCATGATTGTAGTGATTTTCCTTTTTTTAATTTTTATTTTATTTAGTTTTCTTCATGGTTTGCTGACTGTTTATCTGGTCACTCATTCATTGTTGGCTGGTAATATTTTTCGTTAAAATTACCAATTGGTTTTCAATTTTTGTATATTCATTATTTGAATTGTTACTTTTATTTGATAATTTATGGATAAGGTATGTGAACATCTTCAATTGACCACATAAGAGTTTATTTTATTTTATTTTATTTTTATTTATTTATTTATTTATTTTGTTTTCTGTTTACAGATAAGAATATTTATTTTTGCAATCATTAATCTACTGCCAACATGGATGCTCTTCTGTTTGTTGAAAAAGAAACAAATGGGTGCAAAATTGGTAAAGGTTGTTGGACCATCTGATCAACTTGACATGGTTGGTTACTGGCTTGCAATGAAAGAGGTTGTGAATATGTTCTCTTCACATTCATACTTGATATTTAATATGTTTTTATCATTCTTTAGAAATATGAATATTTTATACAAACTGACTATTTCATAACTATTTTAGAAACATGAGTATGTTGTAATCACTCCATTGCACCTACGTAAACAAAAATTGATTATGCAGTCCACCTATTTGTGTAAATGGAAATACCATTATTTTGTTACTAATATATCTCTACTGTCTGGGGGCATTTTTTTAGGTAGCAAGCTTCAAGAAGGTGAGTATTCTGGTATATATACATTGATTCATACACTGTTCTTTTGAAATTTTCTACAGCTTTTCATAGGAATAGAAAATGATAATATTTTCCATTGCACTTTTCGATTTTGACCGACAATACTCAGCTAATTGTTGATGTTATGTAGACATCAAAAGTTCTGGAAGCCACTTATTCTAATGATTAGGTGTGAGCATGGGTGTTGTGTATAGAAAACAACATATATTTTCTTTCAATTTTTAGGCCACATTTGTTACATATAATAGGAAACAACATAATAGGTTGTAATGTTGTCTTAAATTTGTAAAAATGACCATTTTGCCCTTCTTTTATCGTTCTTGTGATATGTGATTTTGAAGGAACTTTGTGCCAAAACTGTTGCTGCCAGAGGATGTGATGCTGTTTGGAAGCTAAAAAATATGTACAATCAACCAAGGCCGGAAGGTAATTATAATTTGGATCTTTATAGTTTATACTTGGAATTGGTTAAAGTTTTAATGTGTATGATACTGGACAACCCCACTAATAATTACATATATTTATGAACCGATAAAGATATTAAATTGTGATGTTTTCTAGAGGAAGTAGAAATTATTTTGGTGAACTAACTAGAAGCTAAAACAGAGGGAAAATGCTTTGCCGAATAACACATTCTCATTTCATTGTCGTACGTTGTTTATTAGGTTGGTTGCTTATGTTATTTATTTATGTTGCACATGCTTTTGATCTGTTGTTTGGATAACGTTTCTTCCTTGCTTTTGTTATTTAATTGTACTTTAAAAAACTGGAAAATAATTTAGAACAAGATCCATCGGCTTTATAATGATCAAAGTAAATATTTAATCAAGATGTTCTTTATGCATTTATTGTACATTGCATTGTACTTTCTTTTAAAACTAAATATAACAGTGTAATTTGTTTTATTATCATGATTTACCATTGCATTTCTTATTTTAGGCTTTATAGTATGCTAAGAAAGTTGATGGTTGTATTGAACTATTGATGTTCTTTTGGTAGGCACTAACGACAAGTTTGTTTTATCCGATTCATGGCAAATTACACAGAATAGCAATGTACTTTACTGTCAGGCAATGTACATCGGATAATAGCAATATATGAAACAGATGGACATACAAACGAAACTGACACTTTTCGACTCGCGCAACGCGCGAGAAACCTTTCTAGTATATATTAAATCCAAAGGAGCTTAGGAATAGTATTCTTTTAGCCTTTAAGATTTTGCCACATAAGTTTGCTGAACTTGACACTTTTAGTCCCTAAAGTCAAAATTTTTACATTTTTGCCTTTTGATTAAGTTTTTGTGCCTTAAGGTTTTTGCCACAAATCTTTAATGACTTTGACACTTTTAGTCCTTATATTCAAAGGTATTACATTTTGGTGTTTTTGCCACAATTCTTTAATGAATTTGACACTTTTTGTCCTTGTAGTCAAAAGTTTTACATTTTGACATAAAAAACACAAAAAAACCTCCTTTAAAATTTTGCCAACATATTTTCCCAACGTTAACAACTTTAATATTATTGCCACAACATTTTGGATTTTCTCCACCAGTGTCCCTTTTTTTCGTTGTACACTTTTGACATCTAATTTTAGGAGTTGTCGACTTTCTTCCCTATTTATGGTGATTTACAATTTCAGCACATATCTTTTAAAGTTTGCCGATTTTTTCCATATTACCCCAAAAGCGACATAGCCGCGGGTTCTTTACTAGTTATATATATATATATATATATATATATATATATATATATATATATATATATATTAAATCCAAGGGACCTTATGTTTTTGCCATAAATGTTTGATGAATTTGACATTTTTAGTCCTCGAAGTGAAAACTTTTACATTTTTAAGTTTTGATTAAGTTTTTGTGCCTTTAGATTTTTGCCACAAATCTTTAGTGATTTTGACACTTTTCGTCCTTGCAGTCAAATCTTTTATATTTTGATGTATTTGCCACAAATTTTTAGTGACTTTGACACTTTTCAACCTTGCAGTCAAAACATTTACATTTTGACATAAAAAACACAAAAAACCTCCTTTAGACTTTTGCCACCATATTTTTCCAACTTTGGCAACTTTCACATTATAGCCACAACAATTTTCGTTTTTTTTTTCCATCAATGTTCTTTCTTTTGGTTCTACATTTTTGACATCTAATTTTAGGGGTTGTCGGTTTTCTCCCTTATTTGTGGCGATTTACACTTTCGACACATCTTTTAAAGTTTGCCGATATTTAACTTCTATGACATAGTTCAAAAGCGGCGGAGCCGCGTGTCCTTTTCTAGTATATATTAAATCCAAAGGAGCTTAGGAATAGTACCTTTTTAGGCTTTAGGTTTTTGCCACAAAAGTTTAATGAATTTGACACTTTTAGTCCCTAAAGTCAAAATTTTTACATTTTTGCCTTTTAATTAAGTTTTTCTGCCTTAAGGTTTTTGCCACAAATCTTTAATGACTTTGACACCTTTAGTCCTTGCAGTCAAAGGTTTTACATTTTGGTGTTTTTGCCACAAATCTTTAATGAATTTGCACTTTTCGTCCTTGTAGTTAAAACTTTTACATTTTGACATAAAAAACACAGAAAACTTCCTTTAAAATTTTGTCATCATATTTTCCCAACTTTGACAACTTTAACATAATTGCCACAACATTTTTGGATTTTCTCCACCAATGTCCCTTCTGTTCGTTGTACACTTTTGACATCTAACTTTAGGGGTTGTCGACTTTCTCCCCTATTTATGGTGATTTATAATTTCAGCACATATTTTTTAAAGTTGGCCGATTTTTTCCATGTTACCCCAAAAGCGGCGTAGCCACGGGTTCGGGTTCTGTACTAGTTATATATACAATTGAGAATGCTCTTATGAACAGTGATTTTTTCAGCCGGGGTCATTTTCTCGGCTGCGTTTTTTCCTTTTATCGGCTGGCTATTTTTTTTTACTGGCTTGCTTTAGTTTTTACTACTTCTTTGTTTTCTAGCTGGTGTTTGGTGCAAAACTGTGGGTGAAGATGCCTTCTGGAACGTCCCACCGCCTGAGTTTAGTCGTCCATTTTACCCCTTCCACCGCTTCGCCCCATCTGTAAACAAATAATCTAGAAAAGTTCTTGTAAATTCCAATCGTCTCTCCTCCGATTGCGCTGCCGATTGTTTCCCTCTCATTCCACGACGAATTTTAGGTCACAGACGCTATGTCTCCAGGACCACCAATCGATAGCCTTTGAGCCATCGACAACCGCGGAGGAGGTTGAGAAGATCATCTGCTTCGGAGTCGCCAACGCGTTGATTTTGAATCAACGTCGTCGTCGCCATCGCCACTGTCGGTAGGCGCGATTTGGTTATTTTTTCAAACCCTTTTGCAAAAATCTAAAGAATCTATGATGATTTTGTTTAAATCTGTTCTTGGTGTTCATATTAACGGTTCTTCTTCTTCCGTGCAGTCAAAAATCGTTGATAGATGTTTCAGATGGCGTCATGCATGTGTTACTTTGTCGCCTGATTTTAGGGAAACTCGAACCAATTCCTTTTGGTTCACAAATCGATCAACCGACATCAACAGAGTTATCAATGTCATTTTTTTTTGTTGACGCTGTAAGTAGCACCCAATGTAAGAAGTTATCAACATCATTGATTGTATAAGCATGTTCCTGTGAAGTCAGACAATTATTGCTATGTGTAGATTTCTCATTTAAATTCTATAATGGATATTAATTTCTTTTTACTCTCATTTTGTCCAACTGGTATACAACCACGTTAGGAGAAAAGTTTGCTCAACCAGTCGCCACTCCAGCTCTTACATGATACTTTGTTGATTTTCTCATGTATCTACTATAATAGTACTGAAATTTTGGTTTAAGAATTTTGCATAAATCATGATACTTTGTTATATATTTATTCAAAACCAATTTAAGACTGTAGACAACTAAAATCTCTTGATGATTAATTGATTACTACATCTATGTTTCTTCATTATAATTCATTCATAGAAACTCTTCAGCCTTCATATATTATTAATGTTTTTTACTTTTTTAATTTAGAATGAACTAATTAATTTTCATATTAAATTTAAATTGCATAGAAACATTACCTAAAATTCAAATATTGTTATTAAATTAATATATTATTTTCAAACATTACCTAAGATGCATAAAATGCACAACAGTATAGTCTTTGAAATAACATCAGGTGTGATTGTCACCATTTGATGTGAATGAATCAGCTGCAGTTCATGCTCCAACAGCAAGCATTGTTATTCTTTTGTTTTACTATTTACAATTTAGATAGAAAAATTATCATTTGATTCCATTTATTTAATGACACAAATAATTTAAAATCCTATTCGGTAGTTGTTCCCTTCAATGGGTCCGATATAGAATGTGTTACCAAACATGGGACCTCCACCATCAGGCATACAACAAACAAGGATGCCCGCCCCCATAAACGGGACATTATTTCAACGGTGGATTCATTCACATATTTGGGTACAGAGTACCCTCATTTTAGATGTTGCAATGTAAGCATAGCACTGTTGTTTTGTCTGTTACTTATTGTATGCCATTTTACTGTATATTCTTTTTTCCTGATTTGCTGTTTTGTTATTTTAAACATGGAATATGTGGATCATAATAAACTTTGTGTTCTGTCATTGCAATGTTTTAGGTGACAATCACAGCTGAGGTTATTTCAAAGACTAGAAGTCGTGAGATCTTGAAGCTTGTCAGTGAGTTATACAAGCAATCTCATCTGGGAAACATGTTATTGGCTTACGATGGAAAGAAGAGTGCATTTGCTGCTGGCCCTCTTCCATTTGAATCCAAAGAATTTGTGGTGAAACTCACCGTTATATTTCCCGATATCTGTGTCTTAATTCTTGCTTTTTCAAAAACCATAATCATATCTTAATGTTGGCATGTATATTGTAGGTGTGAAAAGGAGTTCAAAGTCAACATCAAGTTTGTTTCCCTGCATCATTTAAGACAGTTTCTATGTGGTAGACATCATGATAACCCACAAGAGACCATTCAAGCTCTTGATGTTGTTCTAAAGGAGACAGCTTCAATAAACGAGTAACACATCTATTTTACATTTCTATATATATTTTTCTCTCTATTTTTCTACTCATTAAAATTTCTCTGAGGTTGTTAATATTACTTACATTCTATTAGCAAGGGGTAATTATGTCTTTTATGATAATTACAGGTGAAGAGAGCTTTGTGTCACTAAATAAATGTTGCTGTAATTACAAGAAGGTATTTTTTTGTTTATCATGAAATGGCATTTGATTGCGCAATAGTGTTAGGTAAAAATTATAATTTTTGTACACTCATGTACATTTTTTCTAGGTGTTGCTAACTCTTGATGTGAATAACAGACTTATGCTGACTTCACACAAGCTGTTCTAAGAGATCTTGGTGCCATGGAAAGTTTTAAACTTCAAAAGCAGTTTTGGTATACAAAAGTCTCAATGTAATGAATCTACAATATTTTTCTGCTTTTATGAGTTTTAGATAACTTTGCTTCATCTTTGGGGAAAATAGAGCAACAAGTTGACAGTTTTCTGGGGTTTATTCTTAATTTAAGTGAGTTGGGGTTGTCGGTTTTAAGGTTTTAAGGAGGATTTGGTTTCGTTTAGTGGGAATTGGTTTATTTTTTAACAACTTGAAAAAAGCTCCCACATTATGTGTCCCAATATTATTTGTATTTGTTTACTCTTCAGGGGCGGGGAAGTCATGCCTTCTTCTGCAGTTCACAGACAAGCATTTTCAATCAGTCCATGACTTAACCATTGGTGTTGAATTTGGAGCCAGAATGATCACAATTGACAACAAACCAGTAAAACTCCAAGTCTGAGACACGGTTTGTAAATGTTCCTTTCCTTTTATACCCTCATACATTCAATGAACTCACTCATTTTCTTATTTCTATTTCTATTCCTACTTAATCAGGCTGGTCAAGAATCATTCAGATCTATTAACAAGGTCTTACTACAGAGGCGTTGCTGGTGCACTTCTGGTTTATGTCAGGCAGTAGGTTCTGAGGTGTCTGCTGAGGTGGAGTTTCCAAATAAGAAAAGTTTTATTCTTGGCATGGAAAATAAAGCATTGAAACGACGGTTGGAGGGTTATATCTTAATTGTTCTCTTTTAAATATCCTTTCTATGCTTTTGTCATGTAACATACTTTTCACAATTTATCAACTTTCTTAATACTACGATCACTTCCTGAACAATATTCCAATGTTAACCGCGACTTATCCAAACATAGTTAATCAGAAAACAAAAGTCATTCTAACCCATGCGGAGCATGGGATCTACACTAGTTTATAAGATTTTATAACGTTTTAATGGCAATCTATATTTTTAGATTTTTCATATTTATTTATTCTTAAAATATTACAATAAATTTGAACATGTCATCTTTTTGTATAAACTTATATATATTTCATATTGTAAACATTAACATGGACTCTTTTAAGATTAATAAAAAGATAAACTTAAATAATTTTTATCTGGATAATACAAAACACATACCTTTGTACACTACATCAGTCGGTCAAATTTCATCTTCCACAAATGTTATTAACCCAGATGCTAACGGTACGTTCATTATATATTTTACGACTTTGTTTATAAATATTATTAATCTCAATTATATATATATATATATATATATATATATATATATATATATATATATATATATATATATGGAGATTCAAATAGAAACTTCTATCATGTTCGAGCTAGAGAAAAAAGAAGAATAAGAAAGTTATATTTGGATAATAAAAAAATGTATGACTGAATCAATCCATACAACTTCATCGACATCACATGTTTTAAAAATAAAGAAAAACGTAAACTACTTGTTTTTACACTTCTTATGTTTCCTTTAAATATATAAAATAAAAATTCTTACATCATCATTTTTTATATCAGCTCTTTATCAATATTAATCTTCATATAATATTAAAAAAATTATTAAAAATTTCCAGACAAATCTAAAGGAGTTGTCCATCGAAATAAAAATGTATTCGCATCTAAATCAAGTACAAATATGTCAAAACAATCAACGTTACGTACTTCTCCTTCACATCTAAATGTTAGAAATTTATCATCTAACACTTCCAATGGTAACTCATTTATTTTACCATTTCATTTTATAATATATATTATTATTCTATCATATTTAACAATGTATACGTTCAATCCTTTTCCCCAACCATGAATATTTCCAATAACAGTTTTCAATCACCGTTACCAAATATAAGACAATACTCTGTATTTTCAAATGGTGTCACATCCAACAAATCATCTACAATAACATCAAGGTCATCTTCGGTCATCTTAACTAATCCAAATCATAAAAATAAAAGAAAAAAAATGCAAATTTATCTCCTATTCCAATAATTGGTCTGAGATCCGATGAAGACAACAATGATGACCAAAATAATCGAAACATACACACCGGTATATCAAAAGGTAATTTTTTTTTACAAATACAATATTTACATTTGTTCATTTGATCATTTTCAATTATATACACTTACATGATTAACTTTTTAACCACTTGGGTTGTGGTGACTTGGTAAGGCATGTGGAAGATATGGTGGATAACCTATTAACCCATGTTCAAATCCTGACACCACTCAGCCCTTGTGGCCATGGAGGTTCGCCTGCAGTGACTCCAGGGCATGAGGCAAAGCCTCATGTTTGCAGCGGTGGATCAGTCGGTGCGCGAAAGCTGGCCCGGAAACCCTCGTTCCCTTTCCAAAAAAAAAAAAAACTTTTTTATGTCAATTTTAATTAACAGATTATTTAGATCATGGTGATCAGAGTGTTGTATGCCAAACATGTTTTGCAAATTATGGAAAGATGAATCTGTTTTGCAAATTATGGAAAGATGAATCTGTCAGAGGTAAAAAAAAAGAGAATATTAATTATTCTCTATGTTGTGCTTATGGCAAAGTTGAACTACTGGAGTTAAAAAATACACCTCCAAGTTATGAAAATCTTTATAGATATGGAGATTCTAAAAGCAAACACTTCATGAAAAACATTCGTTGTTATAATTTTATGTTTTCTTTTACGTCAATGGGTGGCAAAATTGATTCATCAATCAATGGAGGAAATGTTCCATACATTTTTAGACTTAGCGGTCAAAAATATCATGGTATTGGAAGCCTTTTACCATAACAAGGATCTAAGCCAAAATTCTTGCAGTTGTACATATACGATATCGATAATGAGATCGCAAATAGACAAACATGTCTTGGGTATACTTCTCACAATTATCTAATTAATAAATATCTTATTGATTAGCATTAGTTTCTTTATTTATCCTATGTTTATATGTTCATGTTACTTGCAGTGGAGAAAATCAACGATCTACATCAAATTCTTCTGTCATTGATAATGATATTATACAAGATTTGAAGTTGATGTTAGATTCAAATACGTCTTGGTTCAGTCTTATAGAATGGTTAGAGATTGTTTTCATGAAAACCCTGTAACAACCGTCAAATTTAGATCAAAGATGGTCGGTAAATTGATGTGACGCTACTAGGACCAAACCGAATTTATGTTTCGTCATTACGTACCTAACATGTTTAAAAAATATTATAACGGTTAATCGATTATAAGTATATTAATAATAAGTTTATGCAATATGTAGCAATGGGTGCGTGAAATTAACGTAATACGAACATGGTATATATAAATATATATGTATGCTATATATGATGTACTATGTCCAATATAAAACATATAAGGTGAATCTTTAGCTAACATACTGAAAATGCTTAAATTCCATATTTATACATTTATATAGATCATAAAATAATACATATATATTATGCGTATATGTACTTGATACCAAGTGACATAAACTTATGCTCAAGTGTATATTTATAGATATACAATAAAACTAAGGGATAATGACTTAAAAGGGTAACAAATTTTTCGATTTGTACACATTTGGTCACTAAGTTTTTTTTCGTACACATTTACCCCTTCAACTTGTTAAACTGTACACATTCAGTCCTTATGACCTGTTACTACAGGTTAGCCGGGAAAAATGACTTGATAGGGTAATATATTTTTCATTTTGTACACATTTAGTCCTTAATATTTTTGTACATATTTAGTCCTTAACATTTTTTTTGTTTCAAAATAAGTCATTTTTTTGTACTCATTCAGTACTTATGAATGATTTATTTAGGTTTTTTTCACGACATCTTACGTGTGACAATCATTGATGAGGTGTTTGGGGTTGTTGATGTTTACGTCCAACGTGATCTCGACTGCTTGGTTGCGTAAGTCTTGTGGTTTGGCTTAGGTCTTGTATTTTGAACATCATAACTTCTTCATACGATATCAGATTTTAACGATCTTTATATCTATGTGTTCATTTTTTGAGTCTACTGCAACTTTCATTAAGATTACTCCCGTTAAAATGTAATATATTTTTACTAACGATTTTATAAAAACATCCATACATGCATTCATAAAAAATGTATGGATAGGGGAAGACGCAGGAATACATAGTAAGTGTTGCCGAAATGAAATAGGTGTTGCCGATACATGGAAAATAGGTATAAACGAAAAAAGAATCGAAAATTTTTCCACTGCGAACAAAAAAAAACAGGTGTTGTCGGTGCAACACCGGTACCATAGTAAATCCGCCACCGCGTATGGATATAAAAATCGTAAGTAAAAATATATTATTTTTTAATGGGAGTAATCTAAATGAAAGTTGTAGTAGACTAAAATACGAACTCATGTATATAAAGATCGTTAAAATCCGAGATCGTATGAAGAAGTTATGACGTTCAGAACACATGACCTAAGCAACCAAGTAGTTGAGATCGCGATGGATATAAGCATCAAAAGCCTCATACACCTCATTAATGAATGTCCCACGTAAGATTTCATGAGAAAAAACTAAAGAAATCATTCATAAGTACTGAATGAGTACAAAAAATGACTTATTTTGCAAAAAAAAAAAAAAAAGACTAAATGTGTACAAAAATATTAAGGACTAAATGTGTACAAAGTGAGAAATATATTACCCTATTAAGTCATTTTTACCGGGTAACCTGGAGTAGCCGGTCATAAGGACTGAATGTATACAGTTTAACAAGTTGAAGGGGTAAATGTGGACGAAAAAAAAACTCAGTGACCAAATGTGTACAAATCGAAAAGTATACTACCCTTTTAACTCATTATCCCTAAAACTAATAAGACACCAAGTTATCTCACATCAACCAGTACAAGAAATTGATATAACAAATTATACCCACTCACACCCCTCTTTTCGATCAGACACAATAAATAAATAAGTAAATAAATATATAAATTGGATTATATGGAGCACAATATAAAGATCTGGAAGACAATCACTATAATTCGTCACCCTCATTTCCTCTCTATCTCTCTCTCACCTGTACACCCACAAGTACCACCAAATGCTTAGGTTGCGTTTAGTTACAGAAAAACAGTTTTCATTTTCTGTTTTTCGTTTTTCCTTTTCATATTTCGTTTTCCGTTTCCGGTTTTCATTGAAAAATTTAGAAAACGCGTTTAGTTAAAACTTATTCATTTTTCATTTTCAGTTTTAGAAAATTAGAAAACGTGTTTAGATGTATATTTTTCTATTGGTTTTCATTTTTAGAAAATAGTTGCGGTGGTAGGGTGGGGGTGGGGGCGGCGGTGGTAGCGGGTCGGCGGCGGTGGTGGTGGCGGCAATTGTGGTAGTGGTGGTGATGGTGGTGGCGGCGGCGATGGTGGTGGTGGTGGTGCTGATGGGGTAGTGGTGTTGGGTGGGTAGGTGTGTCTGTGTGTGTTTGTGGGTGTGTGTGTGTGTTTGTGGGGGTGGGGGTGAGTGTGTGGGTGGGTGTAGGTGTGGGTGTGTGTGCGTGTGTTTTTGGGGATGGGGGTGGGTTTGTGTGTGTGTGTGTGTGTTTGTGGGGGTGGGGTAGGTGTGGGTTTGTGTGTGTGTGTTTGTGGGGGATTGGGGAGGGTGGGGATGGGTGTGTCTGTGTTTGGGGGTAGGGGGTGGGTGTTTGTTTATGTGTGTGTGTGTGTGTGTGTCTATTTGTGGAAGTGGGGGTGGCTTTGTGTTTGTGTGTGTGTGTTTGTGGGTGTGTGTGTTGGGTGGGGGGGGGGGGTTATGGGTGGGGGTTGGGGTAGGTGTGTGTGTGTTTGTATGGGTGGGAGTGGGAGTGGGTGAGTGTGGGTAGGTAGGGGTGTGGTGGGATGGAGGTGTAGAGATGGGGGAAGGTAGAGATGAGAGTGAGGGTGTGTTTATATTTTAGAAAAATTTGGAAAACAATAATTATTGGTTTTCTAAAAATTTCCAACTTCTTTGTAATTCTAGAAAACGGAAAATTTTCATTTTCCGTGAAAAATTTAGAAAAATAGACGAACTAAACGCGTTTTCAAAATTCTCATTTTTTTTGGAAAATTTTTCCGGAAGACGTCCCATATTTCCGCAACTAAACGCACCCTTAATATCTTTGAAACTATTGTTCATGTACTCCTATATCTCATTCAATCTTCAGTGGGTAAATTACACGGATGGTCCCTGTGGTTTAGGGTAATCTGCGTGGTTGGTCCCTAACAACTTTTTTTAACTCGGACTGTCCCTAGTTTATATTTTTGTTGCACGCTTAGTCCCTATCCATTCTAAAAAGACTAATTTACCCTTATCCATTTTTTTATTAATTAAATTTTTATTTATTTATTTATTTAATATCTTATTTAAATAAAAAATACATTTGGGCCCCTCCCTCCTTCCCCTTCAGCCTTCTTCTTCCCTCGACCATTCTCCCATCTCCGATTCCTTCGTCCCAACTCCGACGACTTCATTAAATCTCCGACATACACCAACCAATCAAACCCTCTCTTCACCAATCAAACATTCTCTTCACCGGAGAAACAATGTTTACCTCAAAAAACAAATGGCAACGAAAATCAACAAGAATTTGGTCATCGGAGGAACGTACAATGTATGATACATCTTGTCATCGCCGTTGCTCTGGGTATTTCCGACGAACAGAAATCATAAACCAAAAACCCTATCCTCTCCCTCTCTCAACTCCGGTGAACTAACCCTAACCCTTGAAGTCGGAACACCGTCGATGCCACTAGCATCTCCGCCATCTTCACCGACATCTTCAATTTGCTCTGCCAGAAAAAAAAACCACACTATTTGCAACATCTTATACAGACTCTATCACATTTTTTCTTGTTTAATCCAGTTCGATTTTGATTTCTGGGTTCTGGTTTGATTTTTTTTCTCAAGTTTGATTTTGCCTTCATTTGATGTTCGTCTGATTCTGCATCAGTTTGATTTGGTGTTTCTTCTGATTTTGGTTTGGGGATTCATTTATGGAGGGGGAGCCACCACCACCATCGATGGATTCCTCTTATTTCAGTTTTTCAAGATCGATTTTTCAAGATCGATTATTTTAGGGAAGTTCATAGCAACAAAAAAACGCATATATTTTCAGGTAAACATTGTTTCTTCGGTGAAGAGAGGGTATGATTGATTGGTGTTTGCCGGAGATTTAATGAAGTCGCCAGAGTTGGGATGAAAGAATCGAAGATGGGAGAATGGTCGAGGGAAGAAGAAGGCTGAAGGGGAAGGAGGGAGGGGCCCACATGTATTTTTTAGTTAAATAAGATAATAAATAAATAATTAATTAAAAATTTAATTAATAAAGAAATGGATAAGGGTAAATTAGTCTTTTTAGAACGGACAAGGACTAAGCGTGCAACAAAAATATAAAGTAGGGACGGTCCGAGTTAAAAAAAGTTGTTAGGGACTAACCACGCAGATTACCCTAAACCACAGGGACCATCCGTGTAATTTACCCTCAGTTGTATAATGATCATGAGGAAATCGAATTTAATATATCAGGAGGAAAGATAAGTTACCTCACTCGTCACCCTCCCTTCTCACAATCTTCCGTAAAGCTACACACACACAAATTTTGCACATGTGCAAATCTTGTATATATTGCATCGTACAATCAAATATCTTACAAGATCCACAGCTGTAAAGAAGATTTGGAGAAGCTTCACAACTATATAACTCATCATTGAAAGCCTTCACTCATCTCTCCCTTCATCTTCCCAAACTCTCTCACTCTCGTCTTCCCTCCTGATCACCAGAAGAAAACCCAGCAACAACCGAAGTTGTTGCCTTCTCCACCCCGGTCCCTCTTCTGCCTGCTACATGTGATGATAACCTGACCCAGTTGGCACAGTCCACCGAAGGAGAAGAAACAGCGACCATCACCAAGTTCCTTCCTGTCTGCATCTCATTTCGACCCTCAAACAGTTTCCAATCGTTTTTCCATACTCTTCCATCGATCTCAGGTAACATACTTTCTTCTCTAATCAAAACACGTTCAACAATCACCATGAACAGTTGGCACCTGCCATGGTGGTCGAGGGTATGAACAGTTTCCGACCGGACGATCCCGGTGACGGGTTTGGTCCTAATCAGATGTGTATAGCTCCTGACTCCATTGTTTGTCTGCCATGTGATGTTTAGGTCGACTTCAAGATTCTCGTTACAGATCCCGCTTAGAACACGAGCTTCCCGACACCGACTCTCGCAACTAACGTGAGTTCTATGGCCCCTACTTTCTTATTATCAATGTTTGGGGGAGAGTACATGTGGTTCGGTCAAGTTTTTATAATAAAAATGGATTAAAACAAGTGATTTGGACTACAATAATTATCACAAAGTATTCATAAAATATAAGCAAGAAACGTTTTGATGAAATTTCAATTTACCATAATAAATAAGAATGTTTTTTGCCACATGTCCATCTCTCATTCAATTGGCCACATGTCATTTTGTCATAATTTTAAGATATATTTATTTTCCACTAGTCATTTACTTTATTTTTTATTTCCAATTTCCAATATATCATCAATTTAGTTTCCATAAATTAAACCAATCATAATAACTATTAATTTCAAATTTGAAATTTCAATTTCAATTTCAAATAAATTTACAGTTTAAACCTTTATATTTAACATATTTTTATAATTAACATGTTTAGTATACGAATCTGACAATTAAACACATAATTTTAATTTATTATTTTTCGCATGTTTTTTTCTTATAATTTTCACTTATTTTAGATTTCAAATTCAAATAAATTTCCAATGTAATCGTTTCTATTTAACATTTTGCTTTAATCAACCCGTATAATATACGGGTGTTACAACTAGTTTCAAATAAATTTCAATTTCAAAAAATGAAGAATGAAATTTCAATTTCAAGTTTAAATATATTGTAAATTTATTCATAAATTTCAATTTCAATTTCAAATAAATTTACAGTTTTAACATTTTGTTATAATTAACCCTTTTAATACATGAGTTTGATAACTAAACACATATTTTTAATTAATTTATTTTTTGCATGTTTTTTTTCTCATAATTTTCAAATTCAAATAAACTTCCCATTTAATTGTTCCTATTTAACATTTTATTTCAATCAAACCGATATAATATACGGGTCTCACAACTAGAAACTCTATAAATGTAAACATATATATATATATGCCATGTAGTTCCACTGAGTATTAGGTTCACAAAAAGCTTAATATTCAAAATGATTGAGGATTACCAAGGTATCACAAATTGTTTATATAGATATATGTTTACATGAAATAAGCTGTTGAAGAGAGAGAGTTTATAAGCTGTGAAATTGCAAATTTAGTTAAAGTACCAGTGAGTATTATACACACATTTTACACCTGCTGAATAATAATATTAAAGGAAAAATGGATCCAACTACTTATTTGTATAAGAGATAAAAGAAACAGTAATGGATTCTGTTACTATATAGTCACAGAAGGTCAAATAGCCATATGGCTGTACTTAATCAAGACATCAAAATTATGCATATGTATATCGGACACTAAAAAAAAACTTCAAAGAAATTTAATTAAAAGTTATTAATCAACTTAAGTCCTATTAAGGCTTTAATCTTAAAATATATATATATATATATATATATATATATAAGTTGATAATAGATGGAAATTAAGTATAAATTATCAAATATGGTTTCCTTACATTTTAAAAATCATGGTATAAATTAACTATTTTGTTATCAAAATATCGATTTCGTATCAAGAATAATAAATATTTGAAGCTTTAAGAATTTCGGGTATCGTTTTTCTTAAATGGCGAATAACTGTACGTTTCTAACGAATCTAGAATGAACAACATAGGTTTATTATACCTATTCTTTGTGGGTTTATTATACCCATTCCAGATAGGTTCAATATACCTATTCTTTGTGGGTTTATTATACCCATTCCAAATAGGTTTCATTATACCTATTCCAAATACCGAACCCAATCCGTTTGAGTATTCATTATAAACTATATCCGGTTTCGCAAAGGCTAAGATCACAATACTTAGTAGAGACCTTCCGTCAAATAATCGTTAATCTGCAAGGAAACGACTAACGCTAGGTATAAGTGTCATAACATTGATCTTATAGGTACGACCGCCCGCATGGAGTTGCTAACTACAACTACGTTTGACGAGATGAATTTTGGCGCTGGCGTTAGTATTATCGAACATTGCTCCGTGTTACAACGGGATGAATGACTTTAGCATGCTCTTAAATGGAGTTGGTGCGATAATAAAGTTCAGTGTCAAGAGTTCGGTTATGATATTATCGAATAGACCTTTGGTTTTTAGATTAATAGAAACGACAACCAAAAATAAAGATTATCATATGACAAATTGACAAATACAAAATTATTTACTATTGAAGTTGGCACAACGTATACAACAGAAAAATAATCCTTTCGTGGTGAAAAATTGTCAAATTATGTTTTGAAAAAAATAAAGGTTTTATTTCTCTATAATAAATTCTTTTATAAAACTTTTATGTTAAGAATATATGGAGTCAAAACCTGTAGGACTCACCAACATCATTGTTGACGTATTTTAACATGTATTCTTAGGAAATTAAGGCAAAAAATTCACGCGAGGAGTATGGAATCATCGTCTTATGTTTATGTTCTAAATTACGTTTTATGTCCTCTTTTTGAATCGTCGAAGATTTGTCATGAAACATGTAACAAAGTAAGATATAATTATGTTGTATGTGATGTAAAACTTTAAGTGGTTGTTTAATGTTTGATATATGCTATGTTTGTGATATTCGATTTTCGTCACTCGCCCGGTGATTCCGCCATCGGCTGGGGGTGTGACAAACCCGCATGTTGATATCAAGTTGAGAATTATTGGAAGAAGGGAACAAGATGGAAGGACATATAACGTACCAACTGCTTCTGAGGTTGCCACTTTAATTGTTAGAGATATCGGTGATTCAATTGATAATAAAGATATTGTTGTTCAAACTTCATATGGTTCTCTACGGCGTATTGGTGAATTACATCCTTCATACCTTCCTCTTTAGTATCCACTATTGTTTCCATATGGTGATGATGGTTATAGAGTTGACATACCGCATCGAGGTATTACACCTTCAAGCAACAGCAAGCGGCCCAACTGTACAATGAGATAATTTTTTCTTATAGAATACATGACAAGGATCATTGTTTTTCGCTAATTCTTAATTCAAAAATGTTGTTCCAATAGTTTTTGGTAGACGTTTATACCATGATTACATTACGTAAGGAGCAAACAACAAATTCTTAGATGCGAGTCTTATGAGAAGTTACATAATCAACACGGTTCCAGGAATAAAGATATATCTAACGTCGGACAATGTGTTATCTTACCTTCTTCATTCACTGGCGGTGCACGATATACGATGCAAAACTACTTGGACGTCATGTCGTTATGTAAATGGTTTGGATATCCTGATTTCTTCATAACCTTTACATGTAATCCAAATGGCCTGAAGTTAAAAGGTTTCTTCATAACACTTCACTACATCCAGAAGATAGACCTGCTATCTTATGTTGGTTATTTAAGATAAATCTTGATGCTTTTATTAAAGACATACGGGAAAATAAAATTTTCGGCATCGTTCAAGCAGGTATTTAAAGTTGTTGTTTAATACATACATTTATTTTATTAAAATATTTTTTTTGATTTATTGACATTTTTTATTCTTTGCACAATATATTTCGTCCAATATAAATCATATGTTATTGTAACATCCATAAAATTTCATAAAAATTTAAACTTTTTCAAACAAACCAAAAATCATAATTGTTTACATTGTAGATCTCAAAACAAGTTTAACATCAGAGTTTTTCCCAAAATCACAAAACACAACATGAGGAGGTGCACGATCAAACCTTTGCCTTCCCACAATCATCTGAGGTACTTGATGATGGGTTATGAGCACTACATCATTCCTATGGTGTACATGCAAACCCTAAAACTTTGGATCTAGTTTGTCTAATGAACATGCAATAATCATCCAAAGCCATAAACCCTAGATCTAGCATGTAATAATCAAATAACATATGAATTGGGGTTTAGATCTTACCTTGATTGTTATGTAGCAATAACAATCTCAATTCCTTCTTGTAATTGGCTTCTGAAAGCTTAGTGTCACAAATGTCACACCTCTAATGGCTCACAAACACCAAGAGCAAGAGGATGACTTACGAGAAGAGAAGGAGGCACCAAAAACCGTCCAAGAACCCTAAGGAAAGATTAACCACGTTTTTGGTGCCCTAGGAGTCTTTAAATATGTGAGGCTATTAGGGTTTTGAACTAGGAAACCCTAATCTGACTGCTTAGGCCCTAAGCAGCCCATGGACTCCTCCTTTAGAGGCCTTGGACGAATTCTAATGGGTTTCCCCATAGATTTCGTCCACTCCATCCTTTATGGAGTCCATTAGCCCAATATCCAACTATCACACAATTGACAGTTCTAGTCCCCTTTATTTAATTAATGTTTTTCAGCCACAAAATTAATTCTGATTAATTCTTGACAATTATTAATTAAATAATATGATTTCTCTCTTAATATATTATTCATATAATAAATTAATAAATCATAATTATTCTCTTTTTCCATAAATCATCCTATCAAGTTGCTTTGGTGAAGGCAACCCAAAAGGACCATGCTCGCAATCGGGTCAAGTACATACCAAAATAGTTATGGGCTTAGACACTAATCCAACACTTGAAACATAACCTAAAACTGTAAGCCCAAAGCTTAGTGAGTTCCCCCAAAGTACCAACAGAACAAATAACACATATACAATAACAACATACTATGGGTTCAATCAACCATCGGGTTGGAATACCCCAGACCCCTCAACCATCAAGTTGGAATGCCAACATACTATGGGTTCAATCATCCTCGGGATGGAATACCCTAGGCCCTCAACCATCGGGTTGGAATGCCCCGGCATGTTGGCTTACGCACAAAGCAGTGAAGCCTCAACCACCGACTAAACATGTGCACATAATACAGATAAGCATACTATTAACCAGCCAATAAACAAATAAACAGATCTTACAAATCACTAAGCATAGCATCACCCTATCTACCAGAATACCGATCTAACATATCACTAAGCACAACATCATCCTATCTACCAGGATGCCGATCTAACAGATCTCAACAGTACAAAAACATGCATAACAAGATATCAATCCAAGGGCCGACATTAGTGCCTTCGACCCACAAGTACAGTGAGGAAAACTCACCTCACACTGTTGAATCACACTGAAAGCCTCCGACTGCTAGCTCACAAAAATCCCCGCACTAACACAACAAAATAATCATCCAATTAATAATTGGATTAAAATCCTTGACCAATAATCCACACTTAGGGTAAAATGGCCACTTTACCCTTTCCCTAGTTGGGCTAAGACCCAGACCCAACAATAAATAATCACTCAAGGCCCATAATTCGCCTAATTTTCCAAATTGGTCCCAACTCTTATTTGGGCCTTACTCCAAGGTCCAACACTTCACTTGGCCCAAAATACTCATAATTAGATGGACCAATAAGGGCCCAAGCATCATAGCCCAAAAGGTGGCCCAAAGCTTGAAGCCCAAACTCGAAAACCCAACAGGCTGAGTACGCGGGGCGTACCCAACTGTATGCTCAGCGTACTCTACATGGACCAGAATCGCACCATTGACCACCTACGCCCAACATACGCCTTGGTACACCCAACGTATGTAGTGGCCATGAAAAACTTGATTAAAAACTTATCTCATTCAGTCCAACGTCTAACTTTCAGATCTAGGTCCAAAAAGGTGTTCCAAACCATAAAATTTCCAACTTTATGGTCATGCATGTCTTAATAAGGCCCAACATCAAGATTCTAGCTTGTCTTAGCCACTAAAGACCCCATGCATGCACCAAAAGAGCCAAGATAGCATTTTTATGACTTATTGCACCTCATTTCTTCAGAAAGGATGGATCCTTTGGTCTTAGAGTAACACATACTCATTAACACCAAGAAAAGGGACTAAGAACACAATTTCCTCAAGGCAAGATCTAAAAGAAAAACAAGGCAAGATTGAAGCTTTATACCTTCTGGAGCTTCTTAAGAAGGTAAGAATCCCAGATCCACAAGTTGATCCTTCACCTAGGCTTCTCCAACAATCTTCTTCTTCCTCTAACACACCAAGAACACACCAAAAAAGCATACAATTGAGCTCCAAAATGCACACTCAAAGACTAGGGTTTGTAAAAACGTCCCAAGGGAGTGGAGGCTGAAAGGTGGAAAGGAAATGAGCCAATATGATGCTTAAATACCCTTCAACCCCTAAAATTTAGGGTTTCATCCTGACGTGAGTACGCTCAGCGTACACACATGTACGCTTAGCGTACTCCTCCAGCTCATATTACCAAAATGCCACTAGGGCTTCAAGGCATAATTCTTGGACTTAAGTATCAAATTGACTTCTAATTTAAAACCAATGGACGAATTTGAAAATACCTGAAAATCGGGGTGTGTCCCAACTCCCACCAAAATCGATAACTCATGCCCGCAACATATCCTCAAGGGTTTGTATCGTCCGCTCACTCTGGCCTCCGGTCTGCGGATGATAAGTTATGCTGAAGTGCAACCTCGTGCCCAGTTCCTCATGGAACTTTTGCCAAAAATGGGAGGTAAATCGAACATCACGATCCGAAATAATGGAGACCGGAACCCTATGGCGAGCAACGATCTCGCGAATATACACATCGGCCAACTTCTCGGCCGAAGAACTCTCCCGAATTGCCAGGAAGTGTGCACTCTTGGTCAATCGATCTACGATGACCCAAATAGCATCAAAACCCTTTGCCGTCTTCGGCAACTTGGTGATGAAGTCCATCGAAATCTGCTCCCATTTCCACATGGGAACCTTCAGAGGTTGGAGCTTGTGTCACACCCCCAAACCGAAACAACGAAAACGTTCGGGGGTGGAGGACGTCATGTATAGTATCACACAAATTGCATCATAGTAATCAAAGTAAACACAACCATTACATTAAATAAGTAAAATATTTACATCTGTTTGATACATATTTGTATACACCAAAAGTATAGCAAAATATAAAAAGACGTGACTCTACACGCTCCGTCTTCTCAAAAGCTGCGAGAGTAGCTGTCTACTGATTTCCTGAGAATACAAACGATTTTGAAAAGAGTATCAGCATTAAGCTGGTGAGTTAATAAACATGTTTTTGTAATGGAAACCTGTTAATGAATCAGTGAAAATGTTTGTATGTTTCCAAGAAAATCCAATATTTTCTAACATGTGTGTTCGTTACGGTGTTCCATAATGTATTGTATAATATCGTTTTGAATGAAAAACCCTCTGTATGAAAACCCTGGCTATCACCAGTATGTATAGTAGTTTTATTAATTAAAATAAAACTATGAGTTGAAATCCCCGAAATCCTCCAGTTGTAGTATGTAATAGTTCTATTAATGAAAATAAAACTAACGAATAATGAAATCCCGTAAATAAAAGGTTAGTTTATACTGTTGTGAGTTCGTATAACCATGCTTGATATGACCTAGTGACCTCTACTGGCAGGTTCTTGAGTTGTAGGAACAGCGGCTGGAGTGGTAGCAGCATGAACTGCCACTACTTGTTGTTTCTTGGAGGGCTCCTGCGAAAACTTGCCCTTGCGCTTATTCCAGAACTTTTTCTTCTCACCACTCTCCTTTGGTGGTTCGGGAATGGCTGCCACAGCTCCATGATCTACCCCATGATCTATCAGGGTCTGCGCTAGACACTTGGCGCTGTCAAACGTGAGAGGTTTTACAGCCAATACGTTCCCTTGAGTTGGGGGTGTCAATCCCCAAATGTACCTCTCAATTTTCTTGCTTTCCGGGGTGACCATCCCGAGACATAGAAGAGCCAGGTCGCAGAACCTAGCAGTGTACGCAGCAATTTCGGAACCCTTCATCTTTAGGTTCCAGAGCTCGTGCTCCAGCTTTTGCATCTCGCCCCTTGGGCAATACTCCGCAAGCATTAACTCTTTCAAACTCTCCCAACCCATGGCATTGACTACCGGCAGAGTTAAAGATTTGACTCGGCTATTCCACCAAGTCAGTGCTCTATCGGTCAAGGTGCAGGCGACGAACTTCACCTTGCTTACCTCGGGGCACGCACAGATCTCGAAAATTGATTCGATCTTCTCGAACCAACGAGTTAGGGCAATGACACCACCATTGCTATCAAAGGATTTGGGTTTTGCATTCATAAAGTCTTTGTAGGAACACTCCTTCTGGTGTCCCTGACCACCATCAAGATTATGGGGATGGGTACCACTTCCCGATCCGCTAGAGCCGCCAGGATTGATCTGCGACATTGCGGCAGCCAACGGCCGTAACTGCTACTTGGAACATAGCAGGATCGAACTGAGGAGGTGGTGGCGGCGGATCTGTCGGAGGGTTGTTGTTCTTTCTGTTGGGTCTCTTCCTGGGAGGCATCTTTCTCTAAAAGATACAAGGGGAAAATGACGATAAGCCTTCTACATTGATCATGAATCGGATATTTTCGAGCAAGATATATCTTAATCATACAACGTTAACAGAGATCTACAAATAAGGTTTACTAACATAAACAAGGAATTGCAGGTCTTTCATTTGTGAGGGTTAGTACTGCTTGTAACAATTCTGTGCAGTGTTATAGAGTTATAAAATACTCCTATAGTATTTTAACTATGTACTTCATTAGTATAGGATTTGGTGAGTTTTAGACTCGTCGCAACACCACAGTCACTCCCAAACACATGTTGGTCATATCTCGGACAAATATAGTTGATCAGGTTATATTGGCCCCACATATGACTACATAACTATTCAGGTTTAACCATAGTGCCCAACTCGCCCTAAATACTTTTATGTAATTCTTAATATGATACAGTTTCTGTATGTATGTATACTTGTATACTTCTTCTAAAATACTTATATTTTAAAAATATACTTTTAGTTCCAGAGCGCTTCGGCCCCCTTTTAGTGTTTATAGTTGTATACCATGTAAGGTTCAGTATACTTAGTTCACTATAAACAATAGCACTGATACCAATCTGTCACACCCCCAAACCGAAACAGCGAAAACGTTCGGGCGTGGAGGACGTCATGTATAGTATCACACAAATTGCATCATAGTAATCAAAGTAAACACAACCATTACATTGAATAAGTAAAATATTTACATCTGTTTGATACATATTTGTATACACCAAAAGTATAGCAAAATATAAAAAGACGTGACTCTACACGCTCCGTCTTCTCAAAAGCTGCGAGAGTAGCTGTCTACTGATTTCCTGAGAATACAAACGATTTTGAAAAGAGTATCAGCATTAAGCTGGTGAGTTTATAAACATGTTTTTGTAATGAAAACCTGTTAATGAATCAGTGAAAATGTTTGTATGTTTCCAAGAAAATCCAATATTTTCTAACATGTGTGTTCGTTACGGTGTTCCATAATGTATTGTATAATATCGTTTTGAATGAAAAACCCTCTGTATGAAAACCCTGGCTATCACCAGTATGTATAGTAGTTTTATTAATTAAAATAAAACTATGAGTTGAAATCCCTGGAATCCTCCAATTGTAGTATGTAATAGTTCTATTAATGAAAATAAAACTAACGGATAATGAAATCCCGTAAATAAAAGGTTAGTTGCTCCAAAAAAATGAAGTTGTCCAACAAATAAATGATCGTTTGTTATCATTGTTTCCCGGAGACAAAGTAAAATATTTAAGTTCAAATAGTCTCTATCAATCCTAGTTTGTTCATGATCAGTTTGATGCCAATTTATACTCCCCAGATGTTTTAAATGGTCTTAAAGTATCAAGTTTGCCAAATCACAAGTTAATTTTAAAAGTTGGTGTTCCAGCTATGTTATTAAGAAACATTGATCAGAAAAATGGCTTATGTAACGATACTAGACTACAAGTCAAATCTTTGGGTAAACGTGTTATTGAGGCAGTTATCATATCTGGAAGTAATATTGGAAACCAAATTTTTATTTCAAGAATGTCTTTAAGTCCTTCTGAAAAAAAAATTTCCTTCAAATTTCAAAGAAGACAATTTCCATTGACTATATGTTTTGCAATGACAATTAATAAAAGTCAGGGGCAGTCGTTATCGAAGGTTGGTCTGTATCTCAAAGATCCCATTTTTCACATGAACATTTGTATGTTGCCTTATCTAGAGTTCAAAGTAGAGAATGATTGAACTTGTTAATTTTAGATAAGAATGATAGACTTACAAACAAAACTTCCAATGCTGTGTATAAGGAAGTTTTTAGAAATTTATAAACGATTCGTAGTTTTTAAAGTCAAACTATTGTTTTTATTTATTTATTTTTATTACATTTCTGTTATATTTAGTTTTTTATATATCAATGCCATTTATATTATTGATTGTGTTTCTCTTTAAACTCTATTCAAATTTATATTCTGTTTTATAAATCATTTACAATCTATTCAAATTTATATTACGTTTTATAAATCATAATTATATTAGATGTCTACACATACATAATGTATATCGGATATTCAAATATATATATATATATATATATATATATATATATATATATATATATATTAATTTTAAATAATCAATAATAAAAAAGTTTTAAAAAACTTAAATCTAATTAATAATATAAATGTTATATAAACTTTTTACGGGAACCTTAGTGTATAAATACTCATCTGCCAGTTCCACCTCCACGCAAGACTGTCGAGACCTTCTTGGCCCTTCAACGGACAACGCCATAACCCCATCTAAAACCCTCCACGAAGCTGTGGTTTTCCCTCGAAAACGATGAACTGAAGAAATCCCAAGATTTTCATCATGCCTTACCCCGCAGTTTTCATCCAGAATTACCTCAGAGTATCTCTGAACCCACTCAGGACTAGTTCATTTCAGCTCCGCCGTCGCCTCCATTTAAGCCCTAGACTCATCCGACCTCTTCCTCCATCATCGAGGCCTGCGCTAGTGTTAATTTGCTCCTCGTCTTCTTCTCATGTTTCTTCTTCCAAACACCTAATTAAGAGAACGAGAAATAAAGATTCTTACTCGTTACCTTACTTTTACCAGCAAAGTTTGCCCTACGGCCGCTACGCCTACGACGAATATGCTTCCGAGGAGGAGTCTGACCGTGAAAATTTGCAATTGCCCCAAAGTTTGGTTAGTTTTATTTATGCTTTGTTTGACTGCTTTGATTCTTGCACTTTGCTTTCCGTTATCAGAAGTGCTTACAGTGAGGTTTCTGCAACAAGTATCGCAAATCGTTACAAATTTCATATAATCCGGTAGTCTTAAATTGAAAAGACAACATTTAAAAAATAACAGCAATTGGGAATTGGCATGAATATTTTTAAGCCTTATCTATTCAGCTAAAATGTCTTAAATATCGCCCTACTTTTCGTGTTGTTGATCAGGGGGCTTCCACTCTTGATAACATTGAAGAATGGCAGTGGAAGCTAACTACACTAATCCGAAATAAAGATGAGCAAGAGGTAGTTTCACGTGAGAGAAAAGACAGAAGAGATTTTGACCAACTCTCAGCACTAGCTACTCGGATGGGTTTACATAGGTATCACCTGGCCCAGTTTCTTTTCCCCATTAACTGCTGTCTAGATAAAGTAGTTTCTGGATAAATGATGTTGAAAAAATATTTGAGAAAATATCACTCAAGACTTGAAACACTTATATAAACTATTGACTGTTGGTACTTGTCTTGTTAATAATCTTTGCAGCCACCAATATTCAAAAGTAGTTGTCTTCAGTAAAGTTCCGTTGCCAAATTACAGATCAGATTTAGATGATAAACGCCCGCAAAGAGAGGTAAGTACTAATGTGGCTTGCTTTGTTGAAACTTAATGCATGCGTTTATGAGCATCCATGAATATTGCAGGTGGTTCTTCCTTCAGAATTACACAGCCGGGTTGATTATCATCTAAAATCATACCTTTCACAAAAGTCTGCTACTAGAGATGGTTATCCAAATAACACCTTACCTACATCAAGAACATCCGAGAGTCTTGTTGGTGAGGCTGATGAGCCTCTCAGACAAAGTCCTGTTGCAGAGGGAATTCTCCGGAGGAAGAGTTTTCAGCTGCGAAATAAACAACAGGATTGGCAGGTTTATCTTAGTCTTATTTGCAAAAGTATATTAGTATTGTAATTCTTACATTCCACGGATGGATATATCATATATATGCTCTTATTCTTAATATATATATATATATATATATATATATATATGTATCAGTTACTGGTAGATGCTGATGAGAAATCAATTTGTTCTGTAGGAATCTGTTGAAGGCCAAAAAATGCAAGAACTACGGAGAAGCCTACCTGCATATAAAGAGAAAGAAGCATTGTTAAATGCTATTTCCAGAAATCAGGTTTGTTTTGGATTCATGTTTCAACTTTCAATTTTTTGCGATATTTAGTTTTGAATTTCAAATTTGTGGTATAAAAATTGAACTACTGGCACAGTCTGTTTATTTTCAGTATTGTGGTATAAATATAGGGAATTTTGGGATAATAGCAAGTGTTTAATTTAATATTGACATCCTAGTTATTACAATACAGTGTAGCTTTGGTCAGGGAAAATGTTAGTGTTAACTGCTTGACTTGATATTGCTGGACATATGCAACCTAACTGTTGAGTAATTCTATCAAAACACTAGCGGATTTATAGGGAAGACTAATGTAATTCTCTCCATAGCATAAACAAACTGAGAGAGTATATTATATTATATATAATATGACAGAATTCCAAAACAATTTCACTGTTAATGATTCCAAGAACTAAGGTAGCATTTGGTTTGCACTTTGCAGTCTGCAATCACTATTGGTATTAGTTTGATAGTAGGTTGGACCGTTGGAATAAGAATGGGTATAATTACTTGAAAATTGTTGTTTGGTTATGCGTTAGGTTTGGATTTTGGTTGTAAATTATATATAGAAAAGTTCACGAAATACTTTAAAAAAAAACAAATGGCATAGTTGATTATGAAATTCTTAATTCACACTCCTAATATTCTATGGAAAGACAAAGACCTGATTAGAATTGATCTCACTTAAGCCCAATGAAAGGGTTGGTTGACTAACAATATGTGTTTCTAATACAACCGTCCTTCCCCCTAAGGGAGGAGGGAGTCATTCCCTCCCAACCCACTGAACCCACTGCCACATCACTTTTTCTCTTTTATTTTTCTTTATCTTTCCCAACCCACAACACACGGAAATCCCATCTTTCTCAACCCACTCAACCCACTCAATTTAAAAAAAATACAAAACAACTAAGGTACAAGTTTTAAAACATATGGTACAAGAGAAAATGAGAGAGAAAGTAGAGAGAGATGATGAAGTGGGTTAGTGAAACCAATTAAACAACCCGTTGAAGTGGGAGTGGTACCGGTGGTAACTCTATTGCTAATTAAGATTTTACCTTGATTGTTTTGTATTTTTTTTTTAACTGAATGGGTTGAGTGGGTTCAAAAAGATAGGGTTTCCGTGTGTTGTGGGTTGGGAAAGATGAAGAAAAATAAAAGAGAAAAAGTGATGTGGCAGTGGGTTGGGAGGGAATGACTCCCTCCTCCCTAAAAGCAAGTTTTTCCACAACATCCTTGCCTACTTGTGTTCTTCTCATGAGTAACAATATGTGTTGTGATGAGGCGTCTCCTGGGAACATCTTGCAATGTCTGCGTGTTGTAAGGTCTTGGTTTGGCATGAAGATGTAATGTAGTTCTCCCTTCTCACTGAAAGGTAATCCCCTTCCTAAAGGAAGAGTTTGAGATCATCGGATCGTGTGCAGTAACAATGTTAAAAAACGGGTGTCAAGATCAAAGTAAAATAACTATTTTATTGTCTTCATATCCATCCTCTTCATCTTCTTCAGTTAAACCTGGCTTAGTTATATTCTTCATTCTGCCTGTGAATTTTGACCAAATTCAACCAAAGATTCAGATTAAAACCCTAAAATAGACCCATGCAAATTTTAGTTAGCAATAGGAGTTTTTGGTTTATGTTTAAAATTTTTTGGTTAGTAATACCAAAATTTTCAAAATATTAAAGAAGCCTGAGCAATAGAAAGTAGTGAAATTGAAATTGTTTTGGCAGGTAATTGTGGTGTCTGGTGAAACGGGGTGTGGTAAAACCACACAACTACCTCAATACATCTTAGAGTCTGAAATTGAAGCTGCTCGTGGAGCAGTTTGCAGTATTATCTGCACCCAACCCAGACGAATATCTGCTATGTCAGTTGCTGAGAGGGTTGCTGCAGAACGAGGGGAGAAGCTTGGAGATTCTGTGAATAACTTTTCTCTCTCACACTTTTATAAAGTTTCTACGTCTCAATATTTATAATAACATTTTTTTCTTTTTTCTTTTTGAAGGTTGGGTATAAAGTTCGGCTTGAGGGAATAAAAGGAAGAGATACTCGCCTGCTGTTTTGCACTACTGGCATTTTGCTTAGGAGATTACTACTCGACAGGAGCTTGCAAGGCGTAACTCATGTCATTGTTGATGAGATCCACGAACGAGGGATGAATGAGGGTGGGTAATTTATTTATTTATTTATTATTATTTTTTTGTTAAGTATATTTATTAATTTTCATTTCATGGCAGATTTTCTTCTTATCGTGTTGAAGGAGCTTCTTCCTCGCAGACCAGAACTGAAGTTAATTTTGATGAGTGCAACCCTAAATGCTGAGCTTTTCTCCTCCTACTTTGGTGGAGCTCCAATGATGCATATTCCTGTAAGTTTCTCATGTTAACAAAAAATGAAGGCGTTTAATAATAATACTATTACTATGCCTTTATTGGTAATTTCTTGTTGGCAGGGTTTCACTTATCCAGTTCGGAGCTATTTTCTGGAGAATATTTTAGAAATGACTGGATATAGGCTGTCAACATATAATCAAATTGATAATTATGGCCAAGAGAAATCATGGAAAATGCAGAAACAAACTCTTCGTAAAAGGAAGACCCAAATTGCTTCAGCTGCGGAGGTAGTATAGGAGTATTCACTTGTTTGTTTGTTTTTTTTTAAAAAAAAAAAAAAAAAAATGTGGTTTGGAAATTGGAACAGGATGCTCTTGGAGCTGCTGATTTGAGAGAGTTAAACCCGTGGACTAGGGATTCCCTGTCATGTTGGAACCCGGATTCAATTGGGTTCAATCTTATTGAGAATGTTGTTTGTCATATATGTAAAAAAGAAAGGCCAGGTGCTATTTTGGTGTTTATGACTGGTTGGGATGATATAAATTCTCTCAAGGATCAACTCCAATCTCATCCGTTACTTGGAGATCCAACCAAAGTTTTGCTGCTTGCATGCCATGGTTCGATGGACAGCTCAGAACAGGTAATGCCTTTCCTTATTATCACCTTTAAGGAACTCAGCCTCAGCCCTCAGGTGGTGATGTTTTTTTTTTTTTTTTAATGTTTTCATTAACAGAAATTGATATTCAATAAACCTGAAGATGGCATCAGGAAAATAGTTCTAGCCACTAACATGGCCGAGACAAGCATCACCATCAATGATGTAGTTTACGTGGTTGACTGTGGAAAAGCTAAAGAGACTTCCTACGACGCACTCAACAACACCCCGTGTTTGCTTCCAGCCTGGATCTCAAAGGCTTCTGCTCGCCAAGTAAAGATCAACTTGCTCCATTTTTTTTAAATTTGTTATGTATTCATCTCATCATCTGTTATGTTATTATGGTAATAGAGGAGAGGAAGAGCTGGACGTGTGCAACCAGGGGAATGCTACCACTTGTATCCCAGATCTGTATATGATGCTTTTGCTGAATATCAACTTCCAGAACTTTTGAGGACACCCTTACAGTCTTTATGCCTCCAAATTAAAAGCTTGCAACTTGGTAGTATTTCAGACTTTTTATCAAAGGCCTTGCAGCCACCCGAACCTTTATCAGTAAGTTTCAACATTCATTAACTTTGGACCTTTCACATTAAATTGCTAAATATATTTTGTGATCATATTACAGGTTCAAAATGCTATTGAATACTTGAAAATAATTGGAGCTCTGGATGACAAGGAGAATCTTACAGTATTAGGTAATGAACAGAACAGAACAGAACACCTTGGAATTGGATTCAATTGATTTCATAATTTGGAACATTGGTTTGGGTTTGTGGCAGGACGTAAGTTGTCAGTGCTTCCAGTTGAGCCAAAGCTTGGGAAGATGTTAATATTAGGGGCTATCTTCAACTGCCTGGATCCAATAATGACTGTTGTTGCTGGTTTAAGTGTGAGAGATCCATTTTTGATGCCGTTTGAGAAGAAGGATGTAAGTAGCAAACCAACTGTCAAGATTTGATTATTAATTAAAATTTAAATTTTAAATATATAAATTTGATTTTGATTGAACTTTTAGTTAGCTGAGTCTGCAAAAGCTCAGTTTTCTGGAGGTGATAACAGCGACCACCTTGCTCTTCTTCGTGCTTATGATGGTTGGAAAGCTGCTGAAAGACAGCAATCGGGTGCAGAGTATTGTTGGAGAAATTTCCTTTCCTCACAAACTTTGAGAGCTATTGATTCTCTTAGGAAGCAGTTTTATCATCTGCTTAGAGACTGTGGTTTGGTTGAAAATATGGAGAAATGCAACACATGGAGCCATGATCAACATCTCATCCGAGCCATCATATGCTCGGGCCTCTTCCCTGGAATTTGCTCTGTTGTGGTCAGTGACAGTCAAGTCTCAAACTAATTAATGCCTCTATGTATATGATGATAATGATGTTTATTATTATTTTGGCAGAATAAAGAGAAATCAGTATCATTGAAAACAATGGAAGATGGTCCTGTATTGCTTTATTTAGTAAGTTAAGTTCATCTCACTGTTTAAAAACTTCCCGACTTCAAATTAATTAATTAATGTGTAAATTCTCGAACGTAGAATTCAGTTAATGCTCAGGAACCAAGAATTCCATATCCATGGCTTGTATTCAATGAAAAGGTGAAAGTGAATACTGTCTTTCTAAGGGATTCAACAGCTGTATCCGATTCTGTGGTTCTCTTATTTGGAGGCACCGTTTCCAAAGGGGCCATGGTATGTTCCTTTTCCTTTGTTTTTTTCATTAATGGAGTTTTTAGGCATGTTTTTATTTTTTTATTTATTTATTTGGATAGGATGGACACTTGAAAATGTTGGGGGGTTACTTGGAGTTCTTCATGAAGCCTGGGTTAGCAGCCACTTATCTGACCTTAAAAAGAGAGCTTGATGAACTCATCCAGATGAAGGTAAACAAACCATCTAACCAGACATGAAAACATTTCCTTCATTCTTGAATCTTAATTCCTTCATTCTTGAATCTTAATGCTAAATTAATAAGACATACGAATTGCAGCTTTTGAATCCGAAAATAGACATTGGCAACAAAAACGAAAAGGGACTAGTGGAGGCTCTAAAACTGCTAGTATCCGGGGACAGATGTGAGGGTAGATTTGTCCACGGTCGAAAAGTATCACCAGTTGTTTTAAAGAAAGAAACAAAAAATAAAAAAGCCGCATCCATATCTTCAACAAGTGGGAGTGTGGCAGAGCATGATAACTCCAAGAATCACTTACAAACAATGCTTTTAAGAGCGGGTCATCAACCACCAAGCTACAAGACATCACAGTTGAAAAACAATAAGTTCCGGTCCACTGTGGTTTTCAATGGGTTGGATTTTGTCGGGCAGCCATGTGGGAGTAAAAAACTTGCTGAAAAAAGCGCTGCCTCTGAGGCTCTCCACTGGTTAACCGGTGAGACCCATTCATCAAAAAAGGCTATCGACCATATTTCTTCCTTATTACAAACAAACAAAAAGAGGCGCTGAGCCCCATCCCCATCGCAAAACCTTTACCAACCAAGGTAAGTAAGTACTAAATTTACACATTTCGTCACTGTGCTGTGCTGTGCTTTGTTGTTTTTTACTGCTGTATCTTCGTCATGCTCTTTTTGTTTTGTTTAATTTTAGGGTTTGGAATTGTATCCAAGATGAAGGCGTGCAAAATGGTCATTTGTACGAATTTAAAGCCTGAGCTGTTCCCAAAAAGGCTAAAATTTATCTTCCGGGACCATATCTGTAAAAATTAACAAAACAAGGACGAAAAGTGCAGTTTACCCTAAAATCAATGATACTTCTAAGTGTTGTGACCGACAAATTTGCTTCCATTTTTATTTATTCATTTATTCCTTTTGGAGGGAAAAATAGTGTGTATCATTACAGTTAGTTAACAAATTTATGTAAAGAAAACTATCGTTTTATTTGTTCTTAATTCTTAGTATGATATTGGGAATTCGAAAATTCATATCTTAATTTATAAAACCAAATAAGAAGATGCATGGTGTTAGTTGTGTAAAAGCTCCAAAGCTTTTAGCAAAGTGGATCTAAACATTCGAACATCAAGCTTTACATTCTGTTGAACCAGATAAGTAGTCCTAATTGCATCCCACCCTTGACTGTGTATCACCATTGGATCTCTTAAAACGACATCATCAGCCGCGTATCGTCTTGCCAAGGAGCTCTCTTTCACTCCTATACTATACTTTAGATACCTCAGCTTGGGTCCCCAAAGTCCGTTTTCACAAACCCCTCGATCCCACCAAGTGGCACCACTTGCACCACCACCGCATTGTCAGGCAGGAACACCATGTTTGTTAGTCCTGCTCCATGAACTCCCAACAAAACATCACAAGAGTTCACAATTGGAGCAAAGCTTGAAAGATTAGTAGTAAGAGTTACATTGGCCAACACTACTTGGTAACCTAGCTTTTGAGCCATTTTCACAATACATGCTTCGTTTGTTAGTCTTCTGGTAGCTTTTCTTGATATTATCATCAAACGAGGCCTTCTATTATGAATATGATCATTGGAGTTTAGCTTTATGGCTACTTGTCTTTCCAAAGAGTAAGCAGACCTCAAGAAGTCACGGAAGTCTTTAATGGAGTACCCGTTGAGAGACCTTGATGTGTCTATGCCTAGCTCTTTATGTGATCTGAGTCCAATGACAACGTCTTGGAAGCAATGGACTTGATCATCATTGTCAATATCGACAACTTGATGATACGAAAGTTGGTTGAGTAATACTTGGAATTTTGTTATCCACCAACCTTTGTAATTCGTCGCAAGGAGATGGACTTTTCGATTAAAAATCCGTGAATTTGTGAACAGTGGAATTATGATATCAGAAAAAGCATGGAAATGGTTCCCAGAAAAACCAGCCATGGAGAAAAGGATGGTTGGATCGGTGTGAGTTTTGTTGCACTCAGGCCCGTGACTTGGTTTTATGGTCCATTCCCGAACGGATTTCATTGCATCCGTTCCTTTTCTAGGGTAGGGTCTTATCAACCATGACTTATTTCCAGCTGCTAATGAATTGCTAGTAAAAATGGTTGAGCTACGCCCATGAATTCTTATGATCCCTTTCATCTTGCAGTAATCTGAAAATGCTTCCGAAAAATTGCAATCTGCCAATAAAAAATAAATTGAGACAAACTAGGATGGTTTAGTGAGTTATTCCCGGATTATTTTTTGTAGAGCTTTGGGAGCTTTAAACTTTTGGTTTTTACGTAATTTTACACCTTTAAAAGCTAACAACTACTTTTGCCCAACAATTTTGCACAAATACAAGCTACAGATTCCGACTAGTAATGCCAAACACGCATGTAGATTTCTTAGTAAAGAAAAGCAATATACCAATGGTGTTGTGCAATTCACGAGAATCATCGAAACTATGGTTTCTACTTGGTGTTGTTTTAACTAATGGCTCGGTGGTTTTAGTCTGATTGACGTGTGATGCACCCAACGGCTCAATAATCATCTTTCCATCTTGCTGTTGGACTTGGGATGCACTGAGAATGACCATGTCTAGATTGCTATGTGTCGACACCTCCAAGTTCACTGCAAATTGAAGAAGCTAACGATTGAAATATATGCTTGTTTAATTTCAGCATAATATTTTGGAACAAGAACTTACAAATCGATAGATGGAAGCTGGGCCTAAAAAGAGTACAAAGAGTGAATGCAACAAAAATGCATACAACAAATGCACAATTCCCTAATCTTTTCTGCTCATTCTTGCTAAAACTTCTACCAAAAATATGATCATACATATTTCCCTTTTGTCAACTGCTTCTACTAGCTTACTACCTAGCATGACTTGTTTTTAAGGAACAGGAGATTGTGTTGGCAGTAGCTAGGGCCTAGGGGAGGTGACATATAGTTTTAGTTTAGGAAAAACCAATAGGAAATTAATTGACTTTTCGAATGTTTGGTATTTGGTACACGCGATGATAAAATAAACGAGTCTAACTACTGGATTCAGGACGGGTCGGGTTGACGGATTCATCATCATGCGTGATTGAAAATTGTTAGCAACATTTTGCTTGAAAAGAACCAACCACCTACGCCTTGTAGTTATTAAAAAATGTAATTAAAACAACTTTTGCTGGCATGTGTATCCAAGATAACCCTAATCCCTTAACTTCCTCCCTAAGGCATCCAAGGCACCCTTAGAGCCCAAGGAAACCATGAGAGCATCTAGAATTCGTTCCCCCTATTATAGGAAGGTTCTAGAATTGCCCAATGCTCAACTATTGAACATTGACACCTTTAGTCCCTGCAGTTTTAATTAATTCCTTTAATCCCAAAATTAATTCCAAATTAGTTTCTGATTAAATATTAATTAAACAATATGATTTCTAATTAATATATTATTTCCATAATACATTAGCAAATAATTTATTTTGATTTCTAATTAACTTATTAACCAAGTAATAAATTAATAAATCATTCTTCTCTCTCTAAAAGTTATCTTATTCAATTGCCAGGTTTGAAGACAACACAAAAGGACTGTGCTACTATCAATTCAAGTATATACCAATTATAGTTATGGTCTTAGAAACCTAATCGAACATATGTGTCATGGGTGTGATGGTAATACCCATGGGTAACATTTGGGTCATAGGTCCATATGTCATCCATGAGTGGTTGTGAAGGAATTTGGAGCTTGAAGAGGGTGGAGTAAAGAAGACCCATGGATGACATATGGGTCATGTGGTAATACCCATGGATGACATGTGGTAGTTGGTTATAGTGTGATGGTAACACCCATGGATGACATATGGGTCATATGATACTTATATGGGTCATGGGTCAATATGGTAGTTGCTTATAGTGTCATGGTAATACTCATGGATAACATATGGGTCATTGGTCAATATGGTAGTTGCTTATAGTTTCATGGTAATACCCATGGATGACATATGGGTCATGGGTCATGTGGTAGTTTCTTATAGTGTCATGGTAACACCCATAGATGACATATGGGTCATGGGTGTGATGGTAACACCTATGGATGACATATGGGTCATGGGCTGCTTATAGTGTCATGGTAATACCCATGGATGACATATGGGTCATGGATCAAGTTATAGTTGCTTATAGTGTCATGGTAACACCCATGGATGACATATGAGTCATGGGTCATGTGGTAGTTGCTTATAGTATCATGGTAGCACCCATGGATGACATATGGGTCATGGGATGCTTATATGGGTCATGGGTCAATGTGGTAGTTGCTTATAGTGTCATGGTAATACTTATGGATGACATATGGGTCATTGGTCAATATGGTAGTTGCTTATAGTGTCATGATAATACCCATGGATGACATATGGGTCATTGGTATGTGGTAGTTGCTTATAGTGTCATGGTAACACCCATGGATGACATATGGGTCATGGGTGTGATGGTAACACCCATGGATGACATATGGGTCATGGGATGCTTATAGTGTCATGGTAATACCCATGGATGACATATGGGTCATGGATCAAGTTATAGTGTCATGGTAACACCCATGGATGCCATATGGGTCATGGGGTGCCACATTAATGAACATAATATTAAAGTTATTCAATTTTAAGAAACATAAGTTACTTTAGTTCACCTGGATGACGCGTCTTTCATCTTTCCCGAAGTCGTAGGTTCGAATCCTACCTCCTTCAATCTTTTTATTTAACTTCGTCTTTTTCATTTAAATTGTCAAAGTTCCACTTTGACCCATAAAAGGTTATAATGTTTGAATAATTTGTTTTGACACAACTACCCTTAATCACATATTTGGAATGATTTCAAGGGAACTTTGGTCTTCTTGCACTGCACATCGTTTAGTCGCCATGATGGTTCTGATGTCATGCAGTCGTTTCAGTGCTTCAACCATTCAGAATGTATCAAATCTTCCCGATAGTAAAACTACAGACGAACATATAAACCCCCAAATCGACGATAGGTAATCGCTCTAAAAATCAATTTTCCCTGATAATATTGACGTCGGTACTTAGTCGACGACCAGAGCATCATAAAGTAAGGTTTTTTTTCCTTACCTTGTTACACCGTTTTTCACAATTACGCCTAATTTAAAAAAAAATTGAAATCAACTAATGTAATGTGTATTTTGTAAGTAGAATGTCGAATACAAGAGCTTGTAGTTCGTTGGATGATCTTCCAATAGAGATTTTGAGTCGGATTATCGTAATGTTAGGGTTAGAATCTGTAAAAGACATCATCTCTACAAGAATTTGGTAATTATCACTAAACATCAACTAATGAATGTTTATTTGAAGAAATATAACTTGATTTATTAGTTATTTACTGTATATTTCAATTTTTGAAGTTCAAAAAAGATGTATGCAGCGGGGGGTGATCCTCCAGTGTTCAGAACAACATCCCTGCACATGATTGAAGGGGTGGTTCCGAAACATCTTAATGCTGATTTATTTATATGCACATGTGCAATGCATAATAACATTGAAGCCATGTTTAGACAAGGAGCGGTATGTGTAATTTCAGTAATTTCATGTAATTTGATTTCATTTATTAAATTTTAGTGTCATTGATGTTAATGATATTGTTATTCTGTTAACATGAAGAGTGCTTATGTAATGGCAATTTTGATGTCGGAATGAATTTGATGAGACAAGCAGCATATGAAGATCATTTTGAGACAATTTATTTGTTTGGAATGATCCACATTTCAAGAGGGCCTCCTAAGTGTGATCAAGGTATGTATGGTATATATGTACATTAAATTTTGTATATATTTAATTAATACATGTTTATAGTTTGGGGTTAATTTTTAGTGTTGTGTTGTATAATATTTACTGTTATGTTGAAACGGCTACATTGGATTAATTGATAGTTTTTTTAATGTGTAGGTTTACAACTACTTGATGCGTATTTTGGCTGGGCAGTTCCAGATCATGGGGAGTACATAGGTGTTGTTGATAGTGCCAGAGATTTGTTGAAGACTTTTGATGTTGTTCATATACTTACAACGAATAACATCACATTCCAATGTGAAGAGACACTTCATTCTGTTAAAGGGGCATTTGCGGTAGGACATGAAGAAGATGAGGATCCACAAAGGTATACCATGGTTTGCCGTTGGTATGTGGAGTACGGTAGGTTTTGTAGTTTTCTTAAATATATACATGGTTGATAATGGACAATAATAGTTTATTAAGTATATATTAATGACTTTCAATCTTAGTGTTTATATTAATATCAGTGTTTATATTATATTGTATATGTAGCTGGATATACTTTTATTTTATTTTATGTTGTTATTTTCTGGTAAAAGGGCATTTTGGTCATTTTATTATGCTATGGTGTTTGAGTAGTTAGTTCATGTTATATGTTGTTTTGTTATTAAGGGACTAAAAGTGAAACATCCCAAAAATCATGACCAAAATTTTTGTTTTTAAATCATAAATAAACCATAGTTATCAAAATCATCTCATCCAAAATATTAGTCACAGTATCTCAAAACATCATTTCAAAAACACATGTCAATATATCAGAGTAAAACATCCCAGGCTAAATATCATGGTGTGTGCACTGCAGTCATCCGGAGCTCTTCCCTTTGCTACCAGAAGTACCTGAAACCAAAACTGAAAACTGTAAGCACGAAGCTTAGCGAGTCTCCCCAAACTACCACATACCATACACATAAGAACATAATCACATATAAACATATCGTGGGCCCCACCCGACATCGGACAATGTCCGACATCGGGCCCCGCCCGACATCGGACCGAACTCCGGCATCGGGCCCCGCCCGACATCGAACAAAGCTCGGTATACATATAAACATATCAACAAATACACATAAAATAATCACATAACATAAACATATAAAAATTCCTCGGGCCCCGCCCGACATCAGAACGAAATCCGGAAGCATACAAACATTCCTCGGACATTGCCCGACATCAGACTGTAATCCGGAAATATACAATACAAGCACATGCAAGAATCACGAAGACATCAAGCATACAAACATTCCTTGGGCACCGCCCGACATCGGGTCGAAATCCGGAAACATATAAACCTACATCGGGCACTGCCCGACATCAGACCCTAGTCCAGTACATACTAACATACATATACGAGCCGACATTAGTGCCTTCGACCCGTTCATACAGGAGGAAAACTCACCTCGCAAAGCTGAATGCAAAATCTCACAGTAAGGAATCTTTAACGGCTGCCCCGACGACTCCCTGAGCTATCATTACCAAAATAACACTTAGTCAAAAACCAATAATCCTTCTTAGGGTAAAATGACCATTTTACCCCTGATCTAATTTGGTCCATGCCTAAGGCCCAAAACCATAACATGAAAGGCCCAATACTAGGTAGACTTCCCAAGCCCGCTAACGACCCATCAATGGCCCAATTTTCTAAATTGGTCCCAACCCCTCTAATGGGCCTAACACTAGGCCCAAAATAAGACATAGTCCATTAAAGCCCAAATGATGATCTACTAAGGCCCATAGCAGTAAAGTCCAAGAAAATGCCCCAATCACAGAAAGCCCAAACCACAAAACCAAGTCCAAGGCAAAAAGGTCTGCAGTCCCACTGATGCCCCGAACGCACGATGTTCCCTGGTGGAGCGCTGGACGTTCGCCACCGACTCAGATCGCAGAACCAAATCCGAACATAGGGCGTTCTGTAACCCTACGCGGCGCGTTCGCATGTTGGTTCCAAAAAGGCTTATTAAGGACTTAATGCTTAAAGCCATGCTATCCAAACGTAGATGTAAGCCATATAGGACTTCTAGAATCATAAAGTCACAGACTTGGTGACTTTGCATGCCCCCAAAAGTCCCAATCTCAAGAAATAGCAATCAACTTCCATAAAAGGGGCTTAATCTCATGCATGGGCTCATCAAGACCCTCCAGTTGGTAAGTTTTCTGTCTTAATGACTCAAATAGCACCAAGGGTGGCAACCCTAAGCCTAGAAATGGATTTGGAACAATAAAGCTTCATTCTTGGGACCAAAAAGGTCCAAAAACCCACTACAAAAGATCTAAGTATTCATGAAGCAAGTTTTGAACTTTTTACCTCCAGTGAGTGCTAAATGATGATGATAACTCAGATCCTTAATCTCAAGCTACACAAATTCTCCTTCAATAACTTCCTCTTCCTTCTTCCAAGGCCCCAAGCTACTAAAATGGACTTCACAAGATCAAGATCACACAAAGATGAAGACGATTAGGGTTTTTAGGGTTTCTGAGTTAAAGAGGCTGGTAAGGAGGCTGAGGTATGGGACATAATGTTCTTTATATAGGTCCCAAACCCTAAAAGTTAGGGTTTGAATTCTGTACGTGAACGTAGCGCGTTCCTCAGGGGAACACCCCGTGTTCGGGCTCTGCCTCCAAAATCCCGAATTGGCAGAAACAATCCCTCCTTCCTTCAAACTTGCTAACTACAAGGTCTAAAAGCAATAATTCAACATATAAGGGACCAAAATATAAATAATACCTAGACTGAGCGTTATAATTCTCCCCCACTTGAATCAGACTTCGTCTTCGAACTCCGTCGCCTCGAACAACTCAGGGTAATGCTCCCTCATTTCCTCATCGGGCTCCCATGTCCATTCCGATCCCTTTCGGTGCTGCCACTATACCTTAACCAACCCCACAAATTTATTCCTCAAGGTATTCTCCTTTCGATCGAGAATCGCTATCGGTCTCTCAATATAATTCAGACGGTCATCCACCTGAATATCCTCCAAGGGCACAATTACAGAATCATCCACTAAGCACTTCCGCAGTTGAGCGACATGAAATGTGCTATGAATCTGACTGAGCTTTGCTGGAAGATCAAAACGATAAGCAACCCGGCCCACCCGGGCCAAAACCCTGATTGGACCGATGTACTTGGGGCCCAGCTTGTCCCGCTTCCTGAACCGGATGAAACCTTTCCAAGGTGATACCTTTAGGAGAACCATGTCCCCTACCTGAAACTCTGTCGTCATAGCTTTTCTGCCGACTCTGAGCAGTCTGGAGCCTGCTCCGGACCTGCTGGATCATCTCGGTAGTCTTGAGTACCACCTCGGTACTCCCCATGACTCTCTGACCGACCTCGCCCCAACAGATCGGGGTCCTACACTTCCTCCCGTAGAGCATATCGAAGGGAGGTCGATCTATGCTAGCGTGATAACTGTTGTTATATGAAAATTCCGCTAACGGAAGATACGTATCCCAACTCCCACCAAAATCCAACACGCATGCGCATAGCATATCCTCCAGAGTCTGAATCGTCTTCTCACTCTGCCCATCCGTCTGAGGGTGAAAAGCTATACTGAAGTGAAGACGAGTACCCATATCGTTATGGAACTGCTTCCAAAATTTGGAAGTGAAGCGAACATCTCGGTCTGACACAACCGAAACTGGCACTCCATGACGTACCACCACCTCGCGTATGTAGATATATGCTAGCTTCTCAGTAGATATACTCTCCTGGATCGGGATGAAATGAGCACTCTTGGTCAACTGATCCACAATGATCCAAATTGAATCCACTCCACGTGCGGTCCTGGGAAGCTTTGTGATGAAATCCATAGTGATGTCTTCCCATTTCCACACAGAAATCTCTAACGGCTGCATCTTTCCGTGAGGTCGTTGGTGCTCGGCCTTGACTTTCCTGCAAGTCAAGCATCTCTCTACATACCAAGCTATGTCCCACTTCATGCAGGGCCACCAATAATCAAGGCGAAGATCCCAATACATCTTCGTCACCCTGGGATGAATGGAGAATCTCGACTTGTGAGCCTCCTTCATCAGAACCTGGTGTACAGCGACCCAGTAAGGAACCAAAACCCTCCAATGTAGGGTCAACAACCCACGACTGTCGTAGTCGAAGGAGGCCACATGCCCTATAATCCGCTCACACTTCCGGTGTTCCTCCTTCATACCCTCGACCTGAGCCTCCCGAATCCGCTCCAACAGTGGAGTAATCACTGTCATCCTCAGGCATATATCCCGAATTGGAGCCGCGACCGCCTTGCGGCTGAGTGCATCAGCCACTACATTGGCCTTCCCCGGGTGATAAAGGATCTCATAATCGTATTCCTTCACCATATCTAACCACCGACGCTGCCTCATGTTCAGATTCGGCTAGTCCATCAGATACCCCAGGCTCTTGTGGTCTGTGTAAATGGTACAACGAACCCCATAGAGACAGTCTCGCCAAAGGGCGAAAATATAGCCCCCAGCTCCAGATCATGCGTAGGATAGTTCGTTTCATGAGGCTTCAGCTGCCTTGATGCATATGCAATCACGCGTCCCCGCTGCATCAGCACTGCACCCATACCCGTGATCGAAGCGTCACAATAAACCACGAAATTGTCGACGCCCTCCGGCAAAGTCATAATCGATGCCTCGCACAACTGCTGTCTGAGAGTCTCGAAAGCTGCCTGCTGCTCAGTCCCCCAACGGAATGTCACCGACTTCTTGGTCAGTCGGGTCAATGGGATAGCGAACTTGGAGAAATCCTAGGTGAATCTCCAATAGTATCCCGCCAGACCAAGAAAACTCCGAATCTCGGATGGAGACCTCGGAACCTCCCACTGCATCATGACCTCTACCTTGTCCGGATCGACCAGGAGACATCAGAACCTCCCACTGCTGCGACCTCTCGCCCTGAATCACTAACCCTTCCCCACTTGGGGTCCAAACTCGCACTAGATGTTGCTTGCAGTCAATCACTGCCCCGTTGGGGCTCAACCAGTCCGTACCCACGATAACCTTATTCCCTCGCAAGGGAATAGGGACTAAATCCACAGAAAACTGCTCATCAAACAACTGCAGTGTACATCCCCGATGAACCCTCGCAACCCGAACGGTCCTATTATCCGCTATCTCTACATCAAGTGGACAGTCTAGCTCTCGTGGAGCCCCTACAAATTGCTTGCTGAGCGCGAGCGATACAAAAGATCGGGTAGCCCCCGAATCAAAAAATACCAGAGTAGATATACCGTTCACAAGGAACGATCCTATAATGAAACAAATAAACATAAGCAATAAATCAATATGAATAAAGAGATAAGAAGAAGATACATACCCGTCACAACATCGGGAGCTACACGTGCCTCCTTTGCTGTCAGCTGGAAGGCCCTACTCTTCGCCACAGGTGCCTCTGTCCGGCCCTGACGGCCGCCGGTAATCCTCAATGTAACAGGAGCGGGTGCTGCCACCTGTCCTGTTGCTGCTAAACTCGGACACTGGGACCTCTTGTGGCCCCTCTGATTGCACTGAAAGTAAATCAGATCAGATATTGTCGTGGTGGTGGTGGTAGCAGTACAGTCCTTGCTCACATGACCAGTTCGGCTGCACTTAAAGTAACCCGAACTACCCGCCCTGCATGCCCCTTCGTGCATCTTTCCGTACTTGCCATCAGAATAATCATCTTAACTTGAGGGATCACACACACTATAAGTTCCGTGGATTCATATCAGCTCTCCTTGACTCAAGTACGGATCCTATGCTTTCAGTAGTATGGGCCCATACTACCTTCCACATCTATCCGTACTTTCCTCAAGAATTGCCTCAACTCCACCAAGTCCCTTCTACTAACCTCCTAAAAATGTCTTGAAAACCCTTGAAGGTTTGAGAAACGATTTCCTTTGGGGAGGCGACCATTCTGATACGAAATTTCCATGGGTAAAATGGGATAACGCCCTTTATGATAAAGATATTGGTGGTTTAGGTATTGGTTCGCTTGAATCCTTGAATGTTGCATCATTAGCGAAGTGGTATTGGCGTCTTAAAGTTGAACAAGGGGCGTTATGTACATTGATAATCAAGAGTATTCATGATGATAGATATTGTTTGGCTGTAGGAAATGATATTAAATCAGGTCATACTTAGAAACGGATCGTTCGTGAATGGACCAATCTGAATGATTATTGACTTGCTCCTCGAACGCTCATCAGGAGGAAAATTGGAGACGAAAAAGGCACTCTCTTCTGGTTAGATTGGTGGATAGGGGACAAACCTCTTAATCTAGAATTCCCTAGATTATTCAATCTAGATTATAATAAACTAATCACTGTGGAGGAGAGGTTACACTCAAACGGGAGACTTTAGGACTCGAGGAGGGAGTTGCGTACTGGTAGAAGTATGGAGGAATTGAATCGTTTGAATGACACTCTTTCAACGGTTCAATTGGAAAATAAGGTTGATAAGTGGAGTTGCTCGGGTGATCCAAATGGTAAATTTTTGGTGAGTTGGGTTCGTGGGAAGGTGAATTCGGCGCAACATACTCGGAATGGAAAGAATATATGGTATAATTGGATCCCTAAGAAAATCAATATATTTGTTTGGAAAGTAATCAATGACAAAATTACTGTCAATGATAAATTGGGAAAAATGGGTATTAACCATCATTCTGTTAACTGTGATGTTTGCAATGTCAAAGAGGAATCATTAATTCATGTGTTTATTGAATGCGATATGGCAAAAGAGGCGTGGGATAGAATTCAGGTGTGGTGGGATATTTCTAATCGAGTCTGTAGCTCTATGGAGGATATTCTTTGTTGGATGGAGGGTGAAGCGAGGAATAGTGCACACTTAAAAGCTTTGCTCTCTGTTGGGGTTGCTACTCTAATCGCGTTATGGAGGAATAGAAACAAGGCAACTTTCTTGAATCAATCGAAGAAGGCGGAGGACATTATTGTCCAAATCCAAAAGGAATCTTTCATTTGGACTGAGAATAGGTTGGCTAAAGTGGCGATAGATAGGAGTTTGTGGATATCTTCCCCTAGACTAGGCTTTAATCCTATGTAATTGTGTTGTTTCATGGCCCCCAGTTCCTGGCTGGGGTTTGCCTTCTTTATAAAGTTGCCTTTTCAATATATATATATATATATATATATATATATATATATATAAACTTAGGTTCAAATGAGAACAATGATGTAATCGAGAATGCGAGAACTAATCTGAGCATCATATTTCTTTTCGCCACAAAATGCTCCAGTGTACCGACACGACAGAGATGTAATTTTCAAATGTGAATATAATTGTAAGTATAGTTAGATATGAATCCACCACTATCTCTACCACCACCTCTGCCACATGACTGCCACCATCTCCGTCACCAACCACCACTACCACCTCAGCCATCGTCATCACCACTGTCATCGTTACCAACACCTCTGCCATACACTGACACCCGCACCATCATTACTACCACCACCACCTTTGACATCCCTACCACCATCATCTCTGCCATTGCTGCCAGAACTACCCCTACCACTATAACCACCACCACCAATACACCCACTACCACCGTCACTGCTACCACTGCCACCGCCACCACCTCCGCCTCCAACCGCCATATTAATATATGAATAATCACTTTTGAAATGACACAAGCTTATTCATATATGAATAAGTATATAATTATTCATATATGAATATCCGTCATCGTCACTAACACCCCTGCCACCACCGGCACCACTACCGCCACTGCGACAACCACCACCACCTTTGCCATCCCTACACAACCATCTTCACCACCGCTTCCACCACCACCCCCACCACCGCAACCACCACTGCCACTGCCATCACTACCCCTATCATCGTCACTATATTCACCACCAACCGTCATATTCGTATATGAATAATCACATGTGAAAAGACACATACTTATTCATATATGAATAATTATATACTTATTTATATATGAATATTATATGTTACATCATCCTAGTAGGCTAAGATTCTTTATCGACAAATTTGAAATATGTGATCCAGATTTGTTCTCACGTTCTCAATTTCATAATTTTTCTTATTTTGAACCCTCTCATTATATATATATATATATATATATATATATATATATATATATATATATATATATAGAGAGAGAGAGAGAGAGAGAGAGAGAGATAGGTTCAAATGTTTCCAACAAATATTGTGTGCCTAAATGCACCAATGAGAATTCAAGAAATAATAAATAATTAAATAAATCAATAAAGGGTATTTTGGACCTTTTGTACTTTTAATTAAGGAAATCATTTAATTGAAATCCGACAATTATGGAAATAAAGTAAATATATTTGACCTAGTTCTTCACCTCCGTTTACTGCCATCATTTCCGTCTGCTGTCATTGATCTAAACCATTTCAATCAGCCTTCATCTTCCAGATTTTCGTTTCAGTTTGAACACCGATGGATGTTTGATTAGAGATAGCTTCAACACGAATCTTGAAGAGGAAGGGGTTCGATTTGAAGACAGGGGATGATTTAGTATCAATTATCTATTAATTACATTTTGTAGATCATCTTTCCCCTTCGTCTCCTCCGCCCTTTTCTCCCACAATGTCTCTTTCACCACCACCCAATTCTCCAATCCTAATCCTAAATCCTACAAACTAAACAATCGAAGAAACCTAACTGTATCCGCACTAGGAGCCGACACATTTGATGGAACAACACTGGCAGTCATCGGAGGCGGCTCAGTCGCAGCAATCGCCGCCGCAATTTCACTCGCAGACCCCGAGAAGCGCCGACAGTTGCAGGCGGAGGAGGTTGGCGGTCAGGTTCACGTTTCATCGGGATCGGGATCTTTCTTTCCAGGCTATTTTGTTGAAGAAGTCCATCAGGTCCACTTTTCCTCATTTACCCTTCGTTATCTCTTATTGCATCTAACTGTAAACGAAATATTGTATCTCTACTTGCTGTTTGTAAATCTTGTAACATATTGGAAGCATTTCTGAAAAAGATATACGTTCATTACTTGTTCTCTGTTGATTCATTGAATCTAAATTTCAACAAGTTTTAATTGTTTTAACCCAGTGTACGCAATCATTTTTTATTTATTTATCGATGTTTTAGTCGGCGACGCGATGTTGTAGATATGTTACTGTAATGAGATATATGTATGTATATTTGGTTCATAATGAATAATTCCATAGCATTTTGAGCTTGATAATTTGTTGAAGTACATGAAAATATTTTCTTTTAGATCTTAATACGGTTGTAGATTTGATTAATGTTTTTGAGCTCTCGTATTATTACTTCTGTTATCTGAATTTAAAGCTGATTGATGCTTCTTTAAAGCTACAAGAAAAAAATTGACCCTGATTTCTTTATCTCTTGTTTATAGTAAGCAATGGCGATTCCAAAGCTTGATAAGAAGATCGTCAAGAAAAGGGTCAAGAAGTTCAAGAGGCCATACAGTGATTGGAAAATCTGTGTCAAGGTACACAATCTATCTCTATAATCTTCTCATTATCATTGAATCACCCTGTTTATTTGCTCAAATCGTGTTTATAATAGAATTGGTTTCCATTCTTGTTATTGGTCTCGATTCTAGAATGGAATATCGAATTCTAATTTTATAATAGAATTGGTTTCCATTCTTGTTTATAATAGAATTGGTTTCCATTCTTGAATGGAATATCAAATTCTAATTTTGTCAGAGTAGAATCTTGAATTCCTTGTCAACTTAAGCAGTGAATTACCGTAACCAATTCTGTCAGAATAGAGTTGGTTTCCATTCTTGTTATTGGTCTCGATTCTTATAGAATGACATCCTAAATAATGAAACATTACATTCTTTCAGAATAATATACATTACAAGTTTAGGGATGATTGTTAATGTTGGTTTGTAGAAATTATAGTTATATTCTATTTGAATGTATATCACATTCTATCAGAATTTATTGTTTTATTCTATTTAATGCACTAAAATTTTTAATATTTGAAAGTTGATTATGTTTTCTTTGTGAATTTAGGTTTTGAAGATGTTGCCATTAATGTGGAAAATGAAGAAAACATGGAGAACAATATTGTATTCTAGCAGAATGTATTCTGTCAGAATTTATAAATTGTTATTTTTTCAGAATGTATTAGTGTTTTTGTTAGATTTTGCGGTTTTTTTTCTTTTTTAACCATTTTTAGTTTTAATCTTTAAGAATAAATGTAATCCTTAAACCATTATTAGTCATAATTTTTTTAGAATGAATGTAATATTTGTTATAGTTTTTTTCTTTACGGATGAATGTAAATAGTGATTCGTAAAGAATAAAATTCGTATTCTTTAGAAAATGTTATTCTTAATAATATGTTGTATAATTATTTAAGCATGTTTAATATAAAAAGTATCTTGAATTAAACAATATTCTGCCAGAATAAAACAACAAATTTATTTACTAGTTTATTGTTGACTTTTTGTTATTCTGACAGAATAAAGTCGGTTATTATTAAAAATAATATTAAAATTTAATTAGAATTAATTTAAAATTGTCAGATTTTTTAAAAATAAGGGAATCAATGATCTCTTAAAATCTGAAAATTTCCTTTTTTAAAGTAGGTTAATCGACCAAAATACCATTTTGCTGAAATTTGTGTGATTATATGATACATGCTACCCTATTGTAATATCATAGACCCTCAGATCATAACTGTTGATTCTATTCATCCGGTGGTCCAGATCTGTGCATTCTGGCACACAATAGTTAGTAAAAACAAAATAACCTAAGCCTATATATATATATATATATATATATATATATATATATATATATATATATATATATATATATATATAGGGTTACGATTAAATATGAATTACAATTATTGTGGGATTGTATGACAAGATTTTGACAATTGGATTAAAATTATTAATGGCTAAATTGATGTGGTATACCATAGTTATTGTGTCATACATCACATATTAATAATACTTTATTACACCAAAATAAGGAAGTTGCTGGGAGTTACGATTCTTTTTTTTTTTTTAAATCCAACTAACTTAACCATTTTTTTGAAACGTTTGTAGATCATATAACCATGGACATGTATATAGCTCTTTCATTCTTAAAGAATATGACTATATTATAGTGATTTTTTTATAATAACGTTGTTAAAGAATAATCTTGTATATATTTTTCAATAATAACAGTTTTCATCAAAATAACAATAGTTTTTATGTTAAAGTTGACATCAAAATAACAATAGTTCTTATATTAAAGTTGACATTCTCTTGAGAATAATGTAAAAAGTAATAAAAATCAGAATTTTTTCAAAGAACAAAATATGTTGTGAGAATAGGAGCATTCTTTGAATTCTTTATATCATATTTTTGCAAGAATAATGAATACGAATAAAAAATGGTTAAGAATAAGAATAAGTAAAATAAAACAAGAATACATATACAACATTTTAAAGAATATACATAACCTTCTATATTATATTTTTCAAGAATTGTTCATCATTTTTGAAGAATATACAAAAAAATTTATAATATATAATACATTCTTTAAGAATCTGACAATATTCTTTAAGAATCCAAATACTTATGTGGCAGAATTCCAAATCACAAAAGGTTCCTGTTCATCAACTTCATGAGAATTAATATGTATATAATTTCTGAGGAATCTATAATCATTCTTGAAGAATTTGCCTTTGCTTTTTGATGGTTTTCCCATGCCTTTTTCTTTACTTCTTCATGTTTGAACCTAAACACACAAATAATTCAATTAAAACACATAAAAAACATGAGAACATGCCTCCTATCACTTTGCAAGCACTTGCAATTTCTTTAGAATAATAAACTATTAGCATAATTAGTGATACTCTACACTGATTTTCCAAAGTACCATATAAACACCTGGAAAATTCTTTTATAAAGTATCCTTAGTGCAATGCCTTAGATCATTTTTTTTTACTATTTTACACTCTTAAGCTGAATTCTAAGACATTGTAACTGTAAGCATTGTATTAACTTTGAAAATAATGAAAAGGTAAAGAAATGCTATATTATATCATTACCTGAGATGTATAACCTGCAACAATAAGATCATCAGCCGATCCACCAAATGAAAAGTTAATTATTTCTTGAGAAGGACCAACATTTAGACAAGACACCTACATTTCATGTGATCCCTATCTCATGAGTTGTTGAAATTACTCGTACTGCAATTTTCCCTCTGTTCGCTATCAGAATCTTTTTAGAATGAGAAGTAACAACAAGTGTTCCTTCATGGTTCCCTGATTTGTGAGCCTTTTGAGAAGCTTGAAATTTCTGTCTAGTAGAGTTCACTTTTTTTTTTCCACGAAGAAGATACATTGGGAGCTCCTAATTCAGTAATACCTCCCAATAAACCAAATCATAGTATCAATCACACTTCAATATTTCTAATCCCGAATAGATATATTAATGAAAATACATACTAGGATTCAGCTACACATATTTTGGCAGAAGGATGTCAATTTTATGAAAGGGGCTAGGGCTACTAGCCATGGATATAGGCAAGAATTAATTAAGAATAAAAAAAAGTTGAGCAAAAATGCTCTTGAGGCAAATAAACACAATTACCTCATTTTTTCAGCATAAGACTTGGATTTCATCAAGCGTGATTCTGATTTGGGCTAAATAAAATTCCATTTATCAAATAAGGATAGTTTAAGGGGATTCTTTAAGATATTTCTCTGGAGCATTTCATCAAATGGTTGGTAAGATACATGTAGTCGAAGTCGTTCGTGAGAGGAGGTGTCATGGGTTACCATACCCATCTCACCTCCACTCCTTGCTCGGTAAATATTAACAAAATTTTTCATAACTCTCTCCATTTCTTAGACATAATTGCTTCAGATACACAAATTAAAAAGCTTACTCTAGCTGTCAAATTTTGGCTTGATAGTAAATTACCATATTTATCTCTTACAGTTACACATTGATATGAATTTGATCTAATTATTCCATAAACTAATTTAGTTAAAAATTGTCATGGAAAGCAGGCACCTGTTACTTTTCTTAGGATAGAGACCAAATGTGGTGTCGTACTTTCAGTACCTCAACATAATCATCCAAAACTGCTATAGACTGGTGTGGTTCTCGTTCTCTTCCACTTGGCATATATTGCCCAGATACACGTCTTTCTCTGTTGCATAAAGGTATCAACCTTGAAGTGCTTTCCCACTCAATCCAGGAAATGAGTTACCCACCCTAACCTGTTATCTATCACTGTCACTTTGTGATCTTAGTATTAGTAGTTTCCTGACACTCCTCCATCTTTAACTTAAAGAAATTAGAATCATTAATTAATGTAAAATAATGTCAGTGAATTAATTAATATAAAGAAAATTGAGTACAGGTGGAAACAAGGACTCACTGGGGCATATTTATCAGTCAACGAGTAGCTCACATGAAATAAGAAATAAACACAATAACAAGATCCATTAGAAAGGAAGAATAGATCACGATTAACTCAAATCACAACAAACACTTAATATTGGTAATTGACAATTTTCATATTAAAATTCAACAACTTGTGTGCAAATAAAAATAAATCGTGTTATTCTTCCAACTTACTGGTGAAGTAAAGAGAGTTGTAAACCTTAGATGGGTAAGAGAGATACGATGCAACACAGAAAGGGCAGGCTGCACTTTTTCTTATACAAAATAAAAAGATGGGGGCTGGGTCTGCGTCGTTGTGTTGCTGTGACGGTGAAGATAAGAAGCTCGTCGGTAAATAGACGATTAGTCTAGAATAGTAGAAGGCAAGAAGAATGGAAGATAAAGGGGTAGGGTTGGGATGGTTAAGAAGTTCATGCCTCAATGGGAAGCAGGAAATTGAGGGATGCTATTGTTGAAGGGGAGGCGCCGATGAAGGACTTATGTCGCCGGACAGGAGGTTCAGTGGCTTTGTTTCCGGAGAGAAGGTGGATGGAGTGTAAAAATCTGCGTGAAAACAAATTGGGCGTGAATAACCAAAGTTGATAAATAAGAGAACTACAAGATAATAGGGAAATGTTTACAGAATTAATTATATTAAATATAGTAAGTTACTATTATACCATAGTTAGAGTTTATATATATATATATATATATATATATATATATATATATATATATATATATATATATATATATATATATATATATATATATATATATATAGAAAAGTTCAACTGAGAACCATTATTAATCAAGGAACCAAGGAACCAATCCAAAACGTCAGAATTTAAAGCGATCAACGGCAAAAGAAAGGGTTGTAAATTTTTATAATGGACGCACATGTACCGGATTATAACAAAACTCACTTCCTTTTTTTCATTTAAAATTTTTTTTAGGCCAAGTTGTTTATCGAAAAAAAAACCGAATATACCGTTGTTCACGATTTTTCGTCCTCTTTCCATAGAGATCCATGATGCTATATAAAAAACGAACTTTTTTTTCAAAAAAAACCCACTTAATTTTCTTAGTTTTTTTAATATTTAAGTTTATTTTTATAAAAAAAAAAACTAATTATACCAAAAATATTAATTTTTTGTACTCTATTAATAAACATCAACACCGACTAAAAAAAAATAAAAAAAAAATAAAAAAAAACCTTGAACAGTACAGATTCACACTGTGAATCTAAACTGTAAATATTTCAATTTTTAACATTCACAATATGAAAAATCTCGAACAGTTCAGATTCACATTGTGAATCTGAATTACTATTATACACACTGTGAATCTGAGAAGGTTCAAAAAAAAAAAAACCTCGATCAGTGTAGATTCACACTGTGAATCTAAACTGTAAATATTTCAAATTTTAACATTCACAATGTGAAAAAGCTCCGATCAGTTCAGATTCACACTGTGAATCTGACTTCTTATTATGCACACTGTGAATCTAAGGAGGTTCATAATGTGAATCTGAATAGGTTTACAATATGAATCTAAACAGGTGAATCTAAACTGAAATAAAGTTTTTTTTTTAACTTGAATATGAATCTATGTTTAAAAAGTACAAAAAATATGAATTTTGATATATTTATTAATTTTTTTTTCTATAAAAAAATAGACCTTAAATTTTTTCATCAAAGAAAATCAAGTGAGTTTTTTCGAAAAAAAAAGTTCATTTTTTATATATCATCATGGATCTCTATGGAAAGAGAACGAAAAATCGTGAACAACGGTATATTCGGTTTTCTTTTTCGATAAAAAACATGGCTTAAAAAAAATTTTAAACGAAAAAAAATGGTGGGTTTTTTGTAAAGGGTGAATTTTTTGGTATAATCTGGTGTGTGTGCATCCAATGTAAAAGTGTACATCTATTTCCTTGGCCGTTGATCGTTATGATTTCCAACGCTCACGATTGGTTCCTTGGTTTATTGGTTAATTATGGTTCTCTATTGAACCTCACCCTATATATATATATATATATATATATATATATATATATATATATATATATATATATATATATATCACCCCTATATATCAATATATTATAGACAAAAAAATGTCAAACTTAATGATACCAAACTTAAAATATAACTTTATTTTTAATCTGAAAAATCTTTGTTATACATTTTTTCAGTAGGTTGTTACATGGGATAGTGATCCAAAATTATTGGAGAGATAAGATATCTCTAAAGTTCAAAGTACAAACTGCTACATGGAAATCTTTGACAAATATGTTTTTTTTCCTATATCTGAATTATTTTTAGTCCTTGTTTGATTTTGTATTGATTATATTTAACTAGATAACTGAACGAAATGAAACTTCTATTTATAAGAATTAACATAATCTATGATGATAATTAAAACCCGACTTTCTTAGTTTAATAGGTGTGAGAGTATACGAGTTGATTAAAAAAATTAAATATGAAAGGAAGAAACGTATATATTGCAATTTATTATTACATTCATTACATATAATACATTACATATATATTATAAATAGAAGAATTATGTGGCTTTTCAATTTTAAAAATTGAAAAAAAAGAAACCAGAAATTGACATGTGAATATTATTTCTTTCAAAAATACAACAAAATGACAAGTGTTAAAACTCATGAGAGATTGACTTGTGACATAAATGATTTTGATTTATTAGAATAGATAAATTAAAAATTCCACTTATTTTATAAATTGGCCGATTAATGATTTTCCGACAACTAATTATTTATTCGCCCACCTGCTTGCCATAAGGAAAAAGGGATTGGTTGGTCGAACATGAACGAGACGCACAGGCAAATCTTTGTCCCTTCTTCCTCTCTCTTATAAATATTTCTATGATGGAAAACAAAAAGAAAAAAGGTTTATAGGTGGCCTTTGAATCTAATTGAGGTTTAAAATGTAAAGTGGTCATTGTTATAAAGTATCTATATGTAAGATGTTACAAGGTTGAAATTTTATTTATTTTTGATGTTACAAGGTTGAAATTTTATTTATTTTTATTTTGTATTATTCAACACATGCTTTAAGATTAGGTAATAGATAATTACATTTTAGTTAATCATTGTATATTTGTAATTATCAACTCAATCTTTATAGGAGTTATCTTTGTAAAGCTGTTATTATTATTAATTATATAAAACATCAAACACACAATAATAAGGAGTGGTTTGATTTCTATATGGTATCCGTCTAACCATCCTTTCCCTTCCTCTCTTTTCCCCCTCTTCACTAAAAGTGTAGAGATTCAATTTTAAAAAATATTGTGGGTTAATCGAACCAACAAAGGGTAGAGATGTCTCATCAAAGTGTGCATGTCGAGTAATATAAGCAAGAGTAGATGATGGATCCAGACATTTAAAACCTTTGTATTGGGAGTGACATCCAATAAAAAATATAGGGAATACTCCTTATGGGAAGCTTGTGTATGGAATAATCTCTTATAAGGGTAAACTTGACATCCAAAAGTACGGAAGTTTCCATAATTCGGTATATGTGAGTAAAGAAGATGAAAAGGAGAATTATCGTCTAGAACTTTTGTAGGTAATCGATTGATAATAACGACAACCAACATAAATGCATCAACCAAATAAGAGGCAAGAACATGCACATGAAATAGCATGGGTAAACCAGTTTCAACAATGTGTCAATGCTTGCGTTCAAGACACCCATTTTGTTGGGGTGTGTAGGGGAAAGATAGGCGATGAAAAGTACCATTGTATTCAAAGATCTTGCAAACGGTGTGATTAACAAATTCAGTTCCACCATCACTTTGAAATACCTTGAATTTTCTATAAAATTATGTCTAAACAAGTTTAATAAAAGCATTTAAGACTACATAAAAACTAGACTTGGTTTTTAATGGATAGAACCATGTAAAGCGAGAGTAATCATTAACAAAGATTACATAATATAGATAACCATTTGACAAAACATGTGTAGGCCCCCATAAATTACAATGAATCAAATATAAAGGGTGTAAATAATGTTTAGTATTTAATTCAAAAAATAATCTTTGTCCCTTAGAAAGCTGATAAGGTTTGCAAATAGTAGGTTTCGGTAAAACAAAAGAAACATGTAAAACACCCAACTTGTTCAAAACAGAAATTACATCAAAAGAAATGTGTCCTAATCAATTATGCCATAATTCAAAGGAAGCTTTCCTAGGTGCACGAGAAAACGCAGTTACAGTTGTTGGGCCATCTCGACGAACGTAGAGTCCGTCTTCACATATACCTTGTGCTATCACTTTTTTGGTTTCCCTATCCTAAATAGTAAAAAATAGTTGAGAAAAGTGAACATCAACATGATGATACATAGTGAATTTTACTAACAAATAGATGATTCTTCATGAGCTTTGGAATGACCAATACCTCACATAATTCGAGTTTATTAGAAATAAGAGAACGACCCATATGAGAAATAGGAAGGGTTGCACCATTACAAAATGTGACTTGCATATTACCTGAATAAGGAGTCAAGGAGGAGATGGTTTCTAGTGAGGGTGTCATGTGTCTAGTAGCTCCTGAGTCCACATAACAATCTGGGTTTCTCTGAGTAACATGCCATTGGGAATGAAAAGTTTGAGCCAAATTTACACCATAGTTGAAGCATTAGATGCATAAGTACGAAGATTTGGACCAGAGGATGCGTAGAGTCCATATGTTCGGCAGAGTTGATAGTGTGGGGGATGACGACCCCCACACTCTCTACCGCCTTTGCTTCTATTATCCGTACTTTCATTGGATTATATTTGGAGTGTAATTTATCTTATGATTTGTCTATTTTAAGTCTTCATACTGCATCAAGATAAAACTAAGACAACCCTATTAAAAGTGTTAAGTTATAGTCATATAGGGACCCATATGTAATATATATATATATATGTATATATATATATATATATATATATATATATATATATATATATATATATATATATATAATACAACACCCCTATGTAAGGAGACTTCTTCCGCAATTGACATTGTATTAAGCTAGGGTTTCCACCTTTTTCTCATGCTACGTATCACTCATGCATTCCCTCTTGGTTGATTTTTTTGGGGTTATACGATGCCTTCCACTGCCTTGATCGATCCCCATTGCTCCGACGAGCCTCCTGCTCCGGTTCATTGTTGCTGCTGTTTCTCCAGTTGTGGTTCTTTTTTTCCCGGTGCTCATAGGTTCGTTGGGATATTCTGTCCCTTCCTCTCTTTGCTAGATCGTTGCCTAAGGGAGCCTCATAACAACCTTCTCTCTCGATTTCTACTCTTGTGCTCGAGTTTATACCTCATATGGTGCTTCCTTATCACATTTTCTTGCATGTAATTTATAATGCAGCTAAAATTTTACATAAGGGTTGTTTGATAGTAACTGACCGGGTTAGATCAAGCTGAAACAGGCCCTGACTGGGTCTTATACTCTGACTGTATCTGTCTCTGACTATAACCATATTGTTTGATTACACATTTGACTTTTAATACTTAGTATTGGAATGACCATTTTACCATTATATTATGTTTTTTTGTCGAATACAAAGTATATGTTTGATTGTAGAGGTGAAAAAAATAACACCAATATTCTTTTCTAAACTTGATACATGAAGGCTGTAGCAATCAATGGAATAAATATTTTTTTTATCATATTTATTCTTTTCAAATAACAATATTTTAGACTAAATATCCTATAGTGTTTGGAATAAGATTGTATAAATACAAATTGAAGTAGTTACAACAAAACTATAACCAAAAGAAGCATATAATAGCATTATACAAAATCTATTATATTGATCATTAGCCACTATTTCATATTTTCTTGTAGAAGCTTCATCATCATCATTGTTGGGTTATGAAGTGTTGCGTCATTGGGCCTTTAGTCTAGGTCTATTGTTTCCATGGTTATGGGTCTGTCCATCCGTGTTTCATTTATTAGGGTTTACTTTATATAATGCATGCATGCACCATAAAATCTACACTTTTGATAGTTAATTCTCTTTGATCGTATTGTAACCCTAGCACACCTCTACAGTAGCAATTTTTCATAGAGTTCTTCTGAGGTTGTGACTTATTAATCATTCGACATAAGCATTGATTCATCTGGTGTTCTTATTTGCATTGTGTTCTTGATTTATCTGTTTGAGAATCTTATCGATCTAAACGTTTTAATCTCATCAGTTGGTATCAGAGCAGGAGGCTGTGTAAATCATACGCATCTCTTATGTTTGAAGAATATCTTTAGGGTTTCCACTTTTATTGAATCTATTAAGCCGTCATCTATTCATTGACGTTGTTTATAGATCTCGATATTACCCTAATACCGCTTTACAAGTCTGATTCTTGACAGGTAAACAGATCAAGTCATTATGTATCACGACGACTCTCAAACCAATCCCATTAACATCTCCAACAACATTGGTTCGACTACAAGGATTCCGATCTTGTATACTCAAGAGTATGAAGTCTGGGATCTTCACTTTGAAGATTATGTTCTTGGTTCAGAGGACAACAGATATTTAATCTGGGAGGCAATTACCGTGGGTCCTTTTTCTCATACTGGAACCGAAAGAATCATCAAGACTCAAAAAGAGTATAATAAGCTGATGATTGACGTGAAAGATGTCACTCAAGACGAGAAGGACAAGCTGCTTAGCAACGTAAAAGCAATGAGGATGATCAGATTTGCTTTACAATCTGACAACTTTCGTCTGGTGAGTGTGTGTACTACTACAAAGAAGATTTGGGACAGGCTTAAGGAGTTATATTCCACCGATGAGGATCTCGAACATTCCACTCAAACTCTTCTGCTTTCGGAGTTTGGTGACTTCATGCAAAAGAAAGATGAAAGTCTCATTCAAACATTCGATCGTTATAACCATCTTCTCAGCAAGTCACTTTTATGAATGGAATTGGCAGAGAGGTGATCGAACAGAAAGTCACTTTTATGAATGGTCTAAGGCCAGAATGGATGGCGGTGGTTTCAACTGTTAACGCTCATGAACAGTTTAAATCCTACTCGTTGGCGAAGCTCGTGGGAATTCTCAAGTCTCATGAAAGTGTTGTAACCAAGGAAACGAAAGTAGTTTCCGGAATGGGATCATTGGATCTTATCTCAAAGGGTAAGAATGTGATTAAAGAAGAAGCAGAATCAAACCTTTCTGAGTATGATCTAACAGATGAAGAATATGCATTGATGGTATCCAATCCCAAGTGGTTTGCTAGAAAGAAGTTCCCAGCCAAGAACCGAAACTGGCAGGGAAGCTATAGTTCGGAGAAGGCGAAAGAGGAGATTAAAAGTACTCCTCATAAATAAGAAGAAAAGAAAGAGAGCAAACTTGTGGGTGACTCGGGCTATGACTGCAATTATTGTCAAGGAAAAAACCATCTAGCGAAGGAATGCATGCTAAGAAGAATGAATGAGAAGAAAGAGGGTGAAGACGATGAAGCTTACCACACTCGTAAGCTTGAAGAAGCCAAGAAGAATAAGTTTAACGATAAATCCATGCCTGTGTTACTTGTGTAGGAAAATGTTGAAGAAAACGAGTTCGGTGGAGTAGAGGTATGGTCTACTGATTCAGAAGATGAGGAAGTACGCAAGCCCACTCATGGCAAGGCATTTGTTGCGAAGGAAGAAGGTTCTGAGTTTGCTAGAAAGTGTCTGATGGTGACGGCTGGAGTGTCAAAAATGAGAGGTTACACTACAGATAGCGGGAATGATGAAGCGAAAGAGAGGGAAGATAGATGTTTCACAACGAAACCGGTTGGAGAACAGATCAACGAATGTGATCAGTTGATCAAGAAGGTAACTCTATCCTTGAAACACTCAAAATACCCGTTTCTAACTATGAAAAGGAATTAAATGATTTAAAATCTAATTTTTCTAGTCTAAGTGGTAGCCTAAAACAAACTCGCCTCACAAATGCTAACCTAACTGACCAAATTAGCAGGGTGTGTTCCAAGAGTGAGGAGCGAAGGATATGGATAGAGCAGAAGGAGTTAGAGTTTGTTAGGGCAAGAGACGAATTGATATATTTGCAACGTGACAATTTGAAAATTTTGAAACAAAGGAATATTTTTTGTTTAATTGCTAAGCGTCTTTATACAAATATTACTCAGTTGCATTTAGATTGCGATATTGGCAAAAAGATTCACAAAATGATTTTGCCTTTTCTTGAACTGAAGGAAGACGAAATAGATGCTGATTGTTATAACTGTGAATCAATTGTCTCGTCAGAAGAAACCACTGATGCCTATAGGATTGGTCTGGACAAAATTGAGTCCTTTATTAATTCAAAAGACCACAAGGACATGCTTAGAAACTTATTGGACGAAAATGATAAGTTGAAAATTAAGACCGAAACCGTATAGACTTTTGATTCATTGAGTACCAAGTTAAGTTCAGAAAACAAGATTGATGTTGACAATACTTCTGAATTTGACGAGGATAATGATATGAGTGAAATTTCTGTAGAGGACGTGGTTGACTGTTCTGCATTTGTTAAAACCGAACCCGAACCCGAACTAGCGAAAGTCCTTATATCTGAAACTTCTGTTGAGTTCGCTCGATCGTCTAAAGACAAGAACAAAGTCCTGAAAGAAAAGGTTGTGGTATACCGAAAGGTACAAACTGTACCAAATCAAGTGTACGTCACCACTGGAGTTACCAAGAAGCAAACTGTTGAGCTAACTTCCCTGGTAAATGAAGATAATGCTGATGGCTGTGATGAGTACTTTTGGTCTGCACCGATTGATAATGCAGATGAAACGAAAGGATTATCGGAACGAACCTCTTGGAGGGTGAAAGGCAGATATGTGGCTGAACCAATCAATAAGCCATCTAACTTCGCTAAAGCAAGTACAAGTGGTACAAAAGAAGCTCAAAGCGAGACCAAAAGAACAAGCGAATCTCAGTCAGTAAGGAGCGAAACTCATGCAAGGAAACCGAAACCGAATGTGAATATTCACAAATCTTTCAAGCAACTTGCAGAGCAAAAAAGTCAACGAAACAGGAGATATCAAAAAAATCTCAACGAAAGGAAGTAGTTTTGGCAATCCCAGAACTCTAACTATGTGCATAAAGAAAAGGCTTCCACTCAAAGAGAGAAAGCACATTCACAGGCGAAACCCAAGCAGTGTTCTCACTGTCATTCATGTGCTTCATAGAAACAAAAGGGAAATCTCGCTCACAGGTCATCATCACCAAGAAAGTTCACCATGAAAAACAACCATCCTCACTCTCAACCGAATCAAACTCCTCTCAAGGATGTTAAAGGGAAGGGAAAGCTCGTCTCCGATTCAGAAGAGCAAATAAAGAAGACGACCACTAATCCTAGGAAGGATAAGAAAGGATTTGTTAAGAATCAACATAAAGAAAAACAAACTGATTCAAACAAAGCAAATAAAAAAATCAAAGTTTTCACCATTAAAAGAAAAGACGAAACCACTTTAATAAAACGAATGTATATGGTTGATCTTTCTATTGCTTTTCCTTGTCCTGTAAAAGGCTCACCAGGACCCAAACAACTTTGGGTTCCTAAATCGGCTTAATTTTTTGCAGATTATACATGACGAGCAGTTCGACGACGAATGGTATATTGATAGTGGCTGATCGCGTCACATGACAGGAAGGAAGGAAGAACTGAGGGAGTTTCGTGCTCTCAAAGATGGGGGATGTGTCAAGTATGGAAACAACTATTATGGCACGATAAAGGGCTACGAGATGATTACAAATGGAGATTTCTCAATCCGTAAATTTGCCTATGTGGAAGGATTGCAACATAACCTAATCAGTGTTTCACAATTGGTAGTGGGAACTGGTCTGAAGGTTTCTTTCGATGATGTATCCGCTTAATCTAAATCCGAAAAGGCGAGATGTATCCACTTAATCTAAATCCGATAAGAGGGAAGCCTGCTATATGTCTGCTAAAAAGGCTCACTCTGAGGAAAGCTGGTCATGGCACCGAAGACTCTCGCACCTCAACTTTAAAGATATTAACAAGCTCGTTCTTGGTGATCATGTGAGAGGTCTTCCCCTCTTGAAGTTTGATAAGGAGCATCTATGCGCTGCATGCGAAATGGGAAAGCAAAACAGAAAGAGTCATCCAACTCTTGTAAATACAAAGATCATCGAGCCTCTTGAGCTTCTTCATATTGATCTATGTGGACCATCTGCAATTGAGAGTATCGACGGTAGTAAGTTTATACTTGTTATTGTTGATGATTTTTCCCGTTTCACTTGGGTATATTTTCTTAAACAGAAATCAGAGGCTACTCCAAAGCAGAAGAACTTCATAAAGCAAGTGGAAGTTCAGTTGCGAAAGCTAGTTCGTAACATCAGAAGCGACAACGGATTGGAATTCAAGAACAAAGATTTTGAAGAATTTCTAGCCGAAAAGGGAGTCACACACAACTTCTCTGCTCCTTACACTCCACATCAGAATGGAGTAGTTGAAAGACGCAACCGATCTTTATGTGAAGCAGCCCGAACCATGCTCAGCTTCGCTTCTCTTCCTCTGTATTTCTGGGCCGATGCTATTGCTACTGCTTGCTATACCCAGAACCGATCCTTTCTCAATAAGCGATATTCTCTCACTCCATATGAAATTCTTAATAATCGCAAACCTAACATAAAGTTTTTTCATGTCTTCGGTTCCAGGTGTTTTATCTTCAACTCCAAAGAAAATCGAAACAAATTTGATGTGAAAGCTGATAAAGGGATTTTCTTGGGGTACTCTCTAACCTCCAAGGCATATAGGGTTCTCAACAAAAGATCAAAGAAGTTAGAAGAAACCTATTATGTCACGTTTGATGACAATTACATGGATAAATTCTTATCAAGCGAAGGTTCAATGGAGGAAATCTTTCCGGTTACAGGTAAAGTCATTGCACCGATATCCAACCTGTTTGAAGAGTACATGTTGCTTTTTGATGGACCAGAAAAGGCCATCCACTCTGAAGCGAATGCAGCCGATAACAAAATCGATAACCTTAAGAAAATAATCAATGACGTTGCAAAAGACATGGAAAGTGAACCCCAGAGTCCAAGCGAACCTCATGCTTCTAGCATTCCAAAAGATATCACGGCGCTGCAGGGGGATGATTTGCCTCCATCAAGTAAACAAGATTCGCCTCTCCAGGGGGAGAACTCATCTCCAACCAAGACCCCTGAAGATCGAGGAGGAGAATTCTGAACCTGATGTTGAAATCGTCTCATCATTCGAGGGGGAGAATCAAAATACAAATGATAATTCAGATGTTCAATCAGAATTCGAAGAGGAAGTAAATTCTGAACTGGATCCTGCCTACGATCCAAATTACCCTCCACTCACTAAATGGACAAGAGATCACCCAAAAGCACAAGTGATTGGTGAATCATCTGAGGGAGTCCTTACACGCTCTCAAGTTAAAGCGAAACAAACTGCTTTATTCTCTCAAGTGGAATATTGCATGTTTAATTCATTTGTCTCCAAGATAGAACCGAAAACTGTCTACACTGCACTCGATCATTCTGATTGGGTACAGGCTATGCAAGACGAACTCAACGAGTTTGAGAGAAACCGAGTCTGGAGACTAATTACTACTCCAAAGGATGCATCTGTTGTTGGTTTAAAATGGGTATTCCGTAACAAGATGGATAAATAAGGGAATGTGATACGGAACAAAGTGAGACTTGTAGTGAAAGGATATTTTCAGGAAGAGGGGATCGATTATGAAGAAACCTTCGCTCCAGTTGCAAGGTTAGAATTCGTGCGTATCTTTCTGGCATACGCAAAACATAAGAATTTTGAAGTTTTTCAAATGGACGTTAAGTGTGCTTTCCTGAATGGGGAGTTGAAAGAAACTGTATATGTTGAACAACCACCAGGTTTCATGAATGAGAAATATCCTGATCATTTCTACATTCTCGAGAAAGCAGTTTACGGTCTAAAGCAAGCCCCTAGAGCCTGGTATGAAACTTTAACTCGTTTTCTAAAAATGTCTAAATTCAAACAAGGTTCGGTTGACCCAACCTTCTTTCGCAAGAAAGAGGGTGACCACCTAATGATAGTCCAAATTTATGTCGATGACATCATCTTCGGTTCCACGAATCCCAGCTTAACAGCTGAATTCCAAAAATTGATGGAGACTAAATTTGAGATGAGCTCAATGGGTCCAATTAACTTTTTCCTTGGCCTAAACATAAGACAGGGACTAGAAGGCATATTTATCAACCAAGAGGCTTACACAAAGACACTGCTAACAACATTTGGCATGATGGGAGACTCAAGAGTAAAAGTTCCAATGGCTTTCGGGACGAAGCTGACACCATCCCTGGATAAACCAGGTGCTGACATGACCCTCTATCGTCAGATGATTGAGTCACTAATGTATCTTACAACTAGTAGACCCATGTTTTCTGTTTGTTATTGTGCCAGGTTCCAAGCCAATCCACGCGAACCTCACATGGTGGCTGTTAAGAACATCCTCAGATATTTGAAGCGAACCTCGTCTCTCGGAATATGGTATCCAGCCAAATCAGGCTTCTTTGTTCAAGCATTCTCTGATGCCGATCTTGGAGGATGTGGTCTAGACCGAAAGAGCACAGCTGCAGGTTGTCAATTTCTTGATGGTAAACTCGTCAGCTGGCAGTCCAAGAAACAAACTTGTGTATCTCTATCCTATGCTGAAGCTGAATATATTGCCGCATCATCCTGTACCTCACCGGTCGTCTGGATCCAAAGCCAACTAAGAGATTATGGCGTGAACATGAAGAAAATTCCCCTATATTATGACTCAGAAAGTGCAATCTGTATTTGTCACAACCCAATACAGCATTCCAAGACGAAACACATTGCACTGCGATATCATTTCATCAAGGATCACGTAGAAGATGGTAATGTCGAAGTTCACTTAATTGGCTGACATTTTCACGAAAGTTTTGCCTGAAGCAACCTTCAATAGAATACTCCAAGGCTTAGGAATGATGGAAGCTGAATCTGTACCGAACCCATCTTCGCTTCATTAAGTTTCACTTTCGCTTTCGCCTCTCTAAAAATTAACAAGCGAAATAGAGCGAACGCTCGGTCTATTTCGGTTCCGGATTTTTCGGTAACCGAATTGCACCGAACGCTCAGTGTATTTCGCCTCATCTATTCAAAGGCGAAAGTTTTGCTGATTCTTTATGTAAATTTTTTTGTACATTTATTTTTCCTTTCTGCTTTTATGTCTTTTTTCAGAAAAATCTAAAATACAAAAATATTTTTCGTCTTTTTGTTTTTATGTCTTTTTTTAAGAAACATCAAAAATACAAAAATATTTTTCCTTTCTGTTTTTTTTTTAATTTTATTTTTCAAATCTATCAAAACACAAAAATATTTTCTTGTATTTCCTTTGGATTCTATCAAACTTGCTGCTTGTCTCAACCATGAATCATGGGGAAGGTATATATTCTTACTTTGTATACTAGTTAAGTGTCCCTAGAAGCATGCTGCTGCATGTTGTCCAAAGCCTCACAAAATCTAAGTGAAGCCTTACTGATTCGATATATACAAATCGTTTCTTCCCAATCAGGCTGCAAAAATCACTTAAGTAATGAGCTACCTTACTCTTCTCACACTGAGTTAAGAGTTATCTGCTCAGTCCTTATTGTATAACAGAGGTACTTTCGGTTCCTTAACCACCTTTATACTTTTCTCCATCTCATTACGCTTCATAATCGTAACCCTTGAGACTCTCAACATTTACCACTAAGGTTTATGGTTACACAAAATCTGTGTTAATGATCTTAGTTTTGTTTCACCACGTACTAAGTGAAACCCACAATCCAATACCTTAACTGAATTGACGGTGAACAATCAAATGTACTATTTTTTCACCCATGCATTAACAAAACCACTTTTGTGGTCGGTACCATGAAATCTCGTTTATTTTTTTGAGATCTTTATGAAATGCTTCAACACAAGGACATTTTTTACCCAAAAGATCCAGTTTTAATTGTGTTTTGATATTTCTAAAAATTATCACCAAGTCAGTGAAAAATGCACCCACATACTTGATGTTTTTGGCTACACTGGCCACACAAGTACTTCACTCAACTTTCGGTCTTATATCAAGGTCCGTAGTTCAGTTGAAGCGAAAACCACCCTCATAACCGAATATGGAAAAGATGCCTTTCATTGATTCTTAACAAGCATTTGATCGTAGTTCAACGGGAAACCACACATATACTTCTCAGTCTCTCTTGACTTTGAAGGAAGCGGTTCGTGCCCGGGATCCACAGTTTTGTGTCTTTAAAGACATCACTAATATCCCACATAAATAACTTGCTTTATTTCTTTTTCTTTGGCACACTCTTGCACGAAGTTCTTTATGATCTTCCAAAGTCTGGTTCGTGGTTCCAATGACAATTTGCTAACTTGTTGTTTCACTTCTACAACACAACGGTGGTCTTATTATTAAAGAAGTGACAGGTGCTCAATCCATCTTTTTGGAATATAAGGCGAAAGGGAGAATTGATTTTGAAAAAGAATTTGAAACGATTGGTTACTTTGCAGAGAAGATGAATGGATAAGATTTTGAAAAAGGCGCATGAATTTGAAATGTTACCCTATCATCACGTCGCCTGACACGCTTTTTGGGGAAAGCCAGTTGTCAAATCACAACTTTTTCGGCGTCGTTTCAGAACGTCACGCTATCATCATTAAGAAAAATTTCTCTCTCCTGGAAACCGTATAAAGGTTTTTCCTTCATTCCGTTCTCATCTTTACACCTTTCTCAAGCATTCTTAAGGCGGTATTTCCTCTTCTACTATTCATCTTCCACACCAAGCTTCAACAATGGCAGACTCTTCTTCCATTCAAGAAAACACCGCTCAATCCTCTCACCTTACAATCAAGCCCAACCAGAATCTGATTATCAACTTGGTGCCTTACGCATATGATCCCTACATGCTGCAGAATGTCGAACGTCTAAAATACTAACCACTGGTGACTGCCCTTACAAAAGTCGATGATGTTCCAATATCTCTCCTTTCTCAGGTTTATTCTTCTGCAAAATACATCAAGGCCGATGAAAGAATCTTATTTGAGATTTTTGATAAGAAGACTTCAGTCTCGAAGGCTAGATTTTGTTCTCTTTTAGGGCTACCTTCTGCCGAATCATTGGTGAACCCTGACTCGATTTCTACTGTACAAATCTTCGAGATGTTCTACAACATGGGGTATAACTATATTCTCTCCACGATTACAAAAGTTAAGAAGTCCTGCCTTCCTCCTCAATGGAGTGGGTTTTTACTCTTCTATCGAAGAGTTTTTCTGAATGCGTCGCAGGTTCTGATGGTGCGAGCAAGGGTTTCATGACCATTCTCTATGGTCTGTATCATGGAATCAACCTTGACTATGGGTCGATTCTCTGGACTCAGTTGATTCAAAGTTTGAATTCTTCAACTCGTCACACTGAGATTTCTTGTGGGAGATTCTGGTCGATTATCACTCAACGAGCAATGGAGAAGTTCCATGTTCCAGTTATGGCAGATTCCTTAATGTCTGTAATGGCTATGTTTCATACCACAAAAATCATTGTGGCAGATTTCACCAAATTTACATTTATCGGTTCAATTCCAGAATCCATGTATCAGTGTGTTTCAAAGGCCATCAAGCTAATTAATGAGTACAAAAAGCTTCCAGCCAAGGGGCCGAGACCGTTAACCCCGGAGATGCAACTATCACTTGATATGGCTGATAAACCAAACAAACGGGGCAAGAAAGGGGATACGAGGAAGGAAATTCAAGAAGGGCCCTCTTCTAAACATGTCACACCGAAGAAGCGAAAGGGTTCCACTGCAGACCCTTCGGCTCCTAAGAAGCGAAAGCTGAAAAAGACGGCACACAAGGCGAAAGCTCCATCATCTAGTGACAGTGAATACGTTCCTTCTGATCAAGATGTTGAAGTTGAACCAGAGCTGGAGCAAGATAAGTCTGATGATTCGGTCCGAGAAGTCTCTCCAGAGGTAATCCCTACTAACATTGTTTCATCTCCACCTCCTTCTCCTTATCACACTACTGTTCCGATTTCAATCGCTCCATGCCCTCCTCCAACTTCCACTCAAATTCCTACTTCTACACCTCTACCATCACCATTATTCACCGAAGCAACCACCACCACTACTTCTACTGTACCTACACCTCCTGTCAACGCATCTGATGCGGGGGCACAAACTTCAGGTGTTGAAACCCCCATTACCTCAAAACCTATGTCTCCAATCAACTCAGACGAATCAAATACCCTTCTTGGTGGCGCCGATATGGATTTTGATACTTTTCACTACAGTCCCTACACTGTTCAAAGTGACGAAGATGACGACTCCCCCGTCACCAAGAGACATCTCAAGGAGTTAAATGAGAAGCTTGATACTTTGCTCACCTCTTCATCTCAATCCTCCACTTCGGCATATTATGATGCTGCTATTCAAGCTTTAGTAGCCACCTTGGTCCAGCAGCATGAAACTTCAATCGAGAAAGCAACCAAAGCCGTCGATAATTCCACCAAGACAACGACCGAAAAAGTCGAAAAACTAATGTCTGATGCTAAAGCCTTTTTGCTGTCTCTACAAGCTGAGTCGCAGCAACATGTAAACACAGTGAATTCTTCTGTAGAGAAGCTTGTTTCTTCTCTCCAAGCCGAACTAGTGAAGCTTGAAACTGTTCGCTATGACATCCAAAATGATCACTCGACGCTCAATAAATCTATCAACTCTCGTCTAGACAAACTCCAGGTTGATTTGGCTATGGAAAATAAAGTGATGGATGAGGTCTCTCGACAAGCCACTTTGCTCAAAAATCAATCTATCAAGCTCACCCAATCACATAAGCAGATTGTTGATCTCAAGACCGAACATACAGTTGTGAAAACCTGTGTTGCTGATAATCATGCTCTTCTGGTCGATCTCCTGGATGCCCATGATACAGTTCTCACAATCACCATCAGGAGACGTTTGGCTGAAAAATTGCGTCCTGCACTTGCTCTTTTGAGCCGAATCGAGGGTGTTTCAGAGGCGGATGTCCCTCCAAAACAAGGGGGGAGAAGCAAGTCAAGCTCCACCAAAACAAACCCCTACAAGCCAAACTCCAACAAGTGAAAATCCTCATCCTCCTCCTGTTAAACCAAGTGTCACCACCGAACCGAAGGATAATGAAGCTTCGGGTTCAACCGTTCAAGATAAAGGAAATAAAATTGTAGGTGAAAGTGGAGAAAAAAAAGATGTGAATCAAGAAGAGTTGTTAAAGCAAACTTGTGAAACCGAAGAGAGGGAAAGGAAAGCTAAAGATGCCCATGACATTTTGGAACGAAGTAAATCTCTTTTTACATTATGGACATTGGAAAACCCGCTGAAGGAAGCGATTGAATCCCCAAGTACTCATTGGCGTGAACCAGTCATTTCCTTTGACTTGGTTAATTCTAAAGACTTGCAATTCGATATGCTGATCACCCGAAGGGCATTCATTTTTCATTGTTTTGAGCCAATCGCTTCTGTTCCCTCACCTGACCCGAAGGTTGATAGAGAACTGATTGATTACTACCGTGCTGTCTCTCAACCTCAGTATCTGACCTGGAGTGCAAAGAAGATTACTACAGTCAAGGTTTTGAGGCCAGTTGTTGCGAGGAAATTTATTAATCTGAAGTTCCGGGTTACTCGTAGTTCGGATGATTCAGTTCATGAAATTTCTCTTGCTGATTTGCCGAATCTCATTCCTCATGACTGGATTCTGTTGACTAACATTTTGTTGTCAAATGAGCAGAAGTACGAACCCATTCTTGATCACATAAAGAGAATGTTGGTATCGTATATACATGAAGTAGCGAAGCTTGATCAGGAGATTGCTTCGACTCTGAGAAAGAAGCCCACTGTCAGACCCATTGGCAAGGTTAGTGATGTGAACAAGATGCGTATGGGCAAGATTGAAACCGAACATCTAACAGTGATGTTTTCTAAAGATGTTGGAGGTTCGGCTCCTCCATTAAAGTACCTGTTCGCCTTGTCTGACAAGCATCTGTTTTCCACTGTTGCTCTTGAACATATTCTGGATATAATAAACATATGTAAATCCAATGATGAGGCTGCAAAGAAGATCTTCAATGACATGCTTCTATGGTATATCAACTTTCGTCGCACTATTCTTGCTATTATACCGAAGCTATTCAAAACCGTAAAGAAGACCATACAGGTTCTACAGCAGTAATCTCTCGCCTCAATTGACGCAAAGGGGGAGATTGTTGGGTTATGAAGTGTTGCGTCATTGGGCCTTTAGTCTAGGTCTATTGTTTCCATGGTTATGGGCATGTCCAGCCGTGTTTCATTTATTAGGGTTTACTTTATATAGTGCATGCATGCACCATAGAATGTAGGCTTTTGATAGTTAATTCTCTTTGATCGTATTGTAACCCTAGCACACCTCTACAGTAGCAATTCTTCATAGAGTTCTTCTGAGGTTGTGACTTATTAATCATTCGACATAAGCATTGATTCATCTGGTGTTCTTATTTGCATTGTGTTCTTGATTTATCTGTTTGAGAATCTTATCGATCTAAACGTTTTAATCTCATCATCATCATCATCATTTGAGTCTCCTTATATTTCAATATGTAAGGATCTGAAGCAACAAATGTAGCATCCAAATTTTCCAACAAAAAATTTCATTTTTAAACCCATAGAAAAACAGTTTTCATAAAATCCATTTCAGAAGAGTCATAATATCAAATACAATTCCACATCAAAATATCAGAGTGTCCCAAAATATCCAGTAACAAAATCTCCAAGTGAATGTGTACAATCAAGCCTTCGCTTTCCCGCGATCCTCAGTAGTACCTCAAACACATTTAATCAACAACTATAAGCACAAATCTTAGTGATTTGCCCAAGATATCACATACAACACAACACATAAAACAACTATGGGTTATCAGCAACCCTAGAGACTACCTAAAGTCTCAATGGGCAAACAACACGCCCTGTGGGTTATCAGCAACCTAGGAGACTAATCGAAGTCTCAACACATATAAACAACACAAACACCATAATAGCACTTAGACCCAGCTGGTCATCACATGTATATATACAACTATTCTACCACACCTGTAAGAATTAGTGAAGAGACTCACCTGAACTGATGACTGTTAGAACTCACACCCGAACTGCCGAAATTAGACTCCACCTAATTAAATACACAAATTCACCTTAGTTAATAATTAAGGGTATTCACACACACACACACACTACTAAGCCCAAGTCGACTCTAGTCTACGCTTATAGTAAAATACCATTTTACCCTTCACAAATCCCTCATCATCCACCTAATACTCAAATGCTTAAAATCCATGAAAGTCAACAAAATTCAACATAGTCAGTATGCTCGACATACTTGACTCTACGCTGAGCATAGAGCACACCACCAGGAAAACGGGCTCGCATAAGGCTACATGAGGTGTAACCAAGTGTATGATTAACGTACCCATGCTGTTCCCACCATCTTCATGCAAAATGTCTTAATCCTTAAGACATTCATTCTAAACACATATCTAGCCCCTAAATAACTTCTTAATCCATAAAGTCTATAACTTTAAGCCTTTGCATGGCTATAAGGAGATAAAAATCAAAACCCATAACTTTTACTTTATAAAACCTCCACAAATCTTTCATGAAAGAAAAGAAGCGACCAAGCTAGCATTTTTATGACTCAAGACACCCTAGAATGTCTGAAAGGACAACATAATAGCTCTGGAGTACTCTATGCTCACAAAGATCCAAGCTTTGGGACAAAAAGTACAAAAAATGCAAGACTAACAAGATCTATTAAGACAAGCTCCAAGATTTGAACTTTATACCTTGAAAAGCTGCACAAGAAGATGAAGATGATGGATCTACAAACTAGAATGCACCACCTTCACTTGAAAGATCTTCCTTCTAACACCAAACACACAAGAATCACTTTCCAAGGTTCAAAACTCTCCTTCACACACAAGGGTTCGATTTTAGGGTTTGGGGAATATGGAAGCTGGTCATGAGAAGGTCCAATGGGGTTTATGATGCTTAAGTAATGTTCACGCCCAAGGAATTAGGGTTTGGAAACAACACGAGTAAGCCCGAGGTACACCTATGTACACCCAGCATACTCTGTTGGAGCATGAAAATGCTCTACAATGATGGGTGATTTATTAGGTTAGAATATTCCCTTGTATGGAAAGTATATTCCATCCACTAGTATATAAGGTGGAGGTGAGTGGTCATTTTATTATGTGTGCACCATGTAGACATTTAGATTAGAGTGTGTTTGGCTGGGGATTCTCCCTAGCCACGAGAGATGTTCATGTAACATTTTGTATCTCTCTATCTATCCATTATCATTTTACTCACATATTATGATCTTCATTGTTCATACGATTATCTTTTTGATAATATTATTCCGCACCAATCCAATCGATAAAATGGGATCCTAAGATTCGTATCAGAGCAAAACCTTGAAGATCTCACGATTAGTTAAAGGGAACGATCCCGATTGGTTTATTATCTTGAAGATTTTCGTCATTTATGAAGCATTTCTTAGCCTTCACAACTGAAAAATCTTTTGTGAGTTATTTACTGTTTTTGTTGGTGACATTGCTAGAAAAATATATATTTTGCTGCTACTGTTCATACATTTTGTTGCTGTTAAAGCTGAGTTTATGAAGAAATTTATTCTATGCTGAAGAATATGAAGTTTTTGTGAAAAAGGTGGTATTTGATCTTTGTTATCCCCATATAAAAGATGTTTTGAAAAAGATAAAAAATGTTGTGGGATAAAAGATTCTAACAGAGGACATGACTTCAGAATATATGAATTTTTAGTGTGTTTGGATATTGATTTCAGAGTGTACAACCTGATCAAGAAAGTGGTACAATTTGTATATGCATGCATATTCAAATTGTTGGTCATTGGAACATTAAATGCTTGTCTGGTGATGAGAATTTTGTTTTGTCCTATTTGTTGACTTCTACATGTGAGGGATATGGGGATGGGAAAACCTATGAAATTTTCAGCATTTTGTCCCTTTGAATTTAATTCTATGACATCTTTTGTCGTCTACTGTTGACCTATGACAAAAACACCATGTCTGAAGATGCCTTCCATGTACAAACTACTCCCATCCGAAGCCCTCGCCTCACTTTAGACACCACCTCGCATCAGTACTATCTTCCGAGGTAAACACTTCGTTGTCCGAGGAAACACTCTTTGTCCAAGAAAATTTGCTTCCAGAGTACACGCCTTGCACCCCATCTCGACTTGATCTTATCAAGAAACTCGCCTTTTGAGACCCACCGCGATACCGAACCATCTGCCTCAGATTTAACCTTCCGAAGACCCTGCTCACTTCGCCCATATCGGTCCGATTATAGGGTCCGAGATCCAACTCCGTAATACCCTCTCTTCCCTTTCGAGGAAATCACTTCTGACCTTCTCTCCTCGGATTTTTCTTATTCACTTCGGATCCATCTTAAAACCATCTTCTTTTCTTCGGACTCATTTGGTTCGAGACCACCTTGTCCATTATTTTATTTTATTTCTAATTTTTTAATCTTTTTTTAAAACCAATTTATTCCTTCATTTTTTTAAAACCAATTAATTTTATTTTACACCCATTATATTTTTTTAAAACCCATTATTTTTTTATAACCAATTATTTTTTTATAACAAATTATTTTTGTAACACCAATTTTAGCCCCATGGTTCAATGCTTCATTCTTTTTGCTGATTACGAGTGATGACATAGTTGGTTAAGAGATTATTATTTGTGCGTTCTTCCTCTTTCTGAGCTACTCGTATTTGTAGCCTCAGACTTTTATGCTTCCGAGATTCGGATCCACAAATTTTCATTCGGAAACTTGCCTGATCAACAATGTTTTCCGAGGGTTGTATCTTTTCCGAGGTTTGCATTTTTACTTCCTTAGGACTAGTTACATATGGTCTTGGACCATCATTCAGACCGATTAGAGGTCTAGACCAGTTCACTTTGACCTTGATTGGCGTGTCACTGGTTGTGCTTTGGGAGTTCGGGTTTGCATTCCGGTTATCAACATTACTTTGGTTCAACATTATGGTTCTTCAGCAGCGGGTTTATCATATATATTCTACAGTGTTTGTTCAGTTCGGCAATACATCAAAAGTCTACCCTTGACCGAAAAATAATATCCTCGTTTTTACGGGTAGATGCTCACATCAAGGGGGAGCGTGCTACGCTCCATCATAACCGACATATTCTCTTGCCCGATTTCATGATTATTATTGATCTTTATTGCATGGTCGATCAAAAATAGGGGGAGAATCATGAGAATCCATTTTAAGTTTATTATTGGAGTTTTGACATTAGATACATTTGAAGACGGAGATTGATTTAGCAGTGTGATATGGCACTGATTTTTTATCTTTACAGATCGGATTTTTGGCATTACTAGATGTTCTTCAGATTACAATTATTTATCTTCAGACTCTACATTTTGGGATGTCTCATTTGTGTTTGCATCCAAATCAGATTTTATGATTTTCTGAGTTTGGATTTGCGATATTTGAAGACGAAGAGTATTTTGGCGATGTGACGTGGCACTTATTATTGACTTCTGATCAAAATTTTGGCATTGCTAGACCATGTATTCAGATTCACATTATTTATCATTCGAACTTTACTTTTGGATGCTTTACATTTTCGACATTGTGCTCTTCGGTTCAACAGTCGAGGGGGAGGCTGTGAACATGGTTGGTTTTTGGGGATTGATCACATTCGAAGATTGTGATTTCATATTTTTATTCAGAGATTGGGTTACTCTGTATGTTCTTTGATGCTAGAGATTCCATTTCCAGATTCCGAGATCACGACAACTTCAACTTTTCCGAGACACTTTAGCACCAGACCTACGGGACCTTCCCGTCGGATGTTCTGCCTTTTATCACTGCTTTACCCTCACCATTTTCGAGCATTTAGGGGGAGATTATTGGAGCATGAAAATGCTCTACAATGATGAGTTATTTATTTGGTTCGAATATTCCCTCCACTAGTATATAAAGTGGAGGTGAGTGATCATTTAATTATGTGTGCACCATGTAGATATTTAGATTAGAGTGTGCTTGGGTGGGGATTCTCCCTAGCCATGAGAGTTGTTCATGTAACATTTTGTATCTCTCTATCTATCCATTATCAGTTTTGTAACATCCTGATGTCAAGGTAATCCTATTTCCAGTCCTTTAATTTAATTATATTGAAATTGGCCTTAAAGTTCAAGAGTTATAGCATAAGGGACTTAATGGCATTATGGAAATTATGGCTTCGGAGTACGCCATGTGTACGAGGTGTACGGTAAGCGTACTAGGGCGCGCCCTAGTACGCTGGGCGTACGTCCTAAAAGTAGAAACCCTAATTTTTAGGGTTTGGCAAGTATTTAAACATCCTTAAGTCTCATTTCTTCCCTACTTTTCAGCTTCCATTAGCAGAAGTCGATTTCCCTTGCAACCCCAGCCTCTCTTGAGCCCTTGGAAGGTTGAGTGTGAGTTTGTGAGTGCTCCATAAGAAGAAGAAGGCGGTGATATAGCTTGGAAGCTTGAAGCAAGGCTTGGATCTAGAAGTTTTGCTCTTTTCTACATCATCTCAAGGTATAAAGTTCACACCTTGATGACTTGTTTGCTAGATCTCATTTTGGATGTTTTATGTTACTTTTTGGTCCCAAAAGTTTCATCTTGAGCATGGAATGTTCTGGATGTTATGAGTTGTCCTTTCAGACCCTAGGAGGGGTCCTTAGTCATAAAAATGAAGTCTCTTTGGTTAGAATTGATCCATGCATCATGTAGAAGGTCTTAGTGGATTAAGACCTTGTGTTAAGCACTTTGTGGGCGTGTAAAGTCATAAATTTGGAAACTTTATGACTCGAGGGTGCATTTGGACCGTGGATCTGAAGTATGGGCTTAAGTGCTTAAGCCATTAAGCACTAAATGGAGATTGAAAGATGCGAGGGTACGCCCCGCGTACTCGGTCAACCACCCTGATGGTGGTCTTCTGCGAGGGTTGGAGTACGCTAAGCGTACCTCCGGAGTACACCTCGCGTACTCGCATGAGTCAGCATTGTTGAGTTGACTCGATTAGGTTGACTCGGCCGGGTTGATTTGGTGGGTTTGACCAATTGACTTTGACTTTGATTTTGACCAAGTTAACCTTGAGGGCATTTTGGGTATTTTGGGATTTTTATGGAATCGGTCACTTGGTGGAATTAGGTATCGGTTAGAGAGCTGAGATTCGGAGTCGGGCCACATCAGTTTTGTTCAGTTTGTGAGGTGAGTTTTCCTCATTGTATTTATGGGTCGAATGCACCAAGGCCGGCCCATTGGTTTGAGAGCCTGATATTTATTAATATGCTGAGTATTGAATTGATATGCATGCTAGTTTTGATATGCTAGTCTGGTAGATCAGTAGGACTACCTGTGATACTGTCTGTATGATTATCTGTATATGTTTGTATTTGTTATATGTCGACATATTGTGTGGGTTGGGTTGAGGTTGTACTGCTCCGTGCGGTAGCCAACAAACCCTAGAGCAATCCAAATATGAGCTGAGGGCCGAGTAGGGCATGCCAGACTCATACCGAGGGCTCATGAGTATTCTAGAGACGAGCTGAGGGCCGGGTGTGGCTTGCCAGACTCGTACTGAGGGCTTGGTGGTATTCAGCCTGAGGACTGATCGGGTCAGGGAGCTAGCCAGACCTAAGCTGTGGGCTCCGAGGGCAAGCCAGACTTATGTTGTGCGCTTAGGGATAATCCAGTCTTTTAGTTATGGACCCATTTCATGCTGTTATTGTATATATGTTATTTGCTATGTGTTGGTACTTTGGGGGAACTCACTAAGCTTTGGGCTTACAGTTTTGGGTTATGTTTCAGGTACCTCAGATGATCGCGGGAAGGCAAAGGCGTGATCGTGCACCTCCTCGTGTTTTGTTTTATGATTTTGGGAAAACTCTGATATTAAACATGTTTTGAAAACTATTTTGTAAACAATGATGATTTGTGGTTTGGTTTTAAAAGTTTAAAATTTTCATGAATTTTATGGATGTTAAAAGTTTACTCACATATTATGTTCTTCATTTTTCATACGATTATCTTCTTGATAATATTATTCCATACCAATCCAATCGATAAAATGGGATCCTACATACTCACACTTTGACCCGTCCCAAATTTTTTGACTTACGCCCGACGTTTCCCAATTACGCCCAGCGTACGAACTTGATATGCAAAATAAAAAGAAATACAAGGGCTAAAAATGAAAAAGATCAGCAACGGGGTTACAAATCTCCCCACTAGAATCAGACTTCACCCTTGAAGTCAGCCTTGAAAGATCTAGTATGCCCAAGAGTCATTATAAATTGATATTGCTAATGATGTATGATCCTATATGGTCACTCCATATAGCAAGTTACCGTCAATTGATTATTTATTAGTATAATTTGATTATTAATAAATATATCAACACTTGTATTTAATTGGAAAATTATTATGGAAATAATATTTTACTAATTGAGAATTTATTATTTGTGGAAATAATATTTATTGGAGAAATAAAAACTTATGAAATATATCAGAAAGTATGATTATTTATAAGTTATATTTATATCTTAATAAACTAGTTCAATTTATATAAAAGATAGTTTTATATGAAATAAGCTAGTTACAATTTATATAAAATATTGTTTTATATAAAATAAGATATTTATATATGACTAGTTATATAAGTATATATATGTTGGGAATTCTTTATAAAAATGATTGATTTTTATAAAGATAACATGTATATATATATATATATATATATATATATATATATATATATATATATATATATATATATATGTATGTAATAACTAGCCATGAGACAACTTTTCTCGCATGTGAGACATGCTTTTTCAAAAATTGTAAGGAGACCAAGCATGGTCTTCTTTTGTCATGCTTGGGACAAAGTTGTCTCTCGTTTTACTTTATGGTCTCCTTTCACTTTTTGGCCATTATATAAGAGAGACCATGGGAGGGTTTTGAAATAACTTCTTGCAAGCTTCACTTCTCTTCTTCTTTGAGCCAAATCCGAGAACAATGTTCTCTCTAAGAGGTCTGCCAAAATTTCGAGCTTCATAAGCTCCCTTCTCCTCCATTCTATTGCATTTTGATGTTTAAAGAATGTCCCTTTACTGCTTCACCTTTGAACATATATTTGGTATATATTTCAAAGTCTTATGAACAACAAATTACAATTGAATACTAGCATGTTTTGATGGTTCTTCTCTTGCTTGGTGGATACTTGTAGAGAACTCTTGTTTTAGAGTTTCATGCCACACTTCATCAACTTCCAACCTCCCATGAGGATCAAAGTCTTCAAAGGTTGTTATGATTTCACTTCTATGGTTGTTTTAATCTTTCTAACTCTTGCAAAATGATCCCTGGTGGGTAAAATAGTTTTAGTTTTATTCAACATTCTAAAGCTTCCGTTGTCATTTTTACCGGTCGTGAAACCGGATTTTTGAATAAAAACCCAACAAGCCTCTGCGAACAAATCCGGGTAATGCTCCCGCATCTTCTCCTCGGGCTCCTATGTCCACTCGGAGCCTCTCCGGTGCTACCATTTAACTTTAATCAAGTTCACCACCTTCTTCCTCAAGGTTTTCACTTTCTCATCCAGAACCGCCACCGGCATCTCAATGTAATTCAGGTAACCATCGACCTGAATGTCCTCCAAAGGAACCACATCCGTCTCATCAGCTATACACTTCCTCAACTGGGAAACATGGAAGGTATCGTGAAAATGACTCAACTCCGCATGTAGTTCCAGCCAGTAAGCCATCTTGCCCACCTGGGCTAACACTCTGAAAGGGCGAATAAACATGGGCCCTAGTTTGCCCCGCTTCCTAAAGCGGAAAAAACCCTTCCAGGGTGATACCTTTAGAAGCACCAAATCTCCAACCTGAAACTCTAGCTTAAAGCGTCACCGATCCACATAACTCTTCTGACGACTTTGGGCCGTCAGCAATCTTTGTCTGACTTATTGGGTAAGCTTGTTCGTCTTGAGTACTATCTCAGTACTCTCCATGACCCTCTGACCGACCTCGCCCCAACAAATAGGAGTCTGACACCTCCTCCCATATAGAAGCTTAGAGGGAGGCATACCAATGCTGGCATGATGGCTGTTGTTGTAAGAAAACTCAGCCAAAGGAAGATATGAGTCCTAGCTCCCACTAAAATCAATGATGCAGGCACACAACATATGCTCGAGCATCTGAATAGTCCTCTCGCTCCGCCCGTCGGTCTGCGAATGATAAGCAATACTTAAATGCAACCGGGTGCCCAGATTATCGTGAAACCTCTTCCAAAACCTGGAAGTAAAATGAACATCTCGATCTGACACAATAGAAGTCGGCACCCCATGCCGAGCCACCACATCCCAAACACAAATCTCAGCTAGTTTCTCCACAGAAGAGCCCTCACTTATGGCTAAGAAGTGAGCACTTTTCGTCAAACGATCCACTATCACCCAGATAACATCAAAACCCTTTGCATTCTTGGGTAATTTTGTAATGAAATCCATCGTGATATGCTTCTACTTCCACAGTGGAACCTCCAAAGGCTGCAACTTTCTGTGAGGGCGCTGGTGCTCAGCCTTGACTTTCAAGCATCGCTCTACAAACCAGGCCATAACCCTCTTCATACACGGCCACCAATAATTATGCTTCAGGTCAAGATACATCTTAGTAGCGCCTGGATGAATGGAAAATATCAATTTGTGGGTCTCGTCCATTAATACCCGTCGAGCCCTAGCCGCATACGATACCCAAACCCGTCCATGAAGAGTCAAAAGTCCCCTATTGTCAATATCAAAGGCTGAAACCTGAGCAATCACCCACTCACTCTTCTGGTTCTCTTTCTTTATGGCCTCCGGTTGTACTTTCATACACAAAAACAAAATTCAATAACGAACTTACAATTGGTCTTAGGGTTTAAGACTACCTTTTTACTAAAGAAAATATTGGATTTTCTTGGAAACATACAAACATTTTTACAGATTCATCAACAGGTTTTCATTACAAAAACATGTTTATGAACTCACCAGCTTTAATGCTGATACTCTTTCAAAACCACTTGTATTCTCAGGAGGTACTTCAGTAGGCTTTTGAGAAGACGAAGCGTATAGAGTCACGTCTTTTATATTTTGCTATACTTTTGATGTATACAAATTATGTATCAAACTGATGTAAATACCTTATATATATTCAATGTAATGGTTGTGTTTGCTTTGATTACTATAATGCATTTGTTGTGATACTATACATGACGTCCTCCACCCCTGAACGTTTTCGTTGTTTTGGTTTGGGGGTGTGACAGTTGGAATGTCGTCCTCTTGAAAAACAAAAAGATTCATTTTCAACCCACTCTATGGAATGTATATATTTTGATTGTTTAGTTTTTGATTGTTGTTGATTATTATCATGTTGTAGATGAATGATTTTTTGGATATTACCATTGACATTTTGATGTTTAAAAAGTGCATATACGATATTTTGATATCTAAGAAGGGCATATATGATATTTTGATGTTTAAAAAGGACATATATGATATTTTGAAATTTTATGAATGCTAAATATGATATTTAGAAATTTTATGAAGGGCAAATATGATATTTAGAAATTAAGTTGGGTAAATATGATATTTTGATGTTTAAGAAGGGCATATATGAAATTCTCCCTAAAATATACAACTTAATACAATCCATTTTTAGTTTAATACATTAAAATTACAATATAATACAATATAATATACACTAATTCACATATTCAATGAAGTCAAACCCAAACCCCACCACCAACTACTACCACTCGCCACCACCAACCTCCTATGTCACCATTGCAACCATCCTTCCTTCCAAATTATAGTTGTATATAAATCATTGATTGACAACTTAAATACTATATTCATAATTTAATAAACTAATTAATTCACTTATTCAAAGTTTAATTCAAAATAATTATAAAAACTAATACATTCTTACATATTTATACAACACAAAGAAAAAATATATTCACAAGAAAATTAATAAAAAAAAATTCATACATAAATCATTCATATTTTAACAAAAAATTTATTTAAAATTCATAACTTAATACAATCAATTCACATCTTAATATTGTTAATTTACAAATCAGTGCTCAAAATTCACAGCTTAATATAATAATTTCATAACTCAATGCACAAAAGTTACACATTCAATGCAATATTTTCAACATAAAACTTACAGTTATACCTTCAGATCCATAGGTTAGTACTTATTTCAAAGTTTATTTACTCAAATATTTTCAATTTTAAGTTTCATATATAATAATGTGTTTGTGAAAATAGGATTGAAATTCCTTTTATTTACAATCATAACATTCTCTTTTAACAATAGATGGACAAAAATGCCCTTTATAAGATTTATAAACATCTAATTGAGAAATGACAAATATACGCTTAGTTATAAGCTAAAATTAGAGGTTCTTAGGGTTTTTAATCTTTTTTGTTTATCATTTGATCTTTCACCTTTATATATATATATATATATATATATATATATATATATATATATATATATATATATATATATATATATATATATATATATTAGTTTCAATAGAGAACCATTATTAACAAGGAACCAATTAACCAATTGTAAGCGTCAGAATTCATAACGATCAATGGCCAAAAAAGGGGTTACAGATTTGTACATTGAACACACATGTACCGGATTATACTAAAAAAACTCAATTTGTTTTGTCGTTTAATTTTTTAGGCCAATTTTTTTATCAAATAAAAATTGAATTTAAAAATGTTCATAATTTTATGTCCTTTTTCATTATAGATCCATATTGATAAAAGAACACACTTCATTTCTTTTTTGAAAAGTTAAGGCTGATTTTTTTTCGAAAAAATATAATAAATATATCAAAATTCATATTTCGGTACTCTTTAAATATAGATTCATATTGATGTAAATATTTATTATTTGAAAACTTAGCTCAGATTTTTGTATGAATCTGGTCTATATCGATTTCTTTTATAAAACATACGTATGTGAATGCTTATTGTATCCAATTTTTAAGCAATTATTGATCATTTACATGTGAATTTGAATACATTCATCTATTATTACCATTAAATTTATTTGTATATGATTAAAATCTTAAAATTGTGAAAACAATCAAGTGAATTTACGTAGATTCATATTTAATTTAGTTAGATTTATGAATGTCAATTTTTGTTCGAATTCACATGTAAATTTGATATATATATATATATATATATATATATATATATATATATATATATATATATATATATAAACGAGCATTCACATAGATATTTTTAATTTATATAAGTAATCAAAGTGTGAATGTGGTCTAAGAAATCGAGATATTTTAACGATTTTTGTACATAATGGTCCTATGAATTTTGTAGATTTTAACCTTTTGATCATACAATAAATTTAATGATAATCATAAGTGAATTTACTTGAATTCACATGTAAATGATCAAGAATTATTGGAAAAATTGGGTACAACAAGCATACACATGTGAATTTTTTATAAAAAATCGATTTAGTTAAACATTCAAATGAAAATCTGAATATAAATAAAAAAAATCATTTTTTTATATATCAATATAAAAGTTTATTTAAAGAGTACCAAAAAATATGAATTTTGATATATTTATCAATTTTTTCTATAAAAATAAGTCTTAACTTGTCAAAAAATAAAGAAAACGAAATGAATTTTTTTTTCGTTTTTTATATATCAATATAGATCTCTATTTATAGAGGACGAAAAATCATGTACAATGGTACATCCAGTTTTTTTTTTCGAAAAAAAACACACCTAAAAAGAATTAAACTAAAATACAAAATAAGTTGTTTTGATATAATATGGTGTATGCACGTCCAATGTACAAATTTACAACTTTTCATTTGGTCATCGATGGCTTTATACTATGAAACTTTACATTTGTTCATTGGTTCCTTGATTAATAAAGTTCTCTATTAAAATTCTCTCTCTCTCTATATATATATATATATATATATATATATATATATATATATATATATATATATATATATATATATATAACTTTAATATTCTAAGTTAGGTTCTACATTAATACAACATTGAAAAAAAATATTTAAAAAAAGTTTGAGATATTTAAGTAACATATTTAAATTATTAAATTAAGTATATATTAGGTTGGAGGTTGAAAGGTTAATGTTAAAACTATTATAAAAGTAAATTATACGAATAGTCCATTGTGCAGGTGTAAAAATTCACGTTCAATCTTTATTTTCAAAAATTAACTCATACTGTCCCTCGTTTAATTAGGTTAATGTTAAAACTATTACAAAAGTAAATTATACGAATAGTCCATTGTGCAGGTGTAAAAATTCACGCTCAATCTTTATTTTAAAAAATTAACTCATACTGTCCCTCGTTTAATTAAAACTTGCACAATCCATCCCTCCGAATATAAAAAGACAATTTTGCCCTTAATAATTTCTTTTTGAAAATTTTAAACTTTTTTTTTATCACTTTTAGATTATAAAAAAGGAAAAAATATCTCCAACCCACCCCTCCCCTTTCCCTTTGCCATGTTTTATTGCCCTCTTTCTCGCCCACTCCGGACAACCAACAAATCCTCATCCTCGTACTATCTTTTCTAATTGCCAGAGAAGACAAGTAGTGGGAACATCATAATCTGCCGCCCATTCGTTATTCCCTCTCAATTTCTCATCTCTTCTTATTGTTCCTAAACTAATGTCGACAGTGACAACAGTGCCTCCCTAACTCTGCTTCAAGGATCGTTACCAATTATTGATGAATCTGAGGATCTAACAACACCGAACCCAACATCAACAATTAGGGAAGAAGGAAACACGCCTGCAAAACCATATCTTGAAATGTGAGAATATGAAATCGATTCCAAGAAATCGATAAGTGGGCTGGGGATTGTACATTCATAGGAAATCGAATGGATTTAGGTCTTGCTTGTGTTTGCTCCATATTCATCTTCTTTATGTGTTTGCTCCATCATCAAAATATATTGCATCTTTTGAAAAGGGTTCGATTTGGAAATCGAAATGGTGCTGGTGCAATATTAAGAGGGGGACAAGAGAGACAGAGAGATATGAGTAGTAAAGCAAATTATTATTTAATATTTCTACTAGGCGAATCCCCACGCGTTGCGCGAGAATAAAATTATATAGTTAAAATAATAACTTTTACCAAATTATTATTTAATATTTCTACTTTGAAACAAAATGTTAGTAGTAAAGCAAACATATAGTTAACATATTAATTTTATTAAACATTATAGTTTAATTTTTAAGTCATTGTGATATATACAATTATTTGATAATTTTATAAATCGTTTAAAATTGTGTAAATTATATATCAAATGAATGATAATATAACGGGTAACAAAACGTATGAACAAAAATATGAACTGCAAATTTTAGTAACATAAAAATAGAAAAACATCTATTATAACATTTGTATTAAAAAAATATATATACAACGAATAATGAAAAATATGAAAAATAAACACTATAACTTTTAATAACATAAAAACACTAAAACATGTATTATAACATTTATATTAACTCTTCATATTTAAATCACAAATCTCTTCAAATACATTAATGTTTTTAATGAACAAAACTTTACAACCTTATAAAAGAAAGGAAAATAAAAAGTTATTAGTGATTACTAATTAATAATCATAAATTAAAAACTCTTGAGTTGTAACTAATAAATATACATAAATTAAAAAACTCTTGAGTTGTAGTGTGAGTTTCAAATGAATGTGGTACATGGAAATGTGTATTTATTATTACTATTATTATTATTATTATTATTATTATTATTATTATTATTATTATTATATTCGTCTAAATAATTGGTTTTGATGTATCATTTTAATCCCTTCAATTATTAAACATAAAGCTATTTAATTATAAATTTATAACATACATATATGCATATACATGTTAAACAAATCACATATAATATATATATATATATATATATATATATATATATATATATATATATATATATATATATATATATATATTCATAAATGTCATATGTAATTCTTGTCGTAGTAATATGAAAAATTACTTTCATATGAAGAACATATCACGATAAGTCTATCATAATTACATATCAAATGTTAAAAATTATGTTATCTTTTAAATATGTTGTGTAGGATAAACGAACAAAAAAATAATAGAAAATAAACATAATCAAAATAGAAAAACTACAATCAAATAAATAAGAGCATGGGGTGGTTGAATATATAAATAAAGATGTTACATAAACATACAGTTAAATCAAAAGAAAAAACCAACATTCGTCAACTTTGCTCAAATAAAAAAACCTATATCCATTTTCTGAATCTTCTTTCTTCATTTAACACCATTCAACCATAGAAACTTGATGACAATTCTTCATTAACGTGCAATCAAAATATTTTTCTTGAAAAAGAAGAATCATAAAGATATTCCAAGCAAAACATTGATGTTTGGAGAGTCACATTCAAGATTGAGTAATACACACAAATCACATATAAAGATTAAATGGGAAACTGAATATAAAGAAAGAATAGAAAAGCTTCATTTGTTTTGGTTGAAAGAAAAAATATATTACAATTACCATCGATGCGACATAACCCATTTCTTCAAATCATCATATTTGGATCGTGAATGCTTCAACTATATGAAAACTTTTGAATCACAATATCTTCAACCACATGACGACTTTTTGTAAGAAAAATATACTAATATAACTACATATATAATAAGAGAATGCAAAAAAATTATTGGAAATTTATAAATAATATAAATGATTTTAATTAAGGAATATAAAAAGTTATGTAGGTTTCAAATCAATATGGATTGAGAAAACATAATATCTCTAAACATATGATTTTGAATGGTATGGTTTGAGAAAACAAAATATCTCTAAACATATGATTTTGAATGGTCTTATTTATATTACTGGAAAAAAAATATAACACGATCAAATTATGAGTAAAAAATGATATATTCATCCACAACCTTGACTTGTAGAGGTCTTTTAGGGACTTCATCACTGCAAATACGTTCTAAAAGAATTGTGCCTATTGAAAATTTTTCTTTTCATTTTCTTATGACATCCTTCTTACATGTAAGATTTTATATAACACAAAAGACACAAAAGATTGGCCTTTTTATAGTAAACTTTTCACTAAATGCTAATTAAACATAATATAAGTTATAAAACTTTTTGATGAGAATAATATTCTCTTAGATCGATAGATTCAAACAGATATCAATAAGACAATAACAAGTAATAGAAAACGATGAACACCACTATGAATCAAACGAGTGTCGAATGATTAAAAAAGCAATACCTCAGAAGAGCTCGATGAAGAACTTCTACTTTAGAGGCATGCTAGGGTTACAGTACTTGTCAAAGGAAATATTCAAGAAGCGTAATTAATATAATGCATGCATGCACTATATATACTAAACCCTAAAAACAAAACACAGCTGGACAGGCCCAAACCGTGACTACATATGGACCGAACTAACTAAGCCCAATGTCGCAACTCATAGACTCAACAATCTCCCCCTTTATGCCAATTGAGGCGAGAGATCACTTCGGTTGAGTAACTGTGACTTTCTTCACAGTCTTGAACAACTTTGGTATGATGGCAAGAAGAGTTTGACGAAAGTTAATGTACCACCAAAGCATATTTGAAAACATCTTCTTATCTGCTTCACTGTTCTGATTGCACCTATGTATGATATCGAGAATATGCTCCAAGCAGGAAGTGGAGAACAGGTGTTTGTCAACAAGAGAGAACAAGCATTTTTGATCTTCACCCCTGATGAACATGACTGTATGAAACTGTGGGTCGATTTTTCCCTTCATCATCTCGTTGATATCGCTTGCCTTTCCTATTGGCTTGATAGAGGGCTTCCTTCTCAAGGCAGAAGCTATTTCCTGATCCATTTTTGCGACTTCAAGAATATAGCACACCAACATTCGCTTAATGTGATCAACGATAGGCTCATACTCTTGTTGGTTAGTCAGTAAAATATTATTCAGGAGAATCCAATCATGAGAATTCAAATTTGGAAGATCAGCTAGGGAGATCATGTGAACTGAACTGTCTGAGCCCCGGTCACTTTAAATTTGACATTGATAAACTTCCCTGTTGAAGTGGGTTTCAACACCTTGACTGTTGTGATATTCTGTTTACTCCAAGTCAGGTATTGAGGTTGAGAGAACGTAAGATAGTATTCGAGTAGGTCTCGATCAACCTTCGGGTCAGGAGAGGTGATGGCAACTGTTGACTCAAAACAATGAAAGATGAACGCATTTCGGGTGATTGACATATCAAATTGAGAATCCTTGGAATTCTCAAGATCGAATGAAAGGACCGGTTCGAGCCAATGTGTGCTTGGAGCTTTAATTACCTCCTTCAGAAGCTTTTCCATAGTCCACAGAGGGAACATGGATTTCCTCTGTTCTAATATATCGTTCTCTTCTTTTTGTTTCCTCTCCCTATCAACTTCTTCCTTTGCTTTACTGTGACAACCCGAAATTTTTTTGCTTTGAAAGCTCAGTCAGTCAATTCAACTGAGTGTCAGACTCATTTCTAATGAGTTCTAGCCTTGTTAAAGGTCATTCTAAGGAGTTTTAGCCTAGTACACTTAAGGAATAAGTGTTGGGAAGTACCTGCTAGAGACACTGTGCAACATTCGAGCCTTAATCCTCATCAAAAGGAGTTCACGGCCACAACACTTGAGCTTACGGCCGTAAACTCAAGGTGGACCGTAAACTCCCTCCTTATAGGCTCATATCCTTCAAATTTCTTCATTCTTTCACTTTCAAACTCAAGAACTTCCAATTCTTTCTCAAGTATCATCGAGTTCATCATCTTAGATCATCAAAAACGTAAGTGTTCTTCCTTTGATTTGTTAATACATATCTTTATCTAATAACACCCTCATGATTCATCCATAAAAACATCCATTTTAACTAGATCTTCAAATCTTCAAGTTTCACCAAGAACACACACTAGTGTTCTTGGCCAAAATCGACCCTTTCAAGCCTCTATATCGTAAGTACTCTCTCCTTAACTTGTTGTCTAGTTGAAACACCTGATTAGAGCCTTGAAATCATCAAGAATGCAAGAACAAAAGGAGTTTACGGCCAAGCAATCTCCCTTGGCCGTAAACCCTTATAAGTATGCCATTTTGGCCATAAACTCTTCTTAAGGCTTGGATTTGAGGCTAGAACACTCCCTTGTGCTTTGTAAGACCTTGAATCATCACCAAACTCATCATCAAAGAGAGTTTACGGCCATGAGTTTACACCTGGGCCGTAAACCCTTATAAGTGTGGTGTTTTGAGCCTTAAACACTTCTAGACCCTTGCTAAACCTTAGAACACTTGAACCTTTGAAACTTCTTCCCTTCAAGACCCAAAATAAGTCCATTTGGACAGTTTACGACCATAGGGTTTACACCCTGGCCGTAAACACCTCAACACCCTCCAAAACATTGGTTTTGCTCATCCTTGTGAAGAGCAATGGTCCCTCAAGTTTCCCTAGCATTCAAATACCCTTTTAGGCACATTTACCATGGGTTTACGGCCATGAGTTTACACCCTGGACGTAAACACCTTTGCATGGCCGTAAACACCAAACCATGGCCTTAAACACCCTTTAGATGAATCACATGTGATTCCAACACTTGGTCAAAGTGTTTCCTAGTCCCGTATGGTGTTTCCTTTCTTATAGTTGCTTATAAACACTATATTCATGCCAATATATGTCATTATATGTCATTTAGGACTTGTTGTGTCTCGAGACTTCATTCGTGGAACTTCTCATCCTTACGCGCATATTCGTTGAATCACCCACATCAGGTGAGTTCATACCCCGTAATGAATCTTTTAACTGTTTTAAATGTTTTAAGGGGGGGAATACAGGTTGAACACAATGATAATTGTGTAATTGTTTGTTATAAACATTTTCAAAAGATTACTTATGTCATTTATAAGTTGTCAAAACATTTCAAAAACTCTTTTCAAGTTATGCTACTTTATAGTTTAACAAAACTCCGTTTTTAAAGTACAAGCATAACTTAGTAGTAAAATGAGTATTTTCAACAATAGTTCAAGTACATTACTAGTAAACTATAATAGGTATAGTTTAAGGGTTCAGTTCATACTATAACAAGTACATAGAGGAACATACTATAACAAGTACATAGAGGAACATACTATAACAAGTACATAGAGGGACATACTATAACAAGTATATGGAGGAGCATACTACACTAAGTACCGGGAAAATCATGTTAATATATCTTTCCGGGTTTTCATTGACACTGGTACGATTTCACGTACCAGGACTAGCAGGCACGAGGTGATAAACTTAATAATATATCTTTCCGGGTTTGCATTGACACTGGTACAATTTCACGTACCAGGACTAGCAGGCACGAGGTGATAAACTTAATAATATATCTTTCCGAGTTTGCATTGACACTGGTACGATTTCACATACCAGGACTATCAGGCACGAGGTGATAAACTTAATAATATATCTTTCCGGGTTTGCATTGACACTGGTACGATTTCACGTACCAGGACTAGCAGGCACGAGGTGATAAACTTAATAATATATCTTTCCGGGTTTGCATTGACACTGGTACGACTTCACGTGCCAGGGTTAGCATGCACGTGGTGATAATAATATTCAACCTAAGTTATTTATAAAGGATACATTTGTAAAGTACCCGACGATAATAAACAAGATACATAACTTCGTCGTAACATGAACATTCAGTAGAAAGGGACTTATAATGCTATTCCGTATACACCCAGTAATCATAAGGGGTACCATGTATGGGTCAGGTCATAGGACACTAATTCAATGCACAATTTTCTAGTACAACACATACTATACGAATCATAACCTTTGGGTTACAAAACTAGAAACTCACCAGTAAAGGGGTTTAATCCATTTTAGTAAACCAGTATAACTTAAAGGACCTCAAGTGGTTAACTCTATAATACCTTAGTTTATACATCAGGGTTATATATAATTAATAACCGATAGATAGTTGGATGTATGCCTTCCGCCTCATTTCCTGTTCCTTGTTTGGTTGTGGACTTAGGGCAGATCCACACAATTAACCATCTGTTCGATATTAGATTATATATAACTAGTATAAACCAAGTGATTATAGAAGGCACCACTGTGGTTGCTATTTTATTATAAGAAATAAGGATTTTCTTTAAGAATCTTTTCATCTAATATAAAGGAACTATTACAGTTAACTTCGTGAGTACCAAGGGAATACACCAGGGTTATATACAATAAGGATCTAACAACCAATGGGATGTGTGTCATCTGCCTCATCTCCTGTTCCTTGTTTGGTTGTGGGCTTAGGGCAGATACACACAATCGATTGTTTGTTTACTCTGAGTTTTATATAACTTGTATCCATTTAGTACTCATAGAAAGGATTGTAGAGTCATTTTTACTTATCTTTCATCAAAGCAGGAAATATAGGATTTTCTGGAGGAACAGGCGAACTTTTCTAAACAAAACTTATAACTTACTACATCTTACTAAGCTTTCTACAACTTACTTACATCACTAAAATCTTATGAACTCACCAGCTTAATTGCTGATCAACTCTTTCAAAATAACTTGTATTCTCAGGAAACTAGTAGACATGTACTCGCTCTAGGAATTCAGAAGATGGAGCAGAATAGCTTCAAGCCTTGTTTTGTTATTTGCTTATATATTCTATGTTTTGTGAACACACACTTTGTAAACACTTCCCTTCTAATGAAATGATTGTTTATTACTTTGATTACTATGATGCATGTCTTGTGATACTAAACATGACGTCCTCCACCCCAGAACGTTTCCGCCATTCCGGTTTTGGGGTGTGACATTTACGAACCTTTTCCATAAGCTCTTGATCATTTGGTTTGATTTTGAGGTTTTCGGTTTTGGAAGCTTTTTGTTCTGTTTCAGCCACATCTTTGATTTCATCATCATCATCATCACCAATTTTCTTCTTTCGTTTGTCCTTCATACTGCCCGAAGCTTCATTACCCTTCGGTTCAACAGTGACTTTCGGTTGGGTAATGGGTTTGCTTTTTGGAGGTTGTTGTGATTGACCCTGGGTAACATTTTCTCCCCCTTGTTTCGGAGGGACAATGGGCTCCGGAACACCTTCAATCCTGCTAAGAATGTCTAGAGTAGGTCTTAATTTCTCAGCCAAGTGGCGTCGAACTGAGATTGTAAGGACCGAGTCATGTGCTTCTAGAAGATGTAAAAGAATAGAATGCACATCACCAACAGAGCTTTTGACGATTGCTCGCTCATAATTAAGTTCTTCAATTTCCTTGGTTGCCATCTTGAACTTTAAGTTCTGAGTTTTAAGCTGAGAAGTTCGACGATCCAGCTCATCCATTATCTTGCTTTCCATAGCTAGTATGGCTTCAAGTTAGGTAAGTTGTGCATTAACAGATGTGTGAAGCTCGGTGTTGGCAGACTGAATGGCTTTTCGTGTTTCCTCAAAGTGCTTCTTTTCAGCTTGAAGCGAGCTGGTAAGAGTATCAACATAAGCATTCACCATTTGAGCATTCTTCTGAGCTACAGCCTGAAGAGAATCAAGAAAAATTTGAGTATCAGAAATTAGTTTTTCGACGTTTGCGGTCGCTTGCTTACAATCTTTGGTGGAATCTTTAACGGCAGTAGAATCTTTTTGACATGTGGAAGCAGAAGCATCTATAGCTTTGACAGCATTAGTAATGGAAGTGTCATGCTCCTTTACAAAGGTTTCCAACAGAGCCTTGATAGCTGCTTCAGAGTATGCATTATTGGAAGTAGAAGAGGAAGAAAGCAATTGATCAAGCTTGTTATTCAGATCCTTTATCTGCCTCTTTGTGACAGGAGCGTCATCATCATCATTGCTCTGTACTCGATATGGGCTAAAATAGACAGAATCAAATTCCATTTCTGATCCTCCAAGAACAGTGTCTGAGTCGTGTGAGGGAGGTGGGGATAGAGGTTTTGAGGTAATTGGGGTTTCAGATTCGAATGTAGGTGCCCCCGTATCAGATACGTTGACACGAACATTAGATTTGGTTGTAGTAGTAGTAGTTGTGGTAACTTCGGTGAATAAAGGGGTGGGAATGGGAATTAAAGTTGTAGTTGAAGATGAGATGGGAGGTGGGAACGGAGCAATGGTAATAGGAATCGATCGTGTAGGAGAAGGAGGAGGGGAGTTTCGGTTACCTTCATGAGTTGGTGAGGGTGGAGGCGAATTACCTCGAGGCAGACTTTCGTGTTGAGAAACGTCATCGTCACTGGACTCTGGTTTGGGCTGTGGGTCAGATGGAACGTAGTCAGAATCACTTGAAGAAGGAGAAGGAGCCTTCGGCTTGTGTGCCTTCTTCTTAGTCTTTCATTTCTTTAGAGCAGTAGTTGCCGCTTGTTCAGACTTCCGCTTCTTGGGAGTTTAAACTTTATAGGATTGACCTTCCTTCTCCCCTTTTCTTTCAGGTTTCTTCCCTCTTTTCGCAGGTTTATCTGCTGCGTCCAGCGAGCTTTGCATTTCGGGTGTAAGCCGTCTTGGTCCTGTAGGAGGTAGCTTCTTGTACTCAGCTATCACTTTGCTTTCACTGGAAACACACATGTACATGGATTCCGGAACCGAACCAATAAAGAGAAACTTTGATGGATCGGAGACAATTATCTTCGTCGTGTGGAAAGTAGCAATAGATGACATCAGTGAGTCCGCCATTGTTGGAACATGAAGCTTCTCCATCGCCCATTGGGTAACGAGAGTCCAAAACCTAGCGCAAGAGATTTCAGAGTAGCGTGAAGTAGAACTAATGCTTTGAACCAGTTGAGACCATAAGATAGATCCAAAGTCCATGTTGATCCCATGGTACAGACCGTAGAAAAGGGTCATGAACGCCTTGCTCGCTCCATCAGAACCTGCAACCCTCTCCGATAAACCCTTAGAGAGAAGGGTAAATAGACCATTCCACTGAGGAGGAAGACATGATTTCTTGAACTTTGTGAGAGTGGTGAGAACCTCAGTGTACCCCATATCATAGAACATTGTAAAGAGTTGAGTGTTGGTAATGGAATTAGGGTTGATCATGGAGTCGTCGATAGCAATTCTTAGCAACAGACAAAACCTAGATTTTGAAATCAACGTCTTTTGATTGACAATCTCAAAGAAAATTCGCTCCTTGGCTTTATCGTAGACAGCGGTTAAGTAGACCTGAGAAAGTAGCGACATTGGAACATACTCCACCTTGGTTAGGGCAACTACAAGTGGTGAATATTTGAGGCATTCAACCACTTGCAGCATGTAGGGATCATACTGGAAGGGTGAGAGATCAATGATGAGGTTTTGATTTGGTTTAATGATGAGAAGAGAGGACTGGGTAGTCTGTTCATAAACAGATGAAGATTCAACCATTGTTGCAGGTGTGAAGAAGAAGATGAATAGTAGAAATTCGCCGGTGTGTTCTTGAGAGAGTTGTGAATTGGTAAAGTGGTACAAGGGGGTGAGAAAACCTTATATACCATCTCCAGGAGAGAGAAAGAATCCACAGTAATGATGCGACGATCTTCTGAATCGGCGCCTGAAAAAGCGCGATTTGACAGCTGTGTTTCCCTAGGAAGACGTCATCAGGCGTGATGTTAGGAACCGTTTCAAATTCATGCGCCCGTTGCAAATCTTATCCAATGACTCCGTTTGAAATCTTATCTTGTTACCGCTGTTTCAACTTTGAAAACTTTTCAAATTCCTCGTCAAACTGTGACAAACCCTTTCGCTGCATATAAGGCTGGCAATGTTCGCGCTTTAACATAGTATACCACCATAGCATTTACAACCGAAGCATCAAATCTGAAAAATTGCCATTAGTACCACGAACAAGAATTGGGAAAATCATAATGGTCTTCGTGCAAGATTGTGCCAATAAAAAAGAAATAAAGCAAAGTATTTGTGGGATTTAAGTGATGTCTATTTAGACACGGAACTATGGATCCCGGGCACGAATCTCTTCCTTCAAAGTCAAGAGAGACTAAGAAGTGTCTGTGTGGTTTCCCGTTGAAATACGATCAAATGTTTATTAAGAAACATTGAAAGGCATCTTTTCAAATTTAAGCTATAAGGGGTGGCTCAGCTTCAACCGTACTTCAGTACTTGACATAAGACCGAAAGTTGGATGAAGTACTTGTGAGACCAGCGTGGCCTATTAAACAAGTAGGTTAGAGAATATTGTCAGTGACTTGGGGAGTTTTGTAGAAATCTTAAAAACAAAAATAAACTGGATCTTATGGGAAGAAAAGCCTTGGTGTCAGACAATTTCATAAAGATCGCACAAAAATTAAAAAGAGATTTCTTGGTACCTTCCACTAAAGTGGTTTCGTTAAAACGTAGGTGAAAACTAGAACATTTGATTGTTCACCGTCAATTCGTTATAGGTGTTGGATTTTGGGTTTCACTTAGCACGTGGTGAAACGAAGCTAAGATCATTAACACAGATGTTGTGTAACCATAAACCTCAGTGGTAAATTCTGAGAGTCTCAAGGGTTACGATTAGGAACCGAAGTATGATGGAGAAAAATGATAAGGAAGTTAAAGAACCGAAAGTACCTCTGCTATATAGAAAGGACCGAGCAGACAACTCTTAACTCAATGTGAGACGAGTAAGGTAGCTCAAGACATAAGTGATTTTATCAGCCTGATTGGGAAGATTTGATTGGTGTATATCAAATCAGTAAGGCTTTACTTGAAGCTTGGAGGCTTTGGTCGAGATGCAGCCACATGCTTCTAGGGACACTTAGCTAGTACAAAGATAAAGAGATTTATACCTGTCCTAACTCCATCATTTGAATGATCCATGATACCTTTCAGTGATATTTTTGGTATTTTTGATTTTGATAAAAAGCAACAAGAACAACAAGAAAAATATTTTTGGATTTTATGAATTTTCTGAAAAAGAAATAAAAACAGAAAGGAAAATATTTTTGAGTTTTATGAATTTTATGAGAAATGAATTAAGAAAAGATATACGTAGTGTAAAAAGTATACAACCGAAACTTCACCTAAAAGTAGTGAAGTGAAATAGACCGAGCGTTCGGTTCATTTCGGTTCCCGAAAAATCAGGAGCCGAAATAGACCGAGCGTTCGCTCTATTTCGCGTTCGGTTCAATTCGGTTCCCGAAAATTGTGGAGCCGAAATAGACCGAGCGTTCGCTCTATTTCGCTTGTTCAGTCCATTTTGGTTCCTGAAAATTCTGGAGTCGAAATAGACCGAGCGTTCGCTCTATTTCGCTTGTTCATTTTTAATGAGGCGAAAGCAGTTTCGGTACTGATTCAGCTTCCATCATTCCTAAGCCTTGGAGTATTTTATTAAAGCTTATTTCAGGTAAGGCTTTCGTAAAGATGTCAGCTAGTTGATCAACAGATCTAACAAAGTGGATTTCCACATTACCATCTTCAACGTGATCTTTGATGAAGTGGTATCTCAGTGCTATATGTTTCGTCTTGGAATGCTGCACTGGATTATGACAAATCCTGATGGCGCTTTCAGAATCGCAGTAAAGAGGAATCTTATTCATATTCAGGCCATAATCTCTTAATTGGCTTTGGATCCAAATGACCTGGGAAGTGCAAGATGCTGCAGCAATATATTCAGCTTCGGCTGTAGAGAGTGAAACGCATGTTTGTTTCTTGGACTGCCAACTGACGAGTTTACCATCAAGGAATTGACATCCGCCTGTAGTGTTCTTTCGGTCCAAACCGCATCCTCCAAGATCAGCGTCAGAGAATGCTTGAACGAAAAATCCTGATTTAGCAGGATACCACAGACCGAGAGATGAGGTTCGCTTCAAATATCTGAAGATGTTCTTAACAGCCACCATACGAGGTTCGCGTGGATTAGCTTTGAACCTGGCACAATAACAAACAGAAAACATAATATCTAGTCTACTAGCTGTTAGATACATTAGAGACCCTATCATTTGCCGATAGAGGGTCATATCAACAGCCGATTTCTCCAAAGATGGTGTTAACTTCGTTCCAAATGCCATAGGAATCTTTACTTTGGAATCTCCCATCATGCCAAACTTAGCCAGTAGGGTCCTCGTGTAAGCCTCCTAATTGATAAATATGCCTTCGGGTCCCTGTCTAATATTCAAGCCAAGGAAAAACTTAATTGGACCCATTGAGCTCATCTCAAATTTAGTCTCCATCAACTTCCTGAATTCAGCTGTGAGGCTGGGATTCATGGAACCGAAGATGATATCATCGACGTAAATTTGGACAATCATTAAGTGGTCACCCTCTTTCTTGCGAAAGAAGGTTGGGTCAACCAAACCTTGTTTAAACTTGGACATTTTTAGAAATCGAGTAAGGGTTTCATACCAGGCTCTAGTAGCTTGCTTCAAACCATAAACGACTTTATCTAGAATATAGCAATGATCATGATACTTTTCGTTCACGAAACCCGATGGTTGCTCAACATATACAGTCTCCTCTAGTTCTCCATTCAAGAATGCACATTTGACGTCCATTTGGAAGACTTCAAAATTCTTGTGAGCAGCGTATGCTAGAAAGATCCGAACTGATTCTAACCTTGCTACAGGAGCGAAGGTTTCTTCGTAATCTATACCTTCTTCCTGACAATATCCCTTGAGTACCATCCTTGCCTTGTTGGGAATTACATTCCCCTCTTTATCCATCTTGTTCCTGAATACCCATTTTAATCCAACCACAGATGCATCCTTTGGTGGGAATTAGTCTCCAGACTCGATTTCGCTCAAACTCGTGGAGTTCGTCTTGTATTGCCTGTACCCAATCGGAGTGATCGAGTGCAATATTAACCGTTTTTGGTTCTATTTTCGAGACGAACGAATTAAACATGCAAAATTCTACTTGAGAGAAAAGAGCAGTTTGCTTCGCTTTTATTTTAGACCGAGTAAGAACTCCTTCAAATGTTTCATCGATTACTTGAGTTTTTGAATGATCTTTTGTCCATTTTATGAGAGGAGGGTAGTCTGGATCATAAGCAGGATCCAATTCAACATTTATTTCTACTTCGAATTCTGATTGAGAGTCTTCGTCATTTGTATTGTTATTCTCCCCCTCGAATGACGAAACAATCTCAACATCTGGTTCAAAATTCTCCCCCTCGATTGGACTTTCATGGGTCATTATTGGAGATGGGTTCCCCCCTGGAATGGTAAGTCAGGTCGCCTTGGTGTAGATGAACTCTCCCCCTGGAATGTAGAACATTTATGAGTAGGTTCGCTCGAGCTTTGGGGTTCGCCTTGATCTCGAGGTTCGCTTGGACCTGGCTTTTCGGTTGGTCCTTGATATTCGCTTTCCATTTCTTTTGCTGCTTCATCGATAATTTTCTTCAAGTTGTCGATCTTGTTGTCAGCTGCCTTTGCCTCAGAATGAATTTCTCTCTCTGGTTCATCAAAAAGCAACATGTATTCTTCAAATAGATTGGAAATTGGAACCGAGACTTGACCTGATTTTGGAAAGATTACCTCCGTGGGTCCTTTGCTAGATTGAAGTTTCTTCACGTAATCATCATCAAAGGTGACATAGTAGGTTTCTTCAAGTTTCTTTGAACGTTTATTCAGAACCCTATATGCCTTTGAAGTTAGCGAGTAACCAAGAAAAATCCCTTCATCTACCTTTACATCGAACTTGTTTCGGTTCTCTTTGGAGTTGAAAATAAAGCACCTTGAACCGAACACATGGAAGAACTTGACATTTGGCTTGCGATTATTCAAGATTTCGTATGGAGTGATGGAAAATCTCTTGTTGAGGAAGGTTCGGTTCTGGGTATAGCAGGCAGCAGCAATTGAATCAGCCTAGAAGTACAGAGATAGAGAAGCGAAACTGAGCATGGTTCGGGCCGCTTCACACAACGAACGGTTTCGCCTTTCAACTACGCCATTTTGCTGTGGAGTATAGGGAGCAGAGAAATTGTGAGACACTCCCTTTTCAGCGAGAAATTCTTCAAACACTTGGTTTTTGAATTCCAGCCCATTGTCACTTCGGACATTTCTAACCACCTTTCGCAATTGAAGCTCCGCTTGCTTTATAAATGCTTTGAGCTTTGGAGTTGCCTCTGACATCTGTTTAAGAAAGAAAACCCAGGTGAAACGTGAAAAGTCATCAACAATAACTAAAATGTACTTACTACCACCGATGCTTTCTATGGCCGAAGGACCACATAGATCGAAGTGAAGAAGCTCAAGAGGTTCAATGATCTTTGTGTTGACAATTGTGGGATGACTCTTTCGGCTTTGCTTTCACATCTCGCATGCTGCGCACAAGTGTTCCTTATCAAATTTGAGAAGTGGAAGTCCTCGTACATGATCACCGATAACCAACTTGTTGATATCCTTAAAGTTGAGATGTGAGAGCCTTCGGTGCCATAGCCAACTTTTGTCAGAGTGTGCTTTTGTTAAAAGGCATACAGCTGGATTTCCTCGAATTGGGTTAAGATTTAGAGGATACATTTATCCTTTTCGCTTGGATTTTAACAGGACAACCTTCTTTTTCTTTTCAACAATCTCCGAACCTTCATCATCGAACGAAACCTTCAAGCCAGTTCCCACAACCAGTTGAGATACACTGATGAGATTGTGCTGCAATCCCTCTACATATGCTACCTTTCGGATTAAGAATTCCCCGTTTGTGATCATTCTGTAGCCTTTGATCGTGTCATATGAATTATTCCTGTATTTGACACATCCACCATCCTTAAGAGCCCGAAACTCCCTTAGCTCTTCCCTCCTTCCTGTGATGTGACGAGAGCAGCCACTATCAATGTACCATTCGTCGTCAAACTGCTCGTCACTTATAACCTGCAAAAATCAAGCAGATTTAGGAACCCAAAGTTGCTTGGGTCCACGTGAGCCTTCTACAGAACACGTGAGCCTTATGGTCTTTGGACTTGATAAAGGACTCGATTTTGTCCAGACCAACCCTGTAGGCGTCAGAGATATTATCTGAAGAAACAATAGATTCACAGTTATAACCATCAATATCAACTTCGTCCTCCTTTAACTCCAGGAAAGGCAAAATCATTTTGTGAATCTTTTTTCCAATTTCACAATCTAAGTGCAATTGAGTGATATTGGTATATAAACGTTTAGCAATCAAGCAAAAAATGTTTCTTTGTTTCAAAAGTTTCAAGTTATCACGTTGCAAATAAATAACTTCATCTCTCGCCCTAACTAACTCTAACTCCGTCTTCTCTATCCACATCCTTCGCTCCTCATTCTTGGATGTCACCCTGCTAATTTGATCGGTTAGGTTAGCATTTGTGAGGCGTGTTTGCATTAGACTGCCACTTAAACTAGAAAATTTGAATTTTAATTCGTTTAATTCATTTTCATAGTTTGTTACAGGTATTTTAAGTGATTCGAGAATGGATTGTACCTTCTTGATCAACTGATCACAGTCGTTGATCCTTTCGCTCACAGTTTTGGCAGCAAAACACTTATCTTCCTTCAGATTCGCCTCCTCATACTCGCCTTCGGTTGTGTAGCCCCACATTTGTGACACTCCATCTGTCATCATCAAGCATCTCCGTGCAAACTCAGTACTTTCTTCTTTCGCCACAAAAGCCTTGCCATGCGTGGGTTTACGTACTTCTTCATCTTCAGAGTCTGTAGACCAGACCTCTACGCCACCGAACTCATCATCAACAACGTTCTCCTGCACAATCAAAGAATTCATCGAACTGTTAGAGGCTTTCTTCTTCTTTATCTCCTCCATCTTGCACATGTGGTATGCTTCATCATCTTCACCCTCATTCTTCTCCGATAGCTTTCTTAACATGCAATCTTTGGCAAAGTGGTTTTTGCTATAACAGAAGTTGCAATCGTATCCAGAGTCTCCTACTAGTTTGCTCTCCTTATTCTCTTCTTCTTTTTGAGGATTATTTTTGATCTCCTCTTTCGCCTATTCTGAACTATAACTTCCCTGCCAGTTTCGGTTCTTGGCAATAGGGAACTTTTTGCGAGCAAACCGCTTCGGGTTGGAAACCATCATTGCATACTCTTCCCTTGTCAGATCACATTCTGACATTTCTGACTCTTCTTCATCTTCTGCCACATTCTTCGCCTTAGAGAGAAGGGCCAAGGATCCCTTACCTGACACCACTTTCGCTTCCTTTGTCACAACACTTTCATGATACTTGAGAATACCCACAATCTTCGCCAATGAATAGGTTTTTAACTGCTCGTGAGCCTTCACAGTTGATACCACAGCCATCCATTCACGTCTTAAACCATTCATAAATGTGACATTCTGTTCGATCACTTCTCTTCCAATACCGTGCTTAATCATCTTGCTCAAAAGATGGTTAAAACGATCGAATCCCTGAATAAGTTTTTCATCTGGCTTTTGTTGGAAAGCACCGAACTCAGAGAGCAATAGAGTTTGGATAGAATGCTCTAGGTCCTCATCAGTGGAATACAACTCTTTAAGTCTATCCCAAATCTCTTTTTTCGTGGTGCAAGGGCTTACCAACCGAAAAGTATCAGACTGTAAAGCAAATCTGATCATTCTCATGGCTTTAACATTACACAACAACTTATCTTTTTCGTCTTGAGGAATCTTGTCCACATCAGTTAAGAGTTTGTTGTACTCCTTTTGAGTCTTAATAGTTCTATTTGTTCCAGAATGAAAAAAGGACCCAATGTTATTACTTCCCAGATAAATAGCCATTGTCTTCAGAACCAACGACATAGTCCTCAAAGTGATGCGTCCAAACTTCATAGTCTTGAGTGTATAGAATCGGGATTCTGGTTGTGGATCCAATGCTGTTGGAGATATTGATCGGATTGGTTTGTGAATCTTCGTGAGACATGATGACCTTTTTCAGATATCTGCTAAGAATCAGACTTGTAAAGATTGAATAGGGTAATATCGAGATCTATGAACAACGTCAATGAAGGAATGACGGCTTAACAGATCCAATAAAAGCAGAAACTCTAAGAAACTTCTTCAAACTGAAGAGATGTGTAAGATTTACACAGCCTCCTGCTCTGATACCAATTGATGAGAATAATATTCTCTTAGATCGATAGATTCAAACAAATATCAATAAGACAACAACAGGTAATAGAAAACGATGAACACCACTATGAATCAAACGAGAGTCGAATGATTAAAACAACAACACCTCAGAAGAGCTCGATGAAGAACTTCTACTTTAGAGGCATGCTAGGGTTACAATACTTGTCAAAGGAAATATTCAAGAAGTGTAATTAATGTAATGCATGCATGTACTATATATACTAAACCCTAAAAACAAAACACGGCTGGACAGGCCCAAACCGTGACTACATATGGACCGAACTAACTAATCCCAATGGCGTAACTCATAGACTCAACACTTTTGAGTGTTAAATCGTAATTAAGAAAACTTTTGAGTTGCATTAGTTAAAAAATGGGGTTTCAAATGAATGTGGTTTGAGGAAGTTAAAAAATGGGGTTTCAAATGCATGAGATTCAAGAAAAAATGCTAGCTTTATAAGTATGTATGATAAGTTAAATATATTAAAAAATAGGGAAAAATCTATTAAAGCCTTTACATTTTGGCCTCATAATCAATTTAATCATTATATTTTTTATTCAATTAAATATAAAAAACCGACAATTGTATTCATTTTGACCCTTTTACCCGGTTGACAGGTCATCGTAATTTCAAATTTTACACTTTGGCACAAATTTTAAATTTTATTACAATTTTGGTCCAAAATTTATATTTTTGGCCCATATTTCAAAATTTTGTTATGAATTCATCCTGAATTTTTTTTACATTTTTCTATTTCAAATTTTTTTTTTCGAATATGTTTATTTTGCTTAATCAAATCGTATTTATATAAAAAAACATATTTTCATATAAATCTCTTCTTTTTCTTTATAAAAACCATTTTTAAAAAATATTTTTGTTTGCAAAGTACATATTTATAAAACCATTTTTTTTTATTTTAAACACATATTTATAAAAACGTAGTTATATGAAAATACGTAAAATACACTTATATAAATACATTACTTTACCTATATATAACATAAAAGGTTTAATAATATATGTATTTATTAAGTACATAAAAAATATTTTGTATGCATATAAGTACATGAATATGTATAAATACATTTTTATTAAAAAAATATATATACAAACACATCTTTATAAAAAAAATGTATACAAAATGTTTTTATAAATAGGTATTTGGCATACAAAAATAATTTTATATAGAAAAAAGAAGGTTTTTTATGTGAGAATATGTTTTTTTTTTGTATAAGTATGATTTTATAAAGAAAAATAAATAAATTCGAAACAAACTTTTGAAAAAAATGATGTAAACAAAACTAAATTTAGGATGAATTCATAACAAAAATTTGAAATCTAAGCCAAAATAGTAAATTTTAGACTAAATTTATAATATAATTTAAAATAAAGGTCAAAAGTGTAAATTTTTAAAATGTATATAACTGTCTGTTTTTTTGACTTAATTGAATAAAAAATTATAATGACTAAAGCGATTATGAAGCCAAAATATAAAGACTTTTATGAAGTTTTCCCTAATATATATATATATATATATATATATATATATATATATATGTATATATATATATATATATATATATATATATATATATATATATATATATATATATATATATGGGAAAAGAGAATATACATTATAGCCCCACCTAAGCTTAGGTACTAAACCTCTTGAAAATACATTGTTTTACTATATAAAGATTACGGTTAATGGATTCACGATTAATACTTCAAGATGTAAATTCAAGATCGACACAATAGGGTTTAGGGTTTAGGTTTAGGGTTTAGGGTTTAGGTTCAGGTTTAGGGTTTAGGGTTTAGATTTAGGGTTTAGGGTTTAGGGTTTAGGGTTTAGGGTTTATATTTAGGGTTTAGGGTTTAGGTTTAGTGTTTAGGGTTTAAATTTAGGGTTTAGGGTTTAGGTTTAAGGTTTAGTAATGTTCACTTGAGTGAAGTAATAAACGATAATTGAGGAAAGAAAACAGAGATGGTAAAACGATAATGGAAGAAAGAAATGTTATTGAGGATTATATATTTACCAAGTGAAACCAAACCGGGTATATTTAGCATGTTAAAATGACATATTTTAGAGGTTTAGTACCTAAGCTTAGGTGGGACTGTAATGTATATTCCCTATCCCCTATATATATATATATATATATATATATATATATATATATATATATATATATATATATATATATATATATATATATATATGCAAATGATCAAATGAGAACACCTAAAAGGTTGAGAATGCGAGAACAGGTATATTCATTTGTGATTCCATGTATTCATTTGTGGAGAAATGATAAATTTTTACGCACAATCAACATGAATATGATTTTTCTCTTCAATTGAAATTAAAGACGTAAAAATTTATCATTTCTCCACAAATGAATACATGGAATCACAAATGAATATATTTTGTTCTCGCGTTCTCAACCTTTTTGGTGTTCTCATTTGATCCTACTCCTATATATATATATATATATATATATATATATATATATATATATATATATAATTTTGTCGGTTGTTGTGTTTTTTTTTTTCAAATACCTACCATTATTTTTTATGACAATTTAATATTTTGTTAACTTAATTTATATTTAGTTAATTTTTAATTTAATTTAATTTTATCTTTTATTGTTTTCATTATACTATTTATCATTTATCAATATTGATGAATGTTTTCATGGATAATCGACACTCCCTACTTTGAAGAATAACATTTTTTGTTCAACTTTATTAAATGTTATTTTCACTCTCTCAATTTTGAATAACGGTATTTTTCACCTTTTTACTTTATAAAATGAAACTCACCTATATATTTTGTAAAATATTGTAATACCATATCTACTTTGTAAAATCATATTTTTCCAAGGTTCTAAATAACGTAAGGCGTGACTTGGCGGCAATGTCAAGCCTCGAGCTTTTCCGAGCCTTGGCGAGTCACGTCGTTTGTAAGGCGTGACTTAAGACGGCAATTTTATATATAATTCATATTTTTATATGTATTTTCTACTATTATTCATTTTTATACACATATATGAGTCAAGACGGCGTTTTGGTAAAGCTTAGCGGCACATACAAGCCTTGGAGTCATGGCGAGCCATGGCGGAGCCATGACGAGCTTTTTAGAACCTTGTATTTTTCACTTCTCTAGCTTTTAAAATATTTTGTAAAATTACATTTACAACCCCTTTATTTTTGAAAAACTCACCTTGACTCCATCCAATTTGTACTTTGTAAAATGTTATTTTTATCCCCTTTATTTTTTAAACTTTCGTGTTTATCCTCCGTAGTATATATAATCTAATTTTCTTAATAACTTTCGTTCGTTAACTTAAAAATAACTAATTTTTATGGGTATTATTTATATGTATGCATCGGTATAAATTCAAGGTGATCAATGTTTCTATGTAAATTTAGAACTTTCGTTCGTTAATTTAAAATGAAAATTGATACTTTATGTATGTGTCGGTATAGATTTGAGTTTGTCTACGTTTCGACATAATTTGTATTTTTATGTTTTTGTAATTATTTTTTATGTATGTTTCCTACGTATGAGTCAGGTCACATATAATACATTTGTTATTATTTGAACTTCCATTCGTTAGCTTTACAAAAAATCTTACTTGTTTATTTATATTTACTCGTTGATATAAATTTGAGTTTCTTTTCATTTCGACGTAAACTTCGTCTACATTTTCGTATTTATTTTTATGTACGTTTCTTATATATGAGTTTGGTCACATATAATATATTTTATTCAACGATATGAATCGGAGTCGGTGAGTGGTTTAAATTAATTCCCATTCATTTGCATATTTTTTTAATATTCTAAATGATAGTCTTTGTATATTTATTAGTTTACTTAAGAGTTTGATTTAATAAAGTAACCACGTTCTCACTAAATTTCAATATTAAATGAAGAATTTTATTATTTTATATAATTATCTAAAACAATAAAAATGTTTTTAATATAACGGGAATAAACTCTGTAGTTATGTGGTATATGACAAAAGATGATGTGTTGCACGGTACTCAATACTCTTCTAACTATGATGATCTGCATGTAATATCATAATTCACAAAACACAAGACTTCTAAGTTGTTACATGGATGCTAAAATGACAAACAAAGCAATTTCAAAAATTTGCGTCTTCTAAAGCTTGTAGCTGCCCCCAAAACTCTTTCTTTTATGTTGTTACAACATTAACCAGTTTCCAAACGTTATTGGCTAAAACTTATTCTAGATTTTTGATAAAATTCTATGCATTAATCCCCAAATTTGAAGTACGTGAAACATGGTGTCAGTGAACCGAATTGAGGCTGAATTTAAACGAAATTCAAATCCGTTATGTGTTGTGTAACATCCCATTTTTACTATAGCCGTAGATTGTAATACTAAGTAATTATTATAAAATACGAAATAGAAATATCTTACTTTTGGGCCAAAATAATAATCATAAACATGTAGAAAACGTCAATACGATTTCCGTAGATATATAGAACGCTTAAATCCGACATCGTATGAAGAAGTTATGCTTCTTCGAAGTTTCACGATTTAAAACGACACACATCGGCATATCGTAAAACGTGATAGGTGGCTTATTATCCTAAACAATGTAAATGAAAGTCGTAGTAGTCGTAAAACCGAGAACGTACATATAAAAAACGTCCAAATCTGGCTTCGTGAGAGGAAGTAAGATTGAGAATCGGTTCAGTTTATGGTTTCTTCGGTTTCCTCGGTTTGAATTTTTTTTGGTCCATTTCGAAAACCGAACCAAATCGAATTCAAATTCTCCAGACCAAATCGAAAACCAAATTCTAATTCTGTTTGGTTCGGTTTGAAAACCGAGGGAACCAAATATTACCTTAAAAAAGAATTAGTGTTGCAATTTTTCAAACATAAATTACAATGCTTTTAACATAGAAACCTAAAGTTGCAAACAAAAAGATTAAAGTTTAATTCAAAAAGATCCAAAGTTTCATACATAAAATGATAAAATGATACTAGTACTAGCTAGAAACAATAAGTTTAACTTCCAAGTTCTAATTTCCAAACAAAAATATAAAACATGAAGTTCAAAAGTTGTTCATAGTGGCTTGCCAATGTTTGATCCCATTTATATATCAAGAACAGTTGATGACGATCCCCACAAGTCTACAATAGAACACTTTAAATCAATAATACGTAACATAATTGCAATAAACATAAGAAAATTCATTGCCAACTTACCTTCTTCAAACTTATCAAGATCTTCAATGTTTTCTTCCATATTGAATTCAACTTCACTTGAGCGGATCCAATCTTGACAACATATTAACGCTTGCATAATTTTTGGAGAGTAAGAACTCCTAAATGAATCTAGTACCCTTCCTCCGGAACGAAAAGTGGATTCAGATGCCACTGTTGAGACCGAAATAGCCAACACATCACGAGAAACAAGCGATAAGATAGGAAACAAACCACACCTCTTTTTCCACCAACCCAAAACTGTGAAATTATCACTCTGAAAATATTCATCATCTTTTTCAATATCCTCAGTCAAGTATCTTTCAAGCTCAGACTTAGAATCGTTTGCTACACCGGATTCTGCCTTCCTCTTTTTCACCTAGGCTAACATTTTCTGTCGAAGTGAATGAGAACTTTGAGTGCCAGAGCTAGATGAATGAGAAGGCTGAGATGATGAACTTTTTACCTGTTTATCTGAATGAATCCACAACAGATATCATCAGAAATCGGAACTGTACAATGAAAGCACCAGAAAAAGAAAAAACATCTAGTATGGAATCGAAAACTAAAACTAATAGAAAAAGAAAAAAAAAGTCTAGTATGGAATCGGAACTGCATAAGTAAAGTTTTCCTTGTTTACAATCAAAGAAATCGAAAACTAACAGAAAGAACTTCATGTTAAAGAGAATTATGGTATTACCTATGATTTCTTGGCTATAGTCAAGTATGGAACTATCGATTGTAGGTGGTGTTGAACTGTTGTTGGAGTGGCGAATTCGAGGTGTTGCTCATGTTGGACTATCGATAATGTCATCGATTGTAGCCTTCCAGTTCCAACATTCTTGGAGAGACAGAGTGTCATCGTCGATTATGGTTTACGAGAGTCGTGAAGGTGAATTTTGAGTGAACGAGTGGGAATGGCAATTGAGGAATCAAGTTTTGACGATTGGAATTTCGTGAGGGCTGCCTTGAAGCCTTGAACTGATCAATTTTAACCCTATGTAAAATAGTAAATGGGCAAAAATAATTTTTACTTTATAATTAATATTTTTATTTAATATATAAATATATAATATATATTTAAATTAATTAATTTATGAAATTCACTTTTTCAGTTTGGTTTCATTTAAACTTCATGAGACTGAAACTCGAACCAAAAACCAAATTCACAATTTGGTTTAGTCTCAAACCAAACCAAAAACTAAATTTGAATATCGTTTGGTCTGAAATCGATTTTGGTTTGATTTGGTTTTCGAGTTTTTCGGTTCCGGACCTAATAATTCCCACCCCTAAGAGGAAGTTATGATTTTTCGAAGTTTCCGTGTAGAAGTGCGGGCATAGAAATCGAAATTCTAAACGGTTGATTGTTAGCCGAAACATTCTAAATGAGAATTGAAGATCCTGTAAATATGAACCCGTCGATATAAAGACAGTAGGAACGGAGTTTGTATGAAGGAGTTATGAATTTCGCACGGACTTTAACAATCTAAACCAGTCTAAATATGAATTTTTGTTAGAGCAAGATGTAGGTGTTATGACCTTAATGAAAGTTGTAGAGCTCGTCGAGAGGATTTTGGGGACATAAAGAACGTCGAAAATGGAGCTTGTATGCGAAAGTTATGGCCGTCCGAAGATCTACGAGAAACCGTTTGCGCTGATGATGTGGTAGCACCGGAGTGCGCCACGTGGCATGGCCAGCCGCCCACTCCTTCAAGAAGAAAGGTGACATGGCACCATGAAATTCGGACATGTGGCACCACGAATTTGTGTCACGTGTCACCTTCTAGAAGAGTAAGAGGTGGGGTAACCTGATCATGACATGTGGTGAAAGGAGAGAGGGGCCAACAAGGACCAAGGGCACCACAAACATGTGGCGAAAGAAGAGCATGGAACAAGGCCACCATGAAATTTGGACATGTAGCACCACAGATTTATAGTCATAAGTCGTTATTATGAACCTTTAAATAAGATTTATCAGTAATTCCAAGTCATTATATTTATTGATCTACTTATGAGAGGGGTGTTTTGAATGGTCACATTGGCTTGGTTGTTGGATTTTCAGAAATGTTATATTCCGAAATGGTCCTGCCTCCCAACTGTCATGCCTGACTGATCCTTATTTGATAGAGCTCTCAGTATTCATTAGGATTAATGAAGGATCTAGCCTTTCTTTACTAGATTCCCATAGGAAGTAATAAACTATAGTATTATAGGTTAATCCTCGTTGGCATGTTTCTCGCCATTTGAATTGTCCGATTAGCTATAACCTCTCTGAGAAATTGTCAAGGTGAGTTCTTCTCACTATATTGTATACTCCAGTATGTATCCTATGTATGTTAGGATATAGTTACCTTATAGTATACAATTAGGCCACTAGACCAGCTTAGTTAGTTGCCTATCGTGTTGAACGGTTTGTCTGTTGTATAAATGTTCATATATAAATATGTAGGAGTTGAGGGCGGATCAACTATATGTTGAAGGGAATTATACTCGGGCAGACCAACGTTACACTGAAGGCCAATGTGCTGACCAGCTTTACGCTGAAGGCAAAAAGTGGCAGGACAACTTTATGCTGAATGCCATTATGTGTATGCATTGTATATATATTGTGGTATATGGTATCTTGAGGGAATTCACTAAGCCTCGGCTTACAGTTGTTGAATAAATGTTTTTCAGGTTGTTCTTCGGATCGAGGAAAGGCTCCCGCATGACTGTACTTGCATCGAAGACAATAAACAATACTTTAAGACTTCCGCTAGAACTCTCTTTTATGAATAAATGTAATATAACAGTTTGTAAGAATTATGTTTTAATGAAATAAAAATGAAAATTTTATCTTGAATTTCGGGACATTACAAGTTGATATCAGAGCCTTTGTTTGAGAGAATTGGATGAAGCATCGTGTGATTCCATACTCAAACTAAGGATCTGAGTATCAAATAAACCTTTTTATAAAACAAAACTATGCAAAAAGGAAGAAAATGCGATGCGTATAGTCAGGCGGAGCTCAAAAAGGAAATTGATTCCCAGAATATCCACATTGCTATATTTATTGATATATGATCTCTTAGAAATGCATGCTAGTATATAGGCTAAGGATCTTTTCAGGAATTATAGATTAGAACTGCCTGATATTTAAGATGCCTTATATCCTAGAAGATTACTTGCTATATGCTGCTTAGAACCTATATTGATGTTGATTAGTTATTTGATAATTACTTTATCTTGTATGCTCCCGGAATTAAAAAGTTTTAGATTGCTTGATTCGACGCTATTACACAGCTCTTGTCTAATTCCAACCATTGTAGTGTCAGATCTCACGATCGATAGACTGTTTTATTTTAGCGGCATGCGATCGTATTTCGTCCAATAACTAGTTAGAGTTAGTAGAAGTTCTTCCTCGGATAATAGCAGAATGAAGCCGAAGGAATCCTAGGAGAAAAGTCTAGGAAAATAGTAATTAGGTCCTTATAGCACTATGTGTATGAAAATACCTAACGATAGGGGAGTGAAGTAACTTAGAAACATTGGGGCAATTCTTCGATCTAGTATGGATAGGTGTGGAAGGTAGTATGGGCTCGTACTACTGGAAGCATAAGATTCATACATGAATTAGGAACACTCGCAAGGTTATTAAGAAACTAGAAAGGATAGAATGTTAGTACAAGATAACACAATAAATTCGTATTGATCTAGTCCCATTTATATCTCCAGCATGGTGATGATTACTAGAGCAATTGGTTCTGGTTCTGGATCGGACATGTCAGGTCCAAGCGACGCGAAGATGTGCGACATAACTGAAGTGGTAGTGTCAGCTGCCGTTAGAGAAATGATCTCGGAGATGTTCGGATCTATTAAGGCTGAATTGATCGTGTTGTTTGATGAACATTATGATGTTGTTGCAAGCACCGTTGCCGCCGCAGCCATGGCTACTATTGCTGCTGCAACTTCACCTGGAGAGAAGGAAATGCCTTACCGCGAATACAATAACACCAAGCCCCCAGAGTTTGATAGAGTTAGAGATCCAATTGTTGCAATGAGATGGATCACATATGTAGAAGGATGCTTTAAACTTGTTCTTTCCCAGAATACTTGAAGTTTAGGTATGCACAGAATCTCATACGTCACGGGGCGAAGGATTGGTGGAACTTTGTCATAAAGGATTATTCACCGGCGGAGAAGAGTGCGGTGACTTGGGAATAGTTTGTTGAAAAGTTTAGAGAGGAGTATGTTCCATTGGTGGAAAGGGAGCGACTAGCCCAAGAATACTTGTCGCTCAAACATACAACTAAATTGTTTATAGAGATCACCAAGAAGTCCACGGAGAGAGCCTTGTTTTTCCCCGAGTATGCATCCTCAGAACAAGTGAAGATGTCTCGGTACTTGAGTATACTCAAGATCGACATCAGAGAGTTTGTATTGAAAAATCGGTACAAGACCTTGGAAGAGATGCAAGATCATGCCAGGAGAAGGGAAATCGAGCTGGAAACTCAGACGAAGGAAAAGAGGCAGATCCCTGCTGCATTTAAGCCAACAGCCAAGAAATTTAAATCCAATTGTTTAAGGTTTGGAAATCATAAGGGACATACTTGCAACAAGTATGGGAAGTTTCATGATGGTCCTTGTTAAGTAGGACCTGGGTGGCACAAATTTGGCAAGGAAAGGCATTATGCCAGGGACTGCAAATGAGACATGCACATTTATTTTAATTGCAACCAACTAGGTCATTATAAAGCTGAATGTCCTCTTCTAAAGACAACATGTGCAATACAGGCTCCAGTACCTGCAACATTGAGGATAACCGATAGGTGCCAGGGCAGAGCGGAGATTCCAAGAGCCAAGGGGCGAGCCTTTCAACTCACGGAAGAAGAAGAAACCAAGGAGGCACCATACATCGTAGATGGTACGTTTTTAGTCAACTCCATACCTGCCTTAGTGTTATTTGATTCTGGAGAAAGTCATTCATTCGTATCACTTAAGTATAGCAAGAACCTTAATAATGCCATAGGAAATTTAGAACATCCTCTTAGAGTAGAAATAGATGACGATCGAACAGTTAGCATAAAAGGTTTACCGTAGTTGTACTATAAGAATTGGCGACAATAGTTTCCCCATAAATCTCATTCCCATTCCTATGCAAGAGATAAATGTAATAGGAGGTATGGGTTGGCTTAACCAGTTTGAGGCCTTGATCGACTATAGGTAGAAGATAGTAAGGGTTTGGACCCCAAGTAGGGGAGAACTAACCATCTGGGGGGAAGGCTCGAAGAGTGGTTCAACGTTTTGTTCCGCTGCAAGGGACAGAAAGTATCCACAACATGGTTGTGAAGGATTTTTGGCCTATATAATCGACACTCGAGAAGAGAATAAGGAAGCTGTTGTAGAAGTACCGGTAGTTTGTGAATTCCTTGATGTGTTTACTGAGGACTTACCTGCTATACCCCCAGAGCGCCAAATAGAGTTTAGGATAGACCTAGTTCCCGGTACGACACCTATAGCCAAAGCTCCCTATCGTCTTGCACCGCCAGAGATGCAGGAATTTTCTAATCAGCTTCAAGAGTTGATGGACAAAGGGTTCATTTGACCAAGTAGTTCGCCTTGGTGAGCACCAATTTTTTTTTGTTAAGAAGAATTATGGGTCGCACAGAATGTGCATTGAATACAAAGAACTTAACAAACTCACGGTGAAGAATCGTTACCCGCTACCAAGAATTGACGAACTATTTTATCAACTACAAGGAGCTCCATGGTTTTCCAAGATTAGTCTACAATCAGGATACCACTAGATGCGAGTAAGAGAGGAATATATACCAAAGATGAACTATTTTAGTATATCCAACCAAGATTGAGGCAATAATGAAATGGCCGGTCCCAACTACTCCTTCAGAATTACGAAGTTTTCTAGGATTGGCGGAAAACTACAAAAGATTTATCCAAGATATTTCAAAGATTTCAGTACAAATGACTCGTTTTAACGAAGAAGGGAGTTACTTTTCGTTTGGGTCCTGAGCAACAATTGGAATTTGAAACGTTAAGGCAAAAGTTATGTGAAGCTCCAGTGTTAACCCTACCAGAAGGTGTTGATGACATGGTAGTGTACTGCGATGCATCATTCATGGGGTTCGGAGCCATCCACATGCAACTGTTGGATTAGGTGTCTAAGCCCATAACTATTATTGGTATGTATTCGACCCGAGAGTAGCATGGTCCATTTGGGTTGCATATCATCAGGACAATTTGTTAGGATGGACTTTTGAGAGAAGAGGTTATATATGATTTATTAATATATTATAAGTTCTAATATATTAATATGAAGTCATATGTTTTAATTAGTATTGATCAAGAATTAATTTGGAATTAATTTAGTGATCAAAAGAGACTAATTAAAACTATGGGGACTAATTATGGTAATTAGTTATATTTATATGTGTTGGGCTTATGATCCATGTTGGACCAAGTTTATGTATGGATACATAAAGAGTTGGGCCACATGAACCATGGATCATAAAATCCATGGATATGGGTTTGGGTTATACCCATGACTCTTAGAATTCAACACATATAAATACATATGTTATGACCTAAAACGACCACCCCTAGTCACCCTTAGTGTGTGTGTGCATGTTCTTGGAGTTCATGAAGGTTTTAGAGTGCATGGAGATTCTCTCTCAAGTCCTACCTTTGTCCTTGATGTGTTGTGACTTCATTTGAGGCTTCCACACTATTGGGGCTAAGTTCTTAAGGCCAAATACATCAAGACCTCCAGCCACACAAAAAGGTATGTTACACTATCTAGTATTTTATGTAGTTTGTATGACAATTGCATGCTAGCTATAGGTTCAATATCTTGGAAACCATTTGCATGTATAATTAGTGAAAACATAGATCCAAGGTATTTAGGGTTGTATGTGCACCATAGGTTGTTGTATTATACCAAAACCCAACAGTGGTATCAGAGACAAGGCTTGTTTTCATGTTATACTTGCTGAAATGGATGAAAAATCGAAAATTTTGGCTGTCTGGGCACTGGACTCGCCGAGTCCATTGATGAACTCGCCGAGTCCATGAAGAAATTCATCCAACTCGTCGAGTTGGTTCATGCACTCGACGAGTAGGACCCCCTGACAGCATATTTTCGACTTTTAAGGCTGGAATTGGACTAGAAACATTACCCTAAGCTGTTTTTTTGTCTTGTAGACCTGTTTTTGATGTGGTATTGTTCATGCTAAACCAATTTCAAAGATAATTGTCAATAGATTCATGTTTTGTATTAGTTTAATTGTTAGGCTAATTTCATGAAAAAGTTTGACTTGAATTATCTTGTTCTTATGAGTTAGTTTAGATTAATAGAAAAGTTATGTGATAATTTGTTTTCAATCCATATTAATCTTAAAGTTGCTCATGAAATGTGTTTTTGTAACTTGTCCTCAAGTTATATGAAAAGTCACATTTATGATTTTTAAACACTCATAAGATTTCCATAAGTTAGGAAAAATGAAGAGTCTTATTTTCTTAAATGATTTTAAAGTCTTCCATAACTTATCCTCAAGTTATGGAACTTGAAGAGTTTATCCATTAAACTACTTTAAACTCACAGGTTATGAAAATGAAGAGTTTTTTTTTCCTTAAATGTTTTTTAAAGTCTTCCATAACTTGTCCTCAGGTTATGGAACTTGAAGAGTTTTTATTAAAACTACTTTAAATTCATAAGTTATGGAATTGAAAAGTGTTTGAATTGTTCAAAACTTGACTTCAAGTTTTGGAATTTGTAAAGTTTCCCCCCATGAATACTTTAGTTCCAAGTTAAACCCTTAGAATTTTAATAGTTTAAAATTCAACCCTTATACTATTATAATATTATAGGTTTAATATTTATATATATGTATAAGAGTAAAAGTCAGTCTTACCGTTAGTAGGCCTCATTCACGAAGCCGGTCTATAAGGGGGGTATAAGGTTACTGCCTATAAAATGGCAGTTTAATGGGTGTCCACTCTCACCCACCGCTTCCTTGACTGGTGGAGGGTCGTTAGCCGAACGGGTTTGACAAGACTATAATTCTCCCTTCATTAAAAGTATTAATGATAAATACTAAGTAACTAAACACTTATAAATTCCCAATCTTAGTTACTTAGGAAAATGTGAATTTGGTGCTAACCCATGAAATTTACACTTTGTACCTTACCAAGTCGTTAGTGGAGCGTGTGTGGTTAACCGGCACACTAACATGGACTAGTAAGAGTGGCGAAGGGTAACTTAATGTTTATCATAGATCGGTGGAGCGTGTGTGGTTAACCGGCACATCGATTAGGTGATAATATTAAGGGTACCAAGTGAATTTGCATGGTTATTCACACCTTGTTTTGTGATCCTCGGCATCCCAGTCACAAAATTTGAGAGGGCACAATCGAGATTGAAACATGCCATTGAAAAGTTCAATGAATCTCAAAAGATCTAGGAGTTTCAAAACCAAATAAAACCTAATAAATTATTTCGTTTTTCATGGTGGAAATTAGTGAATCGTCATTCGCCTACCTTCAAATATTTTATAGTTTGGATTACGACATCCCTCTTCCAAGTTGTAAAATATTGTGCTGGGTCCTAGCCTTAATATTTCATATTGGGTGCTATATTAAGGACTTAAAAATCAACTAACTTGAATATCTCCCATTGTAGATGTCTAGTTTAGACATCTATGATCTTCCCAAATCTCTTGGAATTTCACCTCCTCCACCCCCTCCAATTATTCTCCCTAACCCACAAGTTCAAGGTCACTCAAGCCCTATTGGAAAGCAAGGTCTATGTGTGATCATATCTTGGAGATGAAGTCACGTATTGACAAGCCGGGAGAGTTGGGTGTCAAAATCTTGAGAAAGTTGGATGTGCAATCACTTTCTAAGTCACATAGTGTGTTCCTTTGGGACTACTATGTGACAGACCATGACTTGACCCTTAATGATCTTACCTATTTGCTTGGTGCTGCTGAGTCAGCAATGATTTTGAGCACTGGTAAAAGCAAATTTGATTAGAAGATCGACTTCCCAAACCTTCTATTTCCAAAGGAAGGGGCCATGGTTGCGAAGCTGGCCAAATTTACCTGATAGTCTGTAAGGATAGTAAAGTCAAAAGTTTTGACTCTACTTCAGGTAAAGTCCATTATCTAAGTCTATTAAGTTCCTATTTGGAGATTCTTATTACATGGTGTGACTAGATCACATTTTGATGTTTTAAGAACCAAAGTGAAGAGGAAGCTTAAAGGAAGAATTTTGAGCTGTTACTTAAAGAGTTGTGATAGATTGCTTAGGAATACATAACAACATAGTTTTCACATGCATTTGCATTGTAAGGATAAGGTTTTCCGCAAAGTTCTAAAATAAAAGAAAAGTTCTTATTTTATATCCTTACAGTGGCATTTGTGAGAAATTGTTGTTTACATGTTTCCATTGATAGCAATATTGGAAAATGGATTTGATTCTTTCGACTGTGGTAGTGTCATAATTTACCAAAGAAGGAAAGATTCTCATCACCCACGTTTCAGTAGGGTAGAAACTTAGAATCATGCAAGTTGTATGATGAATGAGAATTTTCATCTTTGGGAAATTAAGACTAATTCATTGTTCACATGTATATGTGAGTCAAGTGAAAGGATCAGGGGATCGGGTACACTTGAGTGTGCACTGGTCAGGTCCACCACAAAGAATGACGAGACTATTCGTCATGATTTACTAAAGCTTAGTAAATATGGTTATACTTACATGTTTAAGTATAATTCTGAAACATTGGAAAAGTATCAATGTTAGGCAGAACGAATAAGAAGAATCAAATAAGGCAGGAAGATAAAAGTTTCTCCAATCTGAAAAGATGGGAGAGTACTTGAGTATCTTGTTTTATGATTATCTTAGTGATTATGAAACCATATCACAATTGATTCTCTAAGGACATCTTAGTGCATTTGTTTGGCTAAGAAGAGAAATCGTGGATTGTTGAAATGGTTAAAATCAAAAAGATTAATCATACTTCGTTCCATAACAAGTCTTACAAGATTGTAACTCGAGTGACATATCTTAAGGAAGGTTTGTAACACTTGTCAAGTGTAAGAGTAAAATGTGTCTCTACTCTTGTACATTTGAAATTGGTAAGTTGTGATGTTTTGGGTTAAACAGAGACCAACTAAGGCCAATTATGTGAAGTGTTAGTCTTGATAAGAATCTGCACTGACCCTTGATAAGAAATGGTTCTTGACAAGAGAGTCTTATATGTCAAGAGGACAGTGGGAGTCTTAAAGATCTTGAAAGTTCCAAGAACTAATCAAGAATAAAAACCTGAAGTTCTTCACTAGCACACGACTTGAGGTTTATAACCTATCGTTTTGACATTTCTGTGCCTATTCCAGTTAAAGTTGGCTTTGCATAGGAGTTCTGAGAGTTCTCAATTGGTTGCATAACAAATTGAAAGCAATGGCAGGCCCTTGTGCTGCCAGTTGGCAAGAAATTAATATTGCACAAGTTCGGTCCGTATGAGTTTGGATTTGTCACTAACCTTGTCTTGTGATTATGGTTTGACAAATTCACATGGATAGGAACTCATTCACCACAAAATCTAAGTGTCATAAGGTTTCTCTCCGATTCATGAAAATGATGGTGAGGAAACGCTTTCACTAAGTAGATTTTAAGTAGATAGCAATTGTGTTATTTGCATTCTCAAAGTTGTTAGTGGAGCGTGTGTGGTTAACCGGCACACTAACATGGACTTGTGAGAAGTGGCAAAGGTCTAAACAATTGAGACTACGATTACGGCATCCCTTTTCATAGTTCTAAAATTGTTTAGACACACATATGAGCTATCTAAGGAAAGGTGTATGAATTTGATAAATTCTTATCAAAGCATCTCGTATCAGAAAACTGAACTTTGTTAAGAAAGTCAATAAAGTATTGATTTCTAGAAGTCCAGCTGATTTCTGAGTACATGTCAAAGCTAGTGGGAGCATAAGTGTTATGCTAATAATTATCATGTAAGTGGGAGCATGATCATTATATATTAAGTGTTAATTATAGAAAACAAAAGGGAAAAGTTGTTTTGCTATAATTAAGGGAGAGGAAATTATACTTCACTTCAATTCTAAAAGCTTAGATTGAGATTTTAATCATCTTTAGTCAAGGATATATATACGAATTTTATGTTGGAATGGCCAAACATAAGGAAATTCTATATATATTGCGTTTTCAAAATTCGATTACGATTACGGCATCCCTCTTCATAGTCAAAATTTGAAAACATGGCAAATAAAAATATTGTAGCAAAAGAGTGGTCTATGATCGCGTCTTTATGTGAGACATCATGAATCGTGTCCCATATGCTTCAGATATAGGATTGATTACGTGTGCTATAATATTTATACTTTCTAAATTTTCCAAATGCTCAGGACATTAAGAAGGGAAAAGTCTAGAATTGGATATGACTAAAATGATTAAGCAATTGTCGAAGACAATCTAAGGTTTACCAAAGATTGGTTGCTCACGGACAATTGGAAGTATATTGTTAATTCTGGTAGGACCATATTAACATATTCTGAAAAGAGGTAACTCTTGTTCAGAAGTGATAGTCAAAATGGGAATCTGGAAAGGTTTCCATAGGTGGAAGTTGTTCTTCAAATATGTGTAAGATTAGAAAACTTAATGCAAGAAGGATGTTCAAAGGAATGTACTTTGAATGTGAGACTTCATTTCCATGGAATTGATCTCCATTGGAATACTCTGTAATGTCTGTTGACAAGTCTTTGTGACTTTGTGCATAGTCATTACGAGAGGATCAATGCATATAAGTTTAAAATCTAACAAATTTCGTTAAATGGTAGGAATTTGGAATTCTTACATTTACGATAAAGAATTCAACAAGTGCTCGATGATTTGGTGATGTCGAAGTTTATCGATGATTTTGTGCCTTTGTGTATGATTCAACAAGTAGTATAACAAGCATATGAGTCGGAGTTTATCCATTCCTTTTACCCTTAAAGGGATAAAAGCGAAATCTGTGGGCCCCTCGACGATTTGGTGATGTCAAACATAAGTGCTCGGCTGGGTCTGGACTAATTTGATTTGTTCAATTAGTTAGTCGTCATAAATCGGAAATCGGGAAATAACAAATGGACAGAGAGAATGATTATAATCCATGTCTCAGTCCATATGATATCTAGAATGGAGGAATATATGATCCCTTATCTAATGGACGCGTCATGGATTTGTTCAGAGTTCGACAGCGGCTTTAAGAGCTACGATTGCTAGTCGGGTTTTGGAGTCATATGAAATAATAGTTTTAGACTTATCCAAGTGGGAGACTGTTGGATTAGGTGTCTAAGCCCATAGCTATTATTGGTATGTATTCGACCTGAGAGTAGCATGGTCCATTTGGGTTGCATATCATCAGGACAATTTGTTAGGATGGACTTTTGAGAGAAGAGGTTATATATGATTTATTAATATATTATAAGTTCTAATATATTAATATAAAGTCATATGTTTTAATTAGTATTGATCAAGAATTAATTTGGAATTAATTTAGTGATCAAAAGAGACTAATTAAAATTATGGGGACTAATTATGGTAATTAGTTATATTTATATGTGTTGGGCTTATGATCCATGTTGGACCAAGTTTATGTATGGATACATAAAGAGTTGGGCCACATGAACCATGGATCATAAAATCCATGGATATGGGTTTGGGTTATACCCATGACTCTTAGAATTCAACACATATAAATACATATGTTATGACCTAAAACGACCACCCCTAGTCACCCTTAGTGTGTGTGCATGTTCTTGGAGTTCATGAAGGTTTTAGAGTGCATGGAGATTCTCTCTCAAGTCCTACCTTTGTCCTTGATGTGTTGTGACTTCATTTGAGGCTTCCACACTATTGGGGCTAAGTTCTTAAGGCCAAATACATCAATACCTCCAGCCACACAAAAAGGTATGTTACACTATCTAGTATTTTATGTAGTTTGTATGACAATTGCATGCTAGCTATAGGTTCAATATCTTGGAAACCATTTGCATGTATAATTAGTGAAAACATAGATCCAAGGTATTTAGGGTTGTATGTGCACCATAGGATGTTGTATTATACCAAAGCCCAACAGCAACGAGGTCGAGTAATCGCATATGCCTCAAGACAGTTGAAGCCCCACACGACTAATTACCTGACACACGATCTAGAGTTGGGAGCAGTGGTCTTTGCTCTCAAGATTTGGAGGCATTACTTGTATGTAGTGTGATGCACTGTCTACACACACCACAAAATCCTGAGATACTTAATGGATCAGCTCAACCTGAACATGAAGCAACGTCGATGGTTGGATGTAGTGACGGACTACGATTACGAAATACTTTACCACCCAGGTAAGGCCAACGTAGTAGCTGATGCAGTAAGTCGGAATATGACTAATATGCCGGTGAAGGGCGCATGCTTATGGATGACAGTAATTACCCCAGTACTAGAGATCATCAACCAATCTCAGAGCGAAGCAATCAAGGTAGAGAACCAAAAAAGCTAGAGAATTGTAGGGAAAATCTCAGCTTTTTACGTAGACAGTCGTGGGTTGTTAACCTTGCACGACAGAGTGTGGGTCCCGTATTTTGGTGGAACCCGAAAAATACCGATGGATGAGGCGCAAAAGTCCAAGTTCTCGATTCATCCGGGAGTTGCAAATATGTACAAAGACCTCAGAAACAGTTACTGGTGGCCCTGTATGAAGAGAGATGATGCGTGGTACGCCGAGAGGTGTGTGACTTGTCAGAAGGTCAAGGCCGAACACCAGATGCCCCATGGAAAATTGTAGCCTCTTGATATCCTGATGTGTAAATGGGAGCAGATAACAATGTACTTCATCACCAAGCTACTGAAGACTCATCGTGGTGTAGATACTATATGGGTGATAGTGGATAGATTAACCAAGAATGCCCACTTCATGCCTATCCTAGAGAGATCCTCATCTGAGAAGCTTGAAAATATATACGTCAAGGAAGTAGTCTCTCGGCACAGAGTACCAATCTTGATAGTCTCTTACAGAGATGTCCATTTCACTCCTTGGTTTTGGAGGAAGGTCTAAGATGGGCTAGGTACGCGGTTGCATATTAGAACATCTTATCACTCTTATACCGATGGGCAAAGTGAAAGGACTATGCAAACTCTTGAGGATATGTTAAGGGCATGTGTACTTGACTTTGGTGGAAGTTGGGATACATATCTACCGTTAGCAGAGTTCTTGTTAAACAACAATTACCATTCCAGTATTGGTAGACCTCCCTTCGAGATGCTTTATGGAAGAAAGTGTCGGACGCCCATATGTTGGGGATAAGTTGGTCAACGAGTCATGGGAAGTACTGAAGTTGTGATTAACACTACCAAACTTATCCAATAAGTACTAGAGAGACTACAAATTGCTCAAAGTCGACAGAAGAGTTATGCAGATTGACAAAGGTTAGATCTTGAAGTCCTAGTCGGAGATCTCATATTACTTAAGGTTTCACCATGAAAAGGTGCCATCAGGTTCCAGAAGAGGAGAAAGTTAGGCCCTAGGTATATCGGACCCTTTCGAGTCATTGCTCGAGTGGTCAAGGTTGCCTACCATTTGGATTTGCCGGAATGACTTAGTCAGATCCATAACACCCTTCATATCTCCAAACTAAGGAAATGCATTACGGATGAATCCACAATTGTACCTTTGGAGGATATTTTCGTAGATGAACGTCTGAACTACGTAGAGAAACCAATAACAATCTTAGATAAGAAGACAAACACCTTACGTAATAAGGTGTTCAACCTAGTGAAGATACAGTGGCAACACCGAGAAGGATAAGAATAGACTTGGGAAATAGAACAAGAGATAGGAGCAACTACCCAGAATTATTTAGTTAGATTTCGGGGACGAAATCCTTGTAAGTAGGGGAGAGTTGTAACACCCCATTTTTACTATGTCGTAGATTGTAATACTAAGTAATTATTATAAAATACAAAATAGAGGTATCTTACTTTGGCCCAAAATAATCATCATAAACATGTAGAAAAGATCAATACGATTTCCGTAGATATATAGAACGCTTAAATCCGACTTCATATGAAGAAGTTATGCTTTTTCGAAGTTGCACGATTTAAACCGACAAGACTCTACATATCATAAAAAGTGAGTTTTATATAGGTGGCTTATTAGCCTAAGCAATCTAAATGAAAGTCGTAGTAGTCGTAAAACAGAGAGCATACACATAAAGAACGTCCAAATCTGACTGCGTGAGAGGAAGTTATGATTTTTTGAAGTTTCAGCACAGTAGTGTGTAACAACTGGTAAAAATCGGTCAAATTTCGACGGTCAAACCACCACGAAATGTTATGTGTTAAGGACCAATTGTGTGTAAAATTTATGATTATAATGTATATTAAAAATATTATATTCATAATTACCTTTAAAACGTCTCAAACTGCCCAAACCATTTATCGTTGAGAATATAATCGAAAATTAAAAAAAAAATTATTTGTGACGTTAAAAATAAATTTTTGCATTAAGTATATTTGAGAGTTATGGATAAGAAATTTGAATAGATTACATTCTCCTGATTCCGTGGATATAAAGAACGTCCAAACCAGAGATTGTATGAGAAAGTTACGTCTCTTTAAAGTTATCAAAAATCAGTATGTATCTGATTTTCCTAAAACGACTTGTGCAGTGCTTCGTTTGAATTATCTACGAATCTGAAACGAATTAATCACGAAACTTTAAATGGATTTCCCAGAGTTCTACTTATCAGAGTTAAGATCCGTTTGACTTTTTGGAAACCTTATAACCGAGATTATCATTCGTCATTTTCAGAAAAATCATTTGATATCCAGATCAAGGGCACACGAATCGAGAAAGTTAGAAAATATCACCATTTTAGATATTCCAAATACAACATTATACCTTTGGCACTTTGAATCAAGCATAATTGAATTTAAATTTCCAGCAATATGACTATAGCATCTACACTTACATTTTCTACCACATCACTCAATAATACACAAATACATAATTAATTGAAGCAATACATTGCTTCTAAATCTATCTAAAAGTACAAATAATTGAGCTGAAAATCACAACTTTAACAAAGGTTCACTCAAGCTATCGATGAACCCATTTTCTCACCTCAAACATTAGCTTTCTTCCTTCTTTTCTGCTGTGATCGACTTCTAAGAATAAAGCCATTTTAGTAATTTATCAATAAGCAACGAAATGACAATCTTGATAGAAGATTATTTAGGATAAATAATATTGACTGGAAATGTAGGAGTTGCGATATGAATCCCGTACACATAAAGCACACTCAAATTCGGCTTCGTATGCAAAAGTTATAGACTTCCGAAGTTTCACGATCAGACAATGTATCATAAATAGTGAATTGGAGATAGCTTGATTATTAGCCTAAGTAATCTAAACAAAAGTTGTAGTAGTTGTAAAACCGAGAACATACATATAAAGAACGCCCAAATCTGACTTCGTGAGAGGAAGTTGTGATTTTTATAAGTTTCAGTGCATCAGTGTGCAACACTGGTATCAAATTTTACAACGGTTGATTGTTAGGAAAAACAATCTAAACGAGAGTTGAAGATCTCGTTCATACCTATCCGTAGATATAAAGACAGTAGAGAACGAATATCAATGATAAAGTTGTGATTTTTGCACGGACTTTAACAGTCTAAGTCTGTAAAATATAACTTTAAGAATAAATTCAAAATTCGATAGCTATGCATGGATATAAAACCCGTCGAAAACGATGCTCATATGGAGAAGTTATGAATTATTTAAGAAAACAGAAATTCCCACGTGCACAGACTTAGGCCGCGACGTGCCTCTGACCTTCCACAAGATGCTGACATGTGTCACCATAGAAAAACTGCCAGGTCACGTTATCCGACCAGATGTGCGGCGCACATCCCTTTTTGGCCTATATATTCACGATTTCTCCTTCATTTTTCTTCACGCTCTTCTACAAATCTCTCTAGGATTACTTTCTAGCCTTTAGCACTATACTCCTGAGTTCCCAACTCCTTCAGTGAAACCCTGCGTTGTCAGATAGCCGGTGAATAGAAGCTCCCAGATCAGAGTTCTGCCCGCGTAATTCCCGATTTTCGCTAGATTACTCTGTAAGTTAAGCTACACTTATTTTATTTAAGTGTAACTTTTAATTATAGTCATAGTCATTATTATGAACATACAATTAATATTTATCAATGATTCCATGTCATTATACTGATTGATCTACTTACGGGAGTAATGCCTAGGCTGGACTTAGTGAGGTGTTTAAAGTGGGATTTCAAACAATATACTCTATATACCAAACAAACTCTACCTCCGATATGATCCTACCTGGTTATTCCTTACTTGATAGATCTTGATGTAGACATTGAGATTAGTGAGGAATCTAGACTATCCTTAAATAGTCGCCAGGATTACGAAACTAGACTAAGGCTTAGTGCTTTATACGTCTAGGTTTCTTTGGAAGTGCGAAGCGAAGCGCTGCCGAAATCGCCAATCACCCACTTTATCAAGTGAATACATAATCCCTTTCATGAAAATCATTTTAATGCAAGTATTTATTGAATGTATTAAATATATGTGAACTATATGATTATTACATGGAATATGTGGTACGAATATATATATATATATATATATATATATATATATATATATATATATATATATATATATAGGCTTAGGTTATTCTATTCAAAGTAATTATTGTGTTATTGTATGCATAAATGTGGGCCAATCAATTTTACTTATTTTAAGAAAGTGATTAATATATATTATTGAATTAAATATAATTGAAAAATATCATCTAAATTAATTACAAGGGTATTTTAGTCAATTAATATAGAGTTAATAAAGGAAAATTGCATATTTTAAGGGATCATAAATTCTATTAATTTTAAAAATCCGATTTTACGAATTATAATTCTTTTAATTCAGACATTCTGACAGAATATGTTTTATGAGTATATTCAAAAATAAAAATATTCTTGAACCATAAATAATAAAAATATTCTTGAACCTATTTCTTGATCATGACTTTAAAAACTTCTTGTAGAATAACAAATTCTTGAACAATCAATTGAAGAATAAAAACAAAAAATACATTATTTCTTATAGAATACTGGTAACAATTGTTAAGAATTACATTTATTGTTAAAGAATAAAACTAAAAAAACTTTCAAAACGGGAAAGAAAACATCAAAATCTAACAATGACACTAATACATTCTAAAAGAATAATGTTGCTTAGAATCACTTTCAATTTTGTGGTCCGTTCTTCAAGCATCAACTTCTGTGAAAACAAAACCAAATTGTAGTTTAGATTCCAATAATGCATTAGCAAATGAAAAATAAAAAACTAAATTCCTTTGGAAAAATATGTGGACTTGTGAATTGCACCAAAACCAATAACCAAGAATTGTAGAACATGCATAAATCAGTGAGAAAATATCCATACTCCATTCCAACAGAATTAGAATTCATGATTCCATTCCAACAGAATTGGAATTCGTGATTCCATTCCAATAGAATTGGAATCTCACCAATATCATCCATTGAATCATCTACATAAACAAATTGATTTTTATCATATAAGAAGAAGTAAATTTGATATGAAAATAGTGACAAACTACCTTCACTTTGTACTTTACATATAAGAAGACGGTCATTGACACAACCTCTTTTACACTATACCTATTTGCAACTACAGTTACACTTACAGATCGCCACTGGCTTAAACCCTCCCTAAACCTCTACACAAATATAACCTTAGAAATCAAGACCGGTACAATTTATGTAAAAAAAAAGTCTCATTTACATTGAATCGACTGGAATAATCAATTCACGCACACAGATACAAACATATACCTGAATTTTGAGTGATAGAAGAATCGGCATAGAAAACGGACAGGGAAGGGTTTAGGGACAAGCACGCGCAAAGATGGAGCATCAAGGGGAGAGACAGCAGCAATAAATGCTTTGTTTCCTGCAATTGGAGAGCAATTAGTGCATGAGGGGTCTTCACCAGGGGAAAGAGACGGATTGCCCTCATCGAGTACTGGTTGACTTTCCTTATTAGGACATTCGCCCTTCCCAATGCTAGGAGGGACCAAGGCAAGAGGCTGTTTGACGAGTTCAGGGGAATATTTCCCAAAAAAACCTGGTCCGCCATCAGAGGAGAAGACCGACGATCGGAGTGAGGATGAGGGCCGACTCCTTCGCATGGAAGAGAATCAGCCGAAGCAGCAGTATCCGACGACAAGGGAAAAAACGGCCGATCAGCGTCACCGACGGGAACACGAACCAGATTGGTCTCCATTGCCATAGGAGGAGAGTTCGAGATTTCGACAGAAAGCGGTGGTCCAACAACAATGCTTTTTTCATAGAATTTCCATCTTAATTCTTCAAGACTTAACCCAGTTTCAATAAAGTAGGAATCGAAGAAGGTGAAACTTGATTCCTCATCAGCGTCGACAATCTTCAGAGCACCATCAGAATGCGACAATGACATTTGGGGAGCCATTTCTCTGGATCGATATCCTCTGGTGTATCGACAATAGATGGTGGTTTGAAAAAGCCGACGATGGATGGAGAAAACCTAGGTAGCTGAAGTCAATGGTTACCATAATTATAAGATATTAATTGTGGAAACTAATTATCAAATTACCTATTTACCCTTATTTATTTATTTAATTATTTATTTTTATTTTAAGTTTTGATTGGCCCACATTTATGCATACAATAACACAATAATTACTTTGAATACCTGAACCTAGCTCCCCCCCCCTCTCTCTCTCTCTCTATATATATATATATATATATATATATATATATATATATATATATATATATATATATATATAAGGTGTGAACCATATGTGGTTCTATATGTTTTATAGTATATAGATAATATGATTACATGATAATAAATAATCGAAGTATGATTAATAAGAAAGATAAAGGAAATGTTAATACCTAATACTCTATGATAATACTAAGATAGGATTGCCTAAAATATAGTTGGTATTTCGAGAAAAGTTCATAAGCTCGGTAGTCTTGCCTATTAGGGAAGTAAGACTTATAAATGATACTCAGTTCGGTTAAGTTTGATAATGGGTAGTCTCATACAGAGAATGTGTGTAAGTTAGGAACGGAGAGTAGAGTCCTATTCTACGACACTAACAGGTGTCGATGTAGTGTAGCTCCGTATCGAAGTACATATCAATATTCCATCTTGGAATGATCAGAAACGATGGGTCCCGATCAGGCAACTATTAATGGTATGTCTGGTCACCCCCCAAAGTAGGATGACAAAACTTGAACATTCTAGGCGATCTGGTGAATGATGTTGCTAGTGTAGGCTCACAACCTACAGACGTATATGAAAGGTAATACCATATTCATCAAAATACTCTAACATATCATGTGCCTTTATGACTTACACTGGCCAAGGAAGCCCCTAGCTGTGTAGTACAAACCCTTTAAACGGTTCATTAGGTAAGATAAAACTTCCTGATACTCGTAGAATATGATCTGTAAGGATCAATTAGGATGGGTAGAGGGTTCTATAGATATTTAAACCTTATCTATATTATTTGGTAACCGTTGGTTTTGCAGGTCTAATAATTAAGCAATATTATCATGAAAATAATATGGGATTGAAATCCTTATGTATCTCACAAGGTTTCCTAACCTGACCCACTCAGTTTATATGCATAACAGGTATCAAGACTAAGCTACTGGAACTTGATTAGGATGTTAAGTGATTAAGAGTTAGTCTGCAATAGAATTCAGGAGCATTAGGTCTTTACGTTGTAACATATGTTTATGTATCGATTATGACATCATTTGGATTTTTTATTGAGACAATTACTTGTACTCAAACTGTTTCAAATGTACTGGGAAATTCCGCATTAATGATAATATAATTTAAGAAACATAAAGAAAAGTTTTAATTTGTTCTGAAAATTAGAGGATGTCACACATTATCCCGCCGCGTCGGTACGGTGGACCGTTAGAGCGGTCAATGAGAAATATGTGGTTGGGGTTGAATCTCAAGATATATATATATATATATATATATATATATATATATATATATATATATATATATATAAAATTAAGATCAAATAAGAAATAAATATTTGATAGGAAAGGTAAGAAGTACACAATTTGCATGTTTTTTGCTCAACCAACAAAATGAATCATTAGATTAGACAAAAGTAACATGATTCATAAAAAAATATCGTAAGAATATTTGATGATTATTTTTTTTACTAAATCAAGTTTTGATTCACTTTTCTTACAATTTTAATGAATCATCGCAAAGATGAATTATCGATGCATTTTTTTTGTAATTTTTTTTTCAAATTACATTATTTTGTTTTATCTAAAGATTTCTTCTGTTGATTTTGCAAAAATCATACAAATGATGCACTTCTTACCCTTCCGACTAAATATTTCCTTCTTACTGGATATATATATATATATATATATATATATATATATATATATATATATATATATATAATCAAATGAAAACCATACATATTTTTGAAACTACGTTTATTTGTTAATTTGTTTTTTGAAAAAACATCATAAATGGTCCCTGTGGTTACCCAAAATCTGAAGTTTAGTCCCCGTGGTTTAAAAACCTCATAGATGGTCCCTGTGTTTTCAAAACTTTTGATGTTTGGTCCTTTTTGCTTACTCCGTTAGCTTTCTACCGTTAAATGAAGGGTATTTCCGTCATTTAACTATCCAGGGACCTTTTATGAGGTTTTATTTTATTTTATTTTTTTAAAAAGAAAAAAATAATTAAATTTAATATCCAATGGGTCTCTCTCTCTCTCTCTCTAGAACAGACAATAAGATAAACAATCATAAAATGGCAGATCGTTTCTTTCCAAATAAAATGTCAGAGTTCATCAAAGAAGAAGACCCACTTCCACCTGAAACCACCACAAATCCCCTAACAAAGACTCTATTTCTTCCCTACAACCTATTTTCCGATCAACTCAAACGAGCAACCTTTGACCTCTAACAAATTGTATTTTCTACTTCTTTATTCCCTTAATTTATGTTTTCTCCCTTTCTTCCTTGTTTACAAAGTCTACAAAGTTACACACAGAGAAAAAACAGAGAAGAACATGAAACCAAGAACCACAAAGAACATGAAAGACCTACTCCTTTTCGTCTCTTTACCTGAATCAAACTTTATTTCCCTTCTATCCTCTCTTCATTCACACAAACACAACCGATTTCAGTTTGATTCAAATTTAAGGCTCCAATTCAGACTTCCCCTCTGCCGCCACCGGAGAAAACACAATCCATAAATGAGGTCACAATCAGCTATGCTTCTTAGATGCGTGCGTCTCATGCGTGTCCTAACAAGAAGAAGAAATCGCTATCCTTTTCTACGACTTGTTCTTAAACGAATCAGGCAGCAAAAATCACAGCTCCCTTCAATCTCTTTTCGCCTAAATCGATCGATCTTTCATCTATTTTTATATTTCCCAAATCATACAAGGATTGGTCCTCCTTATCTAATCGATCGCAATCCTTCCCCCTTCTCTCGAATTTGATGTTGCAGATGTATCATTTAAGGGTCAGATTTGGTGTTGTAGATGTAGACAATGGACCTTGATTCGAGATTTGTGTGTAAGAATGGTCACCGGTGGTAGTGGGTATGAAGGTGGTTGTCGGTGTTGGTAGATATGGCGTTCGTCGGAGGTGGTGTGTAAGAAGCCAATCACAAAATGTAGGCTATAATGGTTGATTCAATGCTTTCCAGTTTCTACATTCTTGGAGAGAGAGAGAGAGAGAGAGAGAGAGAGAGAGAGAGAGTGAGTGAGTGAGAGAGAGAGACCTTTTATATATTTAATTATGTTTAATTTTTTCTTTTTTTAAAAAATACGAGAAAACATCATAAATGGACCCTGTGGTGGTGAAATGACGAAAATACCCTTCAGTTAACGGACAAACTTAACAGAGTTAGCAAAAAGGACCAAACATCAAAAGTTTTGAAAACACAGGGACCATCTATGAGGTTTTTAAACCACGGGGACTAAACTTCAGATTTTGGGTAACCACAGGGACCATTTATGATGTTTTTTTTTTCAAAAGAACTATTTTAATCAAAAACTCTGAGAAAACGATTAGGCATGATTGTAAAATCAAAGTTAAGTAAAATTTGGTAACATTTTTTTTGAAGATGAAAATTAAGGAAACCAGAGTAAAAATAGGAAACAAAGTATTTTTAAGGTTTAGGATATGTATCATACTAAGTAATTTTAATTGAAACCATATAGTTTTGTTAGTTTTACATTCACAATGTTAATATATCAATTTAGATATTTTTAGATTTTTTTTCGATAAAGAATAAGCTCTAGAAATTGAAAAAAAAGATTTGGTTCCTTGAAGAACCAATAATTATGGTTCTCTATTGAATTTTTCCCCATATATATATATATCTATATATATATATATATATATATATATATATATATATATATATATATATATATATATATATATATATATATATATATGGGGAAAAGTTCAATAGAGAACCATAATTATTGGTTCTTCAAGGAACCAAATCTTTTTTTTCAATTTCTAGAGCTTATTCTTTATCGAAAAAAAATCTAAAAATATCTAAATTGATATATTAACATTGTGAATGTGAAAAATATTTTTCGGATTCACCGTGTGAATCCGGATTCACATTGTGAATTTTCAAAGATTCACATTGTGAATTTGACGTAAAAAAAAAATCGAATTTGATATCATTGGAAAAATGATAAAAAGTTATGAATTTCTGTATTTTTAGTTTTTTTTTTTTTTTTGATAAAAAATAAGTTCTAAAAGTTGAAAAAAGATTGGTTCCTTGGTTCCTTGGTTAATTATGGTTCTCTATTGAACCTCACCCTATATATATATATATATATATATATATATATATATATATATATATATATATATATATATATATATATATATATATATATATAATATTACATAGATAACAACCATGTATTCCTTTTCTCATGCAAGTGTTAGGGAAGTGTAGGATGAAATGTTATACCTTATTTGATAAGCAACCAAGTGGCTGAGTAGTTTTGGGGTAGGTATCCGATGTTCATTATAAATGGTGTTAGAAGTATTTTGTAAGATTCAATCTTTAATGTGAGAGTAAGTCATATGCCTTTCATGAGCAAATAGCCCGCCACGAATGAACCCACAATTTCTTTACACCATGAATCTCGCAGTTCCTTCAGTCCTCTTCATTCATCCTCAATTACGACCTCTCGTCACGAAAATGTCTTTCCTTGACACAATCATCTTTAGTGTAAGTCTCTCTCTCTCTCTCATGTTTGTTGATTGAAATACCTCTTCAAATAATTTTTACTCCATATGAAAATACTTTTTTACAAAGGACATTTGGATTTAAAAGATTAGATACATTTTTTTTTTGAAAAAGATTATAAATGATATGGTTTTGTCTGTTGTGTTACGATTTTAGATTGTGCATATGGTGGATAAGTTTGGATTATGGCATAGGCTACCGGTGTCATTGGGGCTGTGTTATTTAATTTTAAGAAGGCGCTTGCACCAGAGATATAATCTCCTACATGTTGGAAGCATGAGTGGCAACAAATATGACGTTGGAAAGTATTTTCATCGTACGGCTGATGGGAAGTGCAATCATCCAACGGATGATACTGTAGGCAGCCAAGGAACATTTTTCGGTCGTAATATGCCTCCATCTACTACCAAGTTCGGGGTAATCTCTCCTACATGTTTGATGCATTTATATTGTGAAAAGTTGCTAAGTATTGCTTAATTTGAAAATATTGAATAGAAAATTAACTTCCAAGAAATTATAGCATTCTTACCAATTTGAACAAGATATGATTTGAAAAAAAACATACTGAAATGTAGCAATGTGCTTCAGTTAAGTTTTTATTGCAGTAATCTACGTTAATATCTATTTATCAAACTAAATGTTTTTTAATAATTTTTTTATTAATACATTGTATCTAAAAAAATCTATCAAATTCTCTAATAATAAATTACTTATTTAAAAGACAGCCGATAACCCCATTTTTTTTCTTTGATGACATGGACCACGTCTCGATTAAGGCCAATGAATAACTTGTAATAAGACCGACTCAAACAGAATAAAATAAAAAATCAAAATTGTGTTTTAGCATCATCTTAGCTACCAACACATTAAATACCTAACATTAAGAAATCATTTTTTTAACTGAAAATCTAACCTATTCCTACGTTACCCCTAAATCCTTCCAGGAAATTATAGCATTCTTACCAATTTCAACAAGATATGATTTGAAGAAAAACATACTGAAATGTAGCAATGTGCTGCATTTAAGTTTTTATTGCAGTAATCTACGTTAATATCTATTTATTAAACTAAATGTTTTTTAATATTTTTTTTATTAAGACATTGTATCTAAAAAACAATGTTTTAAAAATCTGTTTTTTAGTTGAACTGGTATGGTGACTGGTTTTCAGTTCAACCGGTTCGACCGCCGGGTCAACCGATTTCTATATTTTTCATGTTTTTCCTATTTTCCAACATATACATGCATATATGAATCATGAATTTGATGTTTACAAGTTCAAAAATTAAAAATACACATAAAAATAAGTTGTAGATGAATGCAAATACATTAAAATAACACATAACCATAAGTTTTAGTGTTTTACATCAATTCATATACGTCAAAAAGAAAATAAAATATAATACCGAAACAAAATATAGTTTTAGATGACTACAAACACGTCAAAAAACTTTATAACATTTACCATATGTTTTTATTTATAGAAAACCAAATAGATTTGAAAAAAAAAATCATCAAAATTTATTATGTAAATGGTTATTTTCCATGTATTTTTATTCGGTTTAACCGGTTCAACTGGTCAAAATAAAGTAAAACTGTTTTTTTGTTCATTTTATCCTTAATCCTCGAACTTTTGAATAAACAATAATATTTAACTAAACTCTCTAAATTTTTGAATTGTTATATATTAGACTTCATTAAGGGGTGTTTGGATAAATTAGATTATAGCTTATTAGGTTATTGCTTATTAGCTTATTTTCGGTAGGAATAAGCAATAAGCAATAAACAATAAGCAAGGGGGAGATGCTTATTAAAATCAGCTTATTTAGCTTATCCCTACCACAATAAGCTGATTTTTAAGGATTTCTATCCAAACATTTAAACTTAACTTATTGTGGTGGGAATAAACAATAAGCAATAAGCACCCTCTTTTTTCCCTATCCAAACACCCCCTAAGTATCAACCAGATTAAAGATCATCAATTATAACATAATTTTAGGTCTAGCTTGAATTTTATTAGCTCGACTAGAGCAAAATCCTCAGCTAAAGTTTTTATATTTTGGATTGCCTCGTGATGATTTCAAATTTTATTTGGCCTTACTTTGGTCAGTCGTTTTAACAAATCGGACAACCCTTATTTAGTTGGTAGAATACTGAAGTAGCATGAATTATAATCCATGATACAGAGTTTTGGCTCTTTTGATATTTTCCAAAATATAATGTTATAATAATAAAAAATAAAATAATTATACAATGGTGTACCATGTGCAATTCAACTCATAACATCATAATCTGTTTTTGAAAGGAAAATATTCTCAATCAATATTCTAAAAAGCTCCGTGTAGCTTTCTCGAAACGTGTTATGGCTTCAAGGTTTGCATCTGATGTTGTGTAATAAAAACGCCTTAAGTCATATATATTTATACTAGGTGATAGGCTTGTGTGAACACGGAGCTCGAGAATATTGATATTCAAAATAGTTATACCACATACATACACATACCAATAAAATTAAGATCAAGAAATAACTAAACATACAAATATGAGCATTGTATAATAGAACCATTGCAAAGATGTACATTACATAACCCAAACAGAAATATCTAACAACACAATCTATGTACCCTATTTGGTGAAATATATTCAAACATCATCAACCTAGTCTTGATGACCAATGTAGTATTTATAATATTGAAGTACTTCCTTGTAGACAATGTTAATCGTTATGTTTGATAGGGTCCTTCATCAATGATTACTACTTTTATACTATCCTTGCTTGTTACTCTAGACAAATCAACATACAGTTATATGTGGGTAAACGCGGGTATTCGGAAGAATAACTCAACTCCAAAAAATGATTGGTGTTGACTTTTATTGATTGTCGCTGTCAAACACAATACCAAAGGGAATTGTTTGGGGGGTAAATTTAAATGAAATCCATTTGTCAGACGAAGTTAAAAGGATCATGGGTATGAACTTTCAAGCTCCAACATTATTTCCATAAATGATTTTTGCTTCAATCTTGCAAGTTGCTTGGTTTTTTACATGCATGTGTGTTCCATTACATAGCCCTAGAGACTGATCAAGATTACGCAACAACATTACCGGAGCACCCACTTTCAACTTTAATTCATGATTCAGTATTCTTGATAATTTGATGGAGTTTAGAACATTAGATGAGTACAATGTTTCAGTTACAAAATTATATTCTTCTGAATTGCATAATTTTTCCAAACTTAAATATATTTGTGAATCATCGAGCGTCTGATTAAGCATACACTCGTTTATATGGCTTACTTCTTAATTTATAAGTGGAAAAATAGCACATTGATGAAAATTGGTGCTGATTTTAGTACTTTTTAATTCTAATATGAAAGAAGGGTATATAAAATCAACAATTGCCTGAATAGGATCACAAACATCTTTTATCAACATGTGCTTGTCCAACATTATCCTCATTGATGACACCATCACTAATCTTCAGTATCCTCTCAATAAATTCTTCAACTTCGGGCAACTATTTCGGATCACAACCTACTCGTAAGCACATATTGACAATCAAATTTAATATCTTAGAATGGAGCCAAAGTTTTGAAGACTTAAGAGATGAATGAACAATATCTTGCCTACTTCCCTTTGGTATGGCAGGCAATATCTGCCTAAAATTTCCTCCAAAAGAACTTTCCCACCAAATGGTGGAACATTGATGCCTTTGTTTTACACACTTAAAATGTCAGCAATGTCAGATTTAAAGCTTAGACACAAGTCTATGCACCATCGGAGCCTCATCTCAAATAATTAGTTTTGTCTCCTTAAGCAACTGACATAACTTACTGTCGATAACAATGGGACACACTGAGTCTTCGTCAATATTAATCGGAATTACAAATCTTAAATGAACGGTACATCCTCCTGTAAGCAATAACGAAGCTATTCCACTTGGTGCAACAGTAAGAACAATATGTCATTTGGAACGTAATGCTTGTAGATAAGGTCCTCCAAACATATGTTTTTCCAGTTCCACCATATCCATAAATAAAGAACCTTCCTCTATTATTATTGTCTACAAATTTGATTATTATATTGTATGCATCCTTATATTCACGTGTGAGTTGAGCCATTAACATTTCAATTTCCATTTACAAACTTGTTCGATCACATGCCAACCAACTATGGATTAAACTATTTTGATCTCACAAAGACAACTAAATATGGCATTTCAAGGAAGCTAAGTAAGTTGCTACCATTTCTTTTCAAAAAAAAATTCCACTTCTATCAACGCATGATTTTCAATAACGTCATCTGAAACTTGTATTCCTAAAAAAAGTAGCAAATAAATAGATCATATGAATAGTTCATATCAATACTTACCATATCTTAAGTCATCAAAAGAAATTTGAATATTAATAAAGGTGAACATATGAAATTGTTTTACCTCTCTAGATAGGTAGATTCAATATATTGATATTTATATTTTCAGGTTGCAATTTCAATGTTAATTTCCAATAATTAGCAGGTTGTGAAAGAGTATATAACATCAGAAGGGTGAAAAAAAATTAAACGTAGGTAATTACCAGTTCCTCATGATGGAGTTTTGTAACTAAAAATGAACTATTTCTTATTACGGCAACGAAAGCATTATTTAAAAATATCTATTAGTTTAAGACCATTTAAAACAATACCATCAATGATCCGATTATATAGGTTAGAAAGATAAAAATAATAAATAAAATAAACAACAACAACAACAATAGGGTGTTAAAGCATATCAACCTTTCTAGCTATTGATCCCACTCGGAATAGGGGAGTTGATGAAGATGACAAAGATAAAAATGATGAACTTCTCTAATGGTATCCACCAACAAATTTGAGTCACCAAGAATGCTAGTTCTTTTACTTGTAATATGTATTTCTTAAGCCTTTAAGAACTAAACACAATTAGTTTTATAGTAAAAGCACAAAAAACTAACTCTTTCATTTGTCTTCTGTAACGCCCGCGTTTATTGCTAGGCATAGTTAAGAATTTATATGTATGTCGTCCACGATTGGAATCTTCTACGAATAAATAAAACTAAATTATTCATATATATATATATATATATATATATATATATATATATATATATATATATGTTTATGTGAATTTTATAGATATTAGCTGTATATGTTATCTGTGTGAAATCTTATGTCAAAACGTAATAAATATGGCTAAAAAATAAATTAAAGATAAAAGATTATTTTCGATAAATAATCTAAACAAAAGTCAAAGTAATCGAAAAATCAAACTCATGCATATATAGAACGCCCAAATCTGACTTCCTGAGAGGAAGTTATGATTTTTTCGAAGTTTCAGCGTAGCAGTATATGACTATGAAACCGAAATTGAAATTGGTCGATTGTTAGGAAAAACAATCTAAACTAGAGTTGAGGATTACGTCGATACCCATCCGTCGATATAAAGAGAGTCTAGAACGGATATTGTATGAGAAAAGTTATGATTTTTACACAGACTTTAGCAGTCTAAGCCTATTAAAAATGTAGCTTTAAAAATAAAGTGAGAATTAGCCGACAGAGTCTAAACGTAAGTTGTAGTACTCGTCGATTGATACGTGTGGATATAAAGAACATAGAAAACAGAGCAAGTATGAAGAAGATATGAAATTTCTAAGAAATTAAAGTTTTAGCGCGCACCGACATTCCGACGCAGGCTTACCTAAACCTCGCCACGTGTCAACATGCTATAGGAGCCGCATCACCACCCCCAACTGAGCTCATGACACACCCGGACACGAGGTGCGACGTGCCTCCACTTTCCGACTCTATATATAGTTTTCATTTTCACTCGATTTTCCTCACACTTTCCTCTGGAATTCTCTCGTATCTCTAGTCCCTTTTACTCCCTAATCCCTGACTACTTTAGCGGGACCGTGCGACATCAGAGAGCCACGGAAAAAGAAGATCCTGAGCAGAGTTATGTTTGTGCAGTTGTCGGTTCTCGCTAGAAAACTTTGTAATTTAGGCTACACTTATTTTAATTTAAGTGTAAATTATATTTATAGTCATAGTCGTTATTATGAACCTATAAATAAGATTTATCAGTAATTCCACGTCATTATAATGATTGATCTACTTACGAGAGTGATGTCTAGGCTGTATTTAGTGAGGTGTTTAAAGTTGGATTTCCAAACAGTATACTATGTATACCAAACGGACCCTACCTCCGATATGATCATACTTGTTTATTCCTTATTTGATAGATCTTGATGTATACATTGAGATTATTGAGGAATCTAGACTATCATTATTAGAATCACCATAAATACAAAAATAGACTAAGACTTAGTGTCATTTAAATCTAGGTCTATTGGAAGGATAAAGTGCTAAGGCGAAGGGATGCCCTAACCTCGAATCACCTACTTTTGTCAAGTGAGTGTGGAGTTACTTTCAAGAGTTATTGCCCTTAGAGTTAAACGAATTCGACATAATTCTGGTTATGGATTGGTTGGGTGAAAACCTCGTGGAGATTTTATGTGGAAGGAAGATGGTGCACATCAATCCCCCTGAGAGAGAGCCATTCGTGGTGTACGGTGATAAAAGTAGAGTAAGGTCTGGAATAATCACGATAATGAAGGCCATAAAATTCCTAACCAAGGGATTTTCATCATTCTTGGCGTATGTGATCGAGGAAAAGAAGGAAAAGAAGACAATAACTGATATACATGTGGTATGTGACTTTCCTAAGGTATTTCCAGATGAACTACCAGGATTACCACTAGAGAGGCAGGTAGAATTTAGAATCGACTTATTTCCAGGCACGACGCCGATTGCAAAAGCACCATATCGTTTAGCACCTATAGAGATGAACGAGATGATGAAACAACTCCAGGAATTGTTGGAAAAAAGGTTTTATAATACCTAGTTCATCACCCTGGGGAGCTCCCGTACTGTTCGTAAAGAAGAAGGACGGTATGGTGAGAATATGCATTGATTATCAAGAGTTAAACAAGGCTACGATAAAGAAGCGATACCCTTACCTAGGATAGATGACTTATTCGATCAATTGTAGGGAGCAACGGTCTTCTCCAAGATTGATCATAGGTCAGACTATCACCAGTTGAAGGTAAGAGAGCAAGACATCGGAAATACAACCTTTAGAACACGGTATAGACACTATGAATTCCTTTTTATGTCCTTTGGACTAGCAAATGCTCCAACAACATTCATGGATTTGATGCATCGAGTTTGTAAACCTTTTCTCGATAAATCAGTAATAGGGTTTATCGATGATATCTTGATTTACTCCAAGAACAATCAAGGTCATAGTAGACATCTCTGAGTAGTATTAGAAGTCTTGAAGAAGGAGAAGTTGTATGCAAAGTTGTCTACGTGTGAGTTTTGGATACGTGAGATACACTTCTTGGGTCACATGGTTAGCCAGAAGGTCATAATGGTTGACCCAACAAAGATAGAAGTTGTTATGAAATGGGAGACGCCAAAGAGTCCCACTGAAATTCGTAGTTTTCTAGGATTGGCGAGTTACTATCGAAGATTAATCCAAAACTTTTATTCTATTGCAGCTCCACTGACAACCCTGACCGAAAAGGGAGTTGTCTATACTTGGAGTGAGAAGCAAGAAAAGTCTTTTGGTGAATTGAAGAAACGGTTATGTGAAGCACCAAACCTCTTCCTACCGGAAGGAAATGATGACTTTGTAGTTTTCAGTGATGCTTCTGGAGTTGGATTGGGATGCATCCTTACCCAAAGAGACAAAGTAGTAGCTTATGCCCCGAGACATTTGAAGACTCACGTGCAAAACTATCCAACACATGATCTAGAGCTTGCAGCAGTGGTTTTTGCCCTAAAGGTTTGGAGGCATTATATTTATGGATCCAAATGCAAACTATTTATAGATCATAAAAGCCTTCAGTATCTCCTTACACATAATGAATTGAATATGAGGCATATACAATGGTTAGAGCTACTCAAGGACTACGATTGTGAGATACTTTACCACCCTGGTAAAACAAATATTGTAGCCAATGCATTGAGTAGGATGGTGAATCCAAAACGGAAAAGAGCTAGATCGTTGAAGATCGAGATGATTTCAATGATTATAGAAAAGGTCAAATAGGCTCAGACTAGAGCCTTAGTTGAAGATGCGAAGAAAGAAGAATGTCTACGCAAGACATTAGTGTTAAAGAAAACAATCAAGGTTGAAGTTATTCAAAAATCGTATTTTGGGGCGGAATATGGGATCTTCTTATGGAAGAATCTCATAAGACCATGTATTCTATACACCCAGGCAGCACCAAAATGTATTTGGATTTGAAACCCTACTATTGGTGGCTAATTATGAAAGTGATATAACAACTAACATGGTTTAATGTGTGACTTGTTTAAGAGTAAAAGCACAATATCAGAATCCATATGGAGACTTGAAACCTCTACCAGCACCCATGGGTAAGTAGGGTGACATTACCATGGATTTCATAACTAAGTTGCCAAGAACAAAGAAGGGCCATGACATGATTTGGGTTATAGTAGACCAATTGACAAAGAGTGCGCATTTTGTAGCCACACGAGAAAACTGGTCTATGGAGAAGTTGGCAGAAACCTATGTAAAGGAGATTGTCAAGATTTATGGGGTACCCTTGTCGATCGTGTCAAACAGAGATAGTCGATTTACCTTCAGATTACGGAGAAGTATGCAAGAAGAAATGGGTATGAAGTTTTTAAGTACTGCCTATCATCCACAAACAGATGAACAGAGTGAAAGAACTATCCAAAAATTGGAAGATATGTTGCATACATGTGCTTTAGACTTCACTGGTAGTTGGAATGATCACCTACCATTAGCAGAATTCGCCTACAACAATAGTTATCACTCAAGAATAAAGATGCCTCCTTACGAAGAATTGTACGGACGAAAGTTTTGTACACCATCTTATTGGTTAGAAGCAGGAGATAAACACTTTGTGGGTCATGAGATGGTTCAACAGACCATTGAAAAAGTAAAGATCGTCCGAGAGAGAATGCTAGATGCTCAAAGTCGTCAGAAGAGCTATGAAGATAACAAGTGACGACATATAACGTTTAAGGCCAGTGATCAAGTTCTACTTGAAGTATCTGCATGGAAGGAACTTATTTGCTTCGGAAAACGTGGGAAGTTAAGTTGTCGTTTTATTGGTCCATTCAAGGTACTTTAGAAGATTAGGAAATAAGCTTACAAACTTGAATTGCCACCTGAAATGGAACGTATCCACAAAACCTTCCATGTTTTCTATTTTAGGAAGTACTTGGGAGAAGCACCCAATATGATTCCACTTTCAGAATTAATAATCGATGAGAATAAAAAGCTGATAAAAGAGCCCAAAGCCATCGTTGACCGCAATAGGAAGAAATTATGTAATAATATGATTGACTTAGTGCTTGTGCAATGGAAACATTCGGCAGGGCTAAACCTCACATGGTAGACAGAAAGCGACATGAAGATTCTCTATCCATATCTATTTGATGATGCATGATTCCGGGACGGAATCATCCTAAGTGGGAGATAATTATTACGCTCACGTTTATCGCTAGGCATAGTTAAGAATCTATATGTATGGCGTTCGTGATTGGAATCTTCTACGAATAAATAAAGTAAATTATTCAAATATATATATATATATATATATATATATATATATATATATATATATATATGTGTGTGTGTGTGTGTGTGTGTGTGTGTTTATGTGAATTTTATAGATACTAGGTGTATATGCTATTCGTGTGAAATCTTACGTCGAAATGTAACAACAAATAGGGCTAAAAATAATTTAAAAATAAAATATTATTTTGGATAAATAATCTAAACAAAAGTAGTAGTAATCGTAAAAGCGAACTCATGCATATATAGAACGCCCTAATCTGACTTTGTGAGAGGAAGTTATGATTTTTCGAAGTTTCAGCATAGCAATATACGACTCAGAAACCAAAATTGAAATCGGTCGATTGTTAGGAAAAATAATCTAAACAAGAGTTGAAGATCTCTTCAATACCTATCCATTGATATAAAGACAGTCGATAACGGATATCGTATAAGAAAGTTATGATTTTTATACGGACTTTAGTAGTCTAAGCCTGTTAAAAAAATAGTTTTAAAAATAAAGAGAGAATTAGCTGACGGAGTCTAAAGAACATAGAAAGTTGTAGTACTCATTGATAGCTGCATGTGGATATAAAGAACATAGAAAACAGACCTTGTATGAAGAACATATGGATTTTATAAGAAGTTAAAGTTTTCGCGCGCACAGACATAGGGTGTGGCGTGCACCGACATTATGACCCATCCCCCTCGCCATGTGTCATCAAGATACAAGATCTACGTCATTGCCCTCGACCGAGCGTGCGGCGCACCCAGACAGGAGGCGCGACACGCCTCCACTTTCCGACTCTATATATAGCTTTCATTTTCAATCGATTTTCTTCATACTTTTCTCTGGAATTCCCTCGTATCTCTAGTCATTTTACTCCCTAATCCACCACCACTTTAGTAAGGCCATGTGATATTAGAGAGCCAGGGAAAAAGAAGTTCCCGGGTTAGAGTTTTGTCTGTGACGTTGTCGGTTCTCGCTAGAAAACTCTGTAAGTTAGGCTACACTTATTTTAATTTAAGTGTAACTTATATTTATAGTCATAGTCGTTATTGTGAACCTATAAATAAGATTTATCATTAATTCCAAGTCATTGTACTGATTGATCTACTTGTGAGAGTGATGTCTAGGCTGGATTTAGTGAGGTGTGTTGTCACACCCCCAAACCGGAACGGTGGAAACGTTCGGGGGTGGATGACTTCATGTATAGCATCACAACAATTGTATCATAGTAATCAAAGTAAACACAACCATTACATTAAATATATATAATAAGTGTTTACATTAGTTTGCTTCGTATTCTTATACATCCAAAAGTATAATAAAAGTAAAAGACGTGACTCTAGGTGCTCCGTCTTCTCAAAATTCTGTCGAGGTACCTGTCTAATGATTTCCTAAGAATACAAGCAGTTTTGAAAAGAGTATCAACATAAAGCTGGCGAGTTTATAAGCATCTTTTGTAATAAAAACCTGTTAATGAATCAGTGAAAATGTTTTGTATGTTTCCATGAAAATCCAATATTTTCTTTAGTAAAAGTGAGGTAGTATTAGTAAAAATGTTTGTATGATTGCATTAATACTAGATGTATTGTATGATAAATTTTGTATGAAAAATCTCTGTATGGAATGTTCTGTTTGAAAACCCTGGTTATTACCAGTATGTATAGTAGTTTTAGTTCTCATAAAGAAACCATGTATTTGTCCATACTTATGCTAAATAATCATTGTTCATGTATAGTATATTACTACATAAGTAAATCGTTGTTATCTATTTGCGAGTTTTATGACCTTACATTAACTTGATATGGTGCGAATCGGGCTCCAGTATCCTTTATGACTTTGTCACCCGTAGACCTGCTGGTCCTACTGTAGCTAGCAACAAGGTGCAGGATAGTCAGTCCCGTATAGATCTATACACAAAAATCACGCTCTCCCTCGGGGAGACTCTGGATCATAAAGGGTAGTCTTCCACTAGTATATGTAATTGTACCCAAAGACGTGTCTCTCAAGCTAGATTTACGATATTACAAGTAATAATACGAGAAAACCTTTTATTAAATATTATTCATAAAAGATGTGTGTATGTATTTGTATAACCATGTATTGAATTCCCAAACTATATCTACTATAGTTTGTGTGTTTGTATATGTATAACCTTGTATGAATTCCCAAACTATACCTATTATAGTTTGTGTGTTTGTATATGTATAACCTTGTATGAACTCCCAAACTATACCTATTATAGTTTGTGTGTTTGTATATGTATAACTTTGTTTTGGTCTAAAAACTTTGCGGTTAACTTGTAAGTTGCAAATGTCCCTTATGCTCAGCATAATACAGAAGGGATAAAATATCTAAATATTTTGTAAAACTATAGAAACTATGTGTTTGTATTCATTGCATCCGTTTTAAGTTTATGGAAATCCTTTTGTATAAATTTCATAAAATCATTTATGTTTGGCTTGTATTCCCCCCCCCCCCCTCCCTGAAAACATTAAAAACTCGGAAAAATATAGGGGTATGAACTCACCTCGAGTGAGTGGTTAGTATGAAAGATCTATATGAGATGTCGAATGTCAAGTGAAGCCTCGAACACATTTGGATCCTATTTAACATGTAATAACACACATATAGGAGTCAAATTAGGGTATTTCACTACTAGACATGATAGGAACCACTCTAGGGACTTGGAAACACTTGAACTAAGTGTCAAAACCATATGTGATTGAGTGAGGGAGGTGTACTGCCACCCTAAGGGTGTGTACGAACATGGGTGTACGGACCATGAGTGTACGGCCGTACACTCATGAAGAGGTGTTCTTTTGAGGTGTTTCCAAGGTTCTAACTAGCATCCAATAAGTGTTCTAGGTCCCATGTTTAGTTGTAATGCAAGTTTGAGGCCTAAAATGATCATCAGAATGGGTTTACGGCCCTAGGAGGTGTGTGCAGCCGTACAAGGGGTGTGCGGCCATACACCCTTCATGTTCATGCCAAATTTGTCGACTTTAAGGTGAATCATGGCTAGGATCATGTCCACCTAGAAGATAGGGGCCAAACTCTCACTTTGGAGGGCCTTTAAGGTGTGTACGGCCAACCTTATGAAGGTGTGGGGCTGTACTCCTTCAAAGGATGAAGAACATGATGAAAATTGAAGAGTCAAGGCTTAAATCAAGAGGTCTTTCAAGTATAACAAGCTAAAGGATGGAATAATTACGTTTTTGGAAGCCTTGGAGGGTTCACGGTTGAAGAAATTTGAGAGAGAATGGAGTGGTGTGTAGCCAAGGGAAGAAAGGAATGAAGGAAGTGAGGTCTACTCATATATATAGGGGTGGGTGACCCACCACCTTGGGTGTGCGGCCATGAGGGGTGTACGGCCGTACACCCATGTGTACGGCCGTACACTCCTCCTAAAGGAGTGTATGGCCCGAAATGCTACTTTACCACCTTGATAACTCATCCCTAAACTCAACCTTGGTTGCACTTAGGCTTAGAACACTTAAACGAACCCTTAAACAGTGCTAAAAGGTAGCAGAAACGAGTCTAGCATTGATTTAATTAAACGGTTGAACCAGATAGAAATTCCGGGTTGTCACATCATCCCCCCGTTAGAGGGAATTTCGTCCCGAAATTCAGACGCTGAACATGAATCATGAACTCGGAATTGGATGAGGGTACGTATGTTTCATTGAATCTTCACGCTCTCCAGTGAATTCAGACCCTCGCTTGCTGTTCCAGCGAACCTTCGCTATCGGGATACGACTTTACTTCCTTTGTTTGACCTCTCGGTCTATGATCTCTACTAGTTCTCCCACGGAGTTAAGGTTCTCGTCTAGTTCGATCTCATCGAGGGGAAATTTACAAGTGTCTTATCGACACGTGGGAGACAGAATGTACGCGACTAAGTTCTCGGGGTAATGAAATTTGTATGTTACGGGACCGATCCTAGTGGGAATCTTAAATGGCCCTATTTATTTCTGATTCAGCTTTTCACGCTTTCCAAAGCGTATCGCGCCTTTCCTGGTTGAGACCTTCAAAAGAACATGGTTACCAACATGGAACTCCAAAAGTTTTCGTCTCTTTTCAGCACGACGCTTTTGTCTATCTCTTGAATATGGATTCGTGTTAATCTCTAAGTCAATACTTGCCCTATTGGACGAGTGGTAGTTCTGTAGGGTTCACTGGGTGTACTTTGGAAGGATTTCGGAGGGTAAGGTACTCCTCGCATGAGTACTTCGGGGTCTATAATATGAGAGAAGCGATTCAGAGGTCTATGTCGGGTTGTCGATTTGAAAGAAACGTATGAACTTAGTATGAGGAGGACTACGCCAATCCTGGACGAATGATGATAACGGACTCTTTACAGACACAAAAGTTAGACCGATTTGAAAGAACTGATTGCTATACAACGGTGTATTTTTAGTGTGTTCAACAATGTACTTTGTGTATACGTTCTAGTGTTTTTTGTCTTCTCTCTGATGCTACCACTGTCGCACTTGTACCGCGATGGGCGAGTACAAACAGTGTAAGTGTCTTGATGACTAGTGAAGATACTTCAATTTATGATTCTTCTTGGTATCTCTATGATCGCTTGGCATATACAAGTTATGTATAATTAAGATGAATAAGAAGGACGACTGAGTGAGGTTCCGTTTGATAGTTTCTGTCTGGGAAAGTGCTGTCTGGTAAAGTGCTGTCTGGGAAAGTTTTCTGACCGGGAAAGAAACCATGCTGTTTGATTGTACATCTGATTGACTATGCTGAATGATGAAAAAAATTAATAATTCAATAAAAAATAAATTTTAAAAAAGTTATTTAAAAAAATTAATAATCCAATAAAGAAAGAAAGAGGCGGGGTTTGGTGTATAATTGTCTTTCCAGCCCATTCAGCCATAAAGATATGATTTTAGGGTTTTCTGGGAAAGACATATCTTACCGGGAAAGACCCCTTCTTTTGTGCAAATCAAACAGTCTTTCCGGTCCATTCAGGCAGAAAGATCTGTTTGGACCTGGAAAGATGCGTATCAAACGGGGCCTGACTCTGCCCTAATTCCACAACCAGACAAGGAACAGGAATTAAAGCGGAATCACTCACTCTAAGTCTGCAACATCTCAGCTATACACAACCATGATGTATAAACTAAACCATCATAGCTTCCATGAATGGATCTTTAGTCTTCTTATGGATGTCGTGACTTGTTCGGACGAGTGAGTTATATATAGTCACTTCTTAATTTTCCCCAAATTTTGATATTAATATAGATTAAATCTTTATGGAAATTTTTATTTAGAAGACGTACCAAAACCTCAAAGAGAGAGAGTGGTTCCTCGTTGTTCCTACATGTCATGCTGTTACACTCCTCCTTCTCCTCCATCATTTCTCTTCGTCTGACAGTTTCTGTTGAAGTGCCCCATTTCACCACATGCATGGCATACTTGAATTTTACTAATATCGGTAGTTGAAGTGATGTGTTGAGTCGGGGTCCTATGGGAGCGAGCTTCTTCGCCATTTTTAGTCCTTGGACAATTTCTTTTGAAATGTCCAGATTCACCACAACTATAACAAACCTGACTTGTTTTCTCACCAAGAACTTGGGGAATTGATTGTGTCAGTGCCTTGCAGAAACGAGTGGTGTGTCCTTGTCTGTTGCAGTTATTACATCGCAATTCGCGGCATTTTCCTACGTGGTGGAAATTGCATTCCTTGCAATCTAGTAGATTTCCAGCGTATCGCCGTATTGACATTGGTGCTGGAGTGGCAGATGTCATGGCTGCAGAAGTTGCCACAGGTTGTTGTCTCTTAGCAAGTTTCTGAGATAACTTGCGCTCCTTTTTGTTCCAGAATTTCCGTTTATTGTTCTTAGGTTTGTGAGTTGGAGTATCATCGTAGCTAGGCCCCTGTTGGTTCCCTTTTGTGTTGCTACGGTTTGAAGTGTTAAAACTGTTTTCATTCCCATTTGGGTTGTTGGTGTTGAATTGTGCCATGACAACTGTTACGGCTGCTGTGACCGCGGCCTGGAATGTAGCGGAGTCTATCTGTAGAGTTGGTGTCTCACCCTTTGGCTGGTTACCTCCTTGTGAAGACATGGTTCTGTGTCATGACGTGAAACGATTTAGTGAGTAACAATGGTCATCGATAGTTGTATTTCACGAATTTATATACTTATAAATTTCACGCCTTGGGGGGGCTACCCTGAATGGTTCTGATAATGTTCCTAAGGTGTATTCTATGGAAGTGTGTATTGCGCGAGCGTTAATTAAGCTAGATTATACCGGTTTCCGAGAGTATTATAACCCGACTTCTGTAGTGTCCTGATAATCATCCATAAAGGAAGTCTATATGAAATAACCTTTTGGATTTGAATTGTCTATTCTTGAATGAAATTCTGATGAGACGCTTGTGAGGTGGCATTTCCCAGTCATAAATTTCAAAGATGAAATAGTGGTATAACTTTGATAGGGTTACTTAGTTTGCATGTTACCGATCTAGGATATATTTTTGATAATGATGATCTTTAACTGAAATAAGATTGTTGTCACTATAGTTGGTATTGAGATTACACAGAGTTCGGAAAATTTGACCTAGGAGTAGGTCTACAGCATACCAACAGAGGGAAAATCGACAACATAAAGAACTAGTGAAACAGTGCTTGCAAGACAGGAATGTCTACAGGGAAAAGAGTTACTTAGAGCATAGATATGAAGGATATTCTTTAAACCAAAAGGGAGGATGAGTAGAGTATTTCCTATCGGCGACGGGCACCCCTCAGATGAATCCTTAATTCGGCCAGCTGACGCTCCACACCAAGCAGGCGTTTATCGTATACTGACTGGCGTGCTCGGAGCTCTATGACTTCAGCTTGAGTTGCAACTTGCTCTCGCTGCAGCGCTTCATTGTCTCTCATAGCTCTCCCATGAGCAATTTCAAGGCGATGAACGCGATTCGTGCTGGCGCTTGAATCCGCTTCGAGTTCCACAGTTCGCTGAAGGGTTGCCACACCTAGCTCAATATTGCGAGCCACTCGGCGTATCAGAATTGGAAGGGCCCTGTCTGCAGGACCTCCTTCGTCCAGATAGTAGAAGTTGCGGTTTCCGTTGTATGGGAGGGGTTGGCCTTGCTCGTGGCTCCACCTATTCAAACTCCCAACCCACATAGGCGTTGGACCTTGGAACTCAAGTCGGTGGTTAGGATTTGGTAGTGGGGCCACTTGAGGTAGGTTCTCGACTTCAAGTTCTGAGTCAGCCTCTTCAGGAAATTGTTCTGCGAGGTCATCGTCCAAAGAAATTTCATGATTTTCTTCTGGCTCTTCCTCGAGCCATCCATTATTTCCTAGGTTGGGAAAGTACGGGTCGCCAGGAAGATTGAATCCAACCATGCTATCTACGCGAGAATAGAGGTGAAAGGGATAGTTAATAAACGTCGAGTCTAATAATATTCCTATAGTATTATAATTGTATGCTCGATACTTTGTTGTTATCTCATAGTAATTAAAATACTCCTATAGTATTTTTAATGTTGTATGTTCTGTTCTATCGATCTCTTGATGTATATGGTTTGGTAAGTTTTAGGCTTGCTGCAACATCACAGTCACTCCCAGACACATGTTGGTCATGTCTCAAATAAATATAGTTGATCAGGCTATATTAATCCCAGACATGATTACATAACTATCCAGGTTTAACCGCAGTGTTCAACATCCAAATACTTTTGTTTTGTTCTACTTATGATGATGTTTCTGGTACTTACGGATACTTGTATACTCTTTATAAAATACTTATATTTTAGAAGTATACTTTTAGTTCATAGCACTTCGGCCCCTTAGTGTTTATAGTTATATACCATGTAAGGTTCAGTATACTTAGTTCACTATAAAAAATAGCTCTGATACCAATCTGTCACACCCCCAAACCGGAACGGCGGAAACGTTCGGGGGCGGATGACTTCATGTATAGCATCACAACAATTGTATCATAGTAATCAAAGTAAACACAACCATTACATTATATATATAATAAGTGTTTACATTAGTTTGCTTCATATTCTTATACATCCAAAAGTGTAATAAGAGTAAAAGACGTGACTCTAGGTGCTCCGTCTTCTCAAAAGTCTGTCGAGGTACCTGTCTAATGATTTCCTAAGAATACAAGCAGTTTTGAAAAGAGTATCAACATAAAGCTGGTGAGTTTATAAACATCTTTTGTAATAAAAACCTGTTAATGAATCAGTGAAAATGTTTTGTATGTTTCCATGAAAATCCAATATTTTCTTTAGTAAAAGTGAGGTAGTATTAGTAAAAATGTTTGTATGATTGGATTACTACTAGATGTATTGTATGATAAATTTTGTATGAAAAATCTCTGTATGGAATGTTCTGTTTGAAAACCCTGGTTATTACCAGTATGTATAGTAGTTTTAGTTCTCATAAAGAAACCATGTATTTGTCCATACTTATGCTAAATAATCATTGTTCATGTATAGTATATTACTACATAAGTAAATCGTTGTTATCTATTTGCGAGTTGTATGACCATACATTAACTTGATATGGCGCGAATCGGGCACCAGTATCCTTTATGACTTTGTCACCCGTAGACCTGCCGGTCCTACTGTAGCTAGCAGCAGGGTGCGGGATAGTCAGTCCCGTATAGATCTATACACAAAAATCACGCTCTCCCTCGGGGAGACTCTGGATCATAAGGGGTAGTCTTCCACTAGTACATGTAATTGTACGCAAAGACGTGTCTCTCAAGCTAGATTTACGATATTAAAAGTAATAATACGAGAAAACCTTTTATTAAATATTATTCATAAAAGATGAGTGTATGTATTTGTATAACCATGTATTGAATTCCCAAACTATATCTACTATAGTTTTTGTGTTTGTATATGTATAACCTTGTATGAATTCCCAAACTATACCTATTATAGTTTGTGTGTTTGTATATGTATAACCTTGTATGAACTTCCAAACTATACCTATTATAGTTTGTGTGTTTGTATATGTATAACTTTGTTTTGGTCTAAAAACTGTGCGGTTAACTTGTAAGTTGCAAATGTCCCTTATGCTCAGCATAATACAGAAGGGATAAAATATCTAAATATTTTGTAAAACTGTAGAAACTATGTGGTTGTATTGATTGCATCCGTTTTAAGTTTATGGAAATCCTTTTGTATAAATTTCATAAAATCATTTATGTTTGGCTTGTATTCCCCCCCTGAAAACATTAAAAACTCGGAAAAATATAGGGGTATGAACTCACCTCGAGTGAGTGGTTAGTATGAAAGATCGACATGACATGCCGAATGTCAAGTGAAGCCTCGAACACAATTGGATTCTATTTAACATGTAACAACACACATATAGGAGTCAAATTAGGGTATTTCACTACTAGACATGATAGGAACCACTCTAGGGACTTGGAAACACTTGAACGAAGTGTCAAAACCATATGTGATTGAGTGAGGGAGGTGTACTGCCACCCTAAGGGTGTGTACGGACATGGGTGTACGGACCATGAGTGTACGTGTTGGGTTTTGAGCATTCTAAAACTCTTATGGTGTACATGCAACCCTATAAACCTTGGATCTCTATTTTCTCTATTATACATGCAAATATTAACTATTCCAAGGTTTCATCCTAACTAGCATATTATGAAGCACCTATACTACAAAGTTCTAGTTAGATGACATACCTTTTGATGTTGCTTGATGTCTTCAAGCTTTAAGAGCTTAGCCCCAATAGTGTGGAAGCCTCAAATGGAATCACAAATCACCAAAACACCTTGGAAGAACTTGAGAGAATATGTATGCACACTAAAATCGGCCCACTCTTATTTTCACACACTTGTCCCAATTTTGTGAGCCAAATACCCCTTTATATATTATGGAGGATTAGGGTTACATCCATGTAAACCTTAATACCCATGACCTTTCATTTACATAGGATCCATGGGTTAAAAGCTCCATGGACCATCCATGAAAGCTTAGCCCAACCTAAATGAACTTGGCCCATTCCATATATATAAGAGTCCATATTTAATTAGTTCTTTTTGATCACTTAATTAATTCTAAATTAATTCTTGATCAATACTAATTAAATAATATGATTCCATATTAACATATTAGAACTTATAATATATTAATATAAATCATAAATATACTATTCTCAAAAGACTATCCATATAAATTGTGCCGGTGAAGTGCAACCCAAATGGACCATGCCGGGTTCGGTCAAGTACATACAAAATATAGTTATGGACTTAGACATTAATCCAACAGTCTCCCACTTGGATAAGTCTAAAACTATTATTGAGTATGACTTCAAAACCTAATTGGCAATCGTAGCTCTTAAAGCCGCTGTCGAACTCTGACATTGTCAATGACTTGTCCATTAGATAAGGGATCATATATTCCTCCATTCTAGATATCATATGGACTGAGACATGGATTATAATCATTCTCTCTGTCCATTTGTTGTTTCCCGATTTTCGATTTATGATGACTGACTGATTGAACAAATCAAATCAGTCTTGGCTTGGCCAAGCACTCACATGTGTCATCGCTAGATCATCGAGGGGCCCACAGATATCGCTTTTATCCCGAAGGTAAAAGGAATGGATAAACTTCGACTCATATGGCTTGTTCTACTACTTGTTGAATCATACACAAAGGAACGTTTTATAACATCGAGTTACCAATGCGTTTTTGTGCAATCAATGTATAACCAACTCATAGTAACAACTCATATCTCTAGGTTTTAAGAATATAAGATATTATCGTCTCATGATCACTCGTGATAAAATCCATGAAGTGATTCAAATGAGCGTGGGTTGAATCCAATACTCAGAACTTATGAGCACTCATGAGTGTTGTAGCACCACTTTGTCCACCAACTTGGACCTCTACAAACCAACCCATGACAGTCTTGATTCATATCTACTTCCAACATATGACCGACTGTGGATGGTTTGAATAACTTGATCATTCAGGAAGAGCGACTTAGTTATTCTGGAAGTCAAAACATGCAAAGTGAAACACAAGAATAAATGAATCAAATATGGTATCAAACCCTATAAATATAAATAAACACTTTTATTTATCACCATACTGATTACTCATTATTCATTGTTTCGGTTTTATCAACTTTATACTTGAATTAAAAACACTAGTTGTCCCATGCTCCAAGCATGTACACTATGTTTTTCTTAAACAATAGCTTTGCCATACACCAAGTATGCACTCTATGTTTGTCTATGATCCTTACTTTGTGAAATAAACCAATTGAACATAATTTCAATGATTCTAATTTCACACTCCCAAATCCTTATCGAAAAATGTGAGAATTTCAAATTCCTATCATTTATCGAAATCTGTTTAGATTTTAAACTTATATGCACTGACCCTCCTGTAATGAATATGTACAAAGTCACAAAGACTTGTCAACAGTCATTATAAGGTATTCCAATGGAGATCAACTCCATGGAAACTAAGTCTCATATTCAAAGTACATTGCTTTGGACATGCTTCTTGCATTAAGTTTTCTAATCTTACACAGATAACTTCCACCTATGGAGACAACTCCATATTCTCATTTTGACTATCACTTCTGAATAAGAGATGCCTCTTTTCAGAATATGTCAATATGGTCCTTCCAAAATTAGCACTATACTTCCAACTGTCCCTGAGCAACCAATCTTTGGTAAACCTCAGATTGTCCTCGACAATTGCTTAATCATTTTAGTCATGTCCAATTCTAGACCTTTTCCCTTCTTAATGCCTCTGGGCATTTGGAAAAATTTAGAAATGACAAATATTATAGCACATGCAATCGATCCTGTACCCAAAGCAAATGGTACACGATTCATGATGTCTCACATAAAGACATGATTCTAGACCAGTCTTTTGCTACAATATTTTTATTTGCCATGCTTTCAAAATTTGACTATGAAGAGGGATGCCGTAATCATAATCGAATTTTGAGAACGCAATATATAGAATTTCCTTAAGTTGAACCAATCCAACATGAAATTCATATATATATTCTTGACTAAAGATGATTAAGGTCTCAATCTAAGCCTTTAGAACTGAAATGAAGTATATCCTCTCCCTTAATTATAGCAAAACAACTTTTTAAATCCCTGCAGCCTCACAAATTGAAACTTTTGTTTTCTATAATTAACATTGCTAACTTGCAACACTAACAATAATTATCATGTTCCCACTTACATGATGATTATTAGCATAACACTTATGCTCCCACTAGCTTTGACATGTACTCAGAAATCAGCTGGACTTCTAGAAATCAATACTTTATTGACTTTCTTACCAAAGTTCAGATTTCTGATACGAGATGCTTTGATAAAACTTTATCAAATTCATACACCTTTCCTTAGATAACATGCATGTGTGTCTAAACAATTTCAGAACTATGAAAAGGGATGTCGTAATCATAGTCTCAATTGTTTAGACCTTTTGCCATCTGCTTCAAATCTACTTGGTGGAAGTGTTTCCTCACCATCATTTTCATGAATCGGAGAGAAACCTTATGACCCTTAGATTTTATGGTGTATGTGTTCTTATCCATGTGAATCGTCAAAACCATAGTCATAAGACAAGGATAATGACAAATCCAAATTCATATGGACTGAACTTATGCAATCTTAACTTCTTGCCACCTGGCAGTACAGGGCCTGCCATTGCTTCCAAGTTGTTATGCAACCAATTGAGAACTTTCAGAACTCCTATGCAAAGCCAACTTTAACTGGAATGGGCACATAATATGTCAACACGATAGGTTATAAACCTCAAGTCGTGTGCTAGTGAAGAACCTCAGGTTTTATTCTTGATTAGTTCTTGAAATTCTTTTTAGGATCTTTAAGACTCCCACTATCCTCTTGACATATAAGACTATCTTGCCAAATATTCAAGAGATAGTGCGGATTCTTTATCAAGACAAACACTTCACACAATTGGCCTTAGTTGGTCTTTGTTTTATCCAAAACATCACAACTTACCAATTTCAAATGTACAAGAGTAGGACACTTTTACTCTTACATTTGACAAGTGTTTTAAACCTTTCTTTAAGATATGTCACTCAAGTTACAATCTTGGAGTATGACTCTAAGAATTGTTTTGGAACGAAGTATGACTCGTCTTCCTGATCTAACCATTTCAACAATTCATGACTCCTCTTCTTAGTCATAAGAATGCACTAAGATGACCTTTAGAGGACTAATTGTGATATGATTTCTAAATCATTAAGATGATCACAAACATGATACTAAAGTACTCTCCTATCTTTTCAGATTTGAGAAACTTTTATCTTTCTGCCTAATTTGATTCTTCCCATTCGTTCTGCCATACATTGAGACTTTTCCAATGTTTCAGAATTATACTTAAACTTGTAAGTATAACCATATTTACTAAACTTTAGTAAATCAAATAGTCTTAACGAGCTTTGTGGTGGACATGACCAGTGCACAAGAATATGTACTCGATCCCTTTAGTCCTTCACTTGACTCACACATCCATGTGAACAAGTAATTAGTCTTGATTTTCCAATGCTTGAAAGTTCTCATTCATCATACTATTCAACTTGCATGATTCCAAGTTTCGGTCCAATTGAAACTTGGGTGATGAGGAACTTTCCTGATTTGGTAAATTTAGACACTACCACAAATGAAAGAATCAAATCCATTTTCCAATATTGCTGTCAGCGGAATCATATAAGCAACAATTTTCCACAAATGCCATTGTAAGGATACTTCAAATAAATAAAATTAAACAATTTTCTTTTATTTTAAAACTTTGCGGAAAAACTTATCCTTACAATTCATATGGAAAATTGTTGCTATCTATTCCTTAGCAATATATCATAACTTCTTAAGCAACTGCTCAAAATTTTGATGCGATCGAAATGCACATTCGCGATCAGAATCAGCATATACTTCCTTTAAGATTTCTCTCTATTCTTTGATTCTTAAAACATCAACATGTGACCCAGTCACATCATGTAATGAGGATCTCAGAATAAAACTTAACAGAGTTAGATAATGGGGTCTACCTGATGTAGAGTCAAACTTATTGACTTTAACATCCTTAGGTAAATTTGGCAGCTTTGCAATCAACGCCCCTTCCTTTGGCAAAATAAACATATGGACCCTTTGGTAATGGGACTATCTCAGACTTAGCATTTCTCTTTACCATTTGGTCAACCGGGTTGACTATGGCCAATCCCTTTCTATTGGGAAGAGAATGCTTTTTTTGGATTTCCAGTGTCACCATTGTCACTGTCCATAAAGTTTTTGGGAAGTTGATCTTCTAATCAAATTTGCTTTACTATCGTTCCAAATCATTGCTGATTCAGCAGCACCAAGCAAATAGATATGATCATTAAGGTTCATGTCATAGTCTGTTTCATAGTAGTCCCAAAGGAACTCACTATGTGACTTAGAAAGTGATTGAACATCCAACTTTCTCAAGACTTTGACACCCAACTCTCCCGGCTTGTCAATATGTGACTTCATCTCTAAGATGTGATCACACATAGACCTTGCTTGCCATTAGGGCTTGAGTGACCTTGAACTTGTGGGTTAGGGAGAATAATTGGAGGAGGTGGAGGAAGAGAAGTATGACTTCCATGAGCCAAACTCGGGAAGTCATATTCATTAGGAAAGCTTGGTTTGGGAAGATCATTGTTGTCTAAACCAGACATCAACAATGGGAGAAATTCACGTAAAGTTGATTTAAGTCCTTAATATAACACCCAATATGATATATTAAGGCTAGGACCCAACAAACTATTTTATAACTTGGACGAGGGATGCCGTAATCCAAGCTATAAAATATTTGAATGTAGGGGAATGACGATTCACCAATTTCCATCAAGATAAACGAAATGTATTATTAGGTTTTAATTGGTTTTGAAACTCCTAGATTCTTTTGAGATTCATTGAAATTTTCAATGTCATGTTTCAATCTCGAGTGTGCCCTTCAGGTTTTGTGACTGGGATGCCGAGGATCACAAACAAGGTGTGAAGTAACCATGCAAATATACTTGGTACCCTTAATATTTACCGCTCAATCGATGTGCCGGTTAACCACACACTCTCCAACGATACTATGATAAACATTAAGTTACCCTTTGCCTACCTTGTTAAGTCCAGGTTAGTATGCCGGTTAACCACACACGCTCCACTAACAGCTTAAACAAAGTGCAAAGTGTACTTTCATGGATTAGCACCTTATTCACATTTTCCTAAGTAACTAAGATTGGGAATTTATAAGTGTTTAGTTACTTAGTATTTATCATTATACTTATAATGAAGGGAGAATTATAGTCCTTGTCCTACCTGTTCGGCTAACGACCCTCCACCGGTCAAGGAAGCGGTGAGTGAGAGTGGACACCCATTAAACTGTCATTTTATAGGCAGTAACCTTATACCCCCCTTATAGACCGACTTCGTGAATGAGGCCTATTAATGGTAAGACGACTTGCTCTTATACATATAATATATTAAACTTTTAATATTATAATAGTATAAGGGTGTATTTTAGACATTTAAAATACTTAGTGGTTTAATCTATTAATTAAACTAGACTTTTAATTTAATTAAACTCAAACCATATATTTATGGATTAATAATACTCTTTTAATTAAACGCTTTAATTAACTATTAATAAAGTCCATAAGAGTTAATTTGAACTATTCAACAAAACATCATAATTCCAATTATTAAACTCAAAATTAAAACCATTTAATTAATTGTTTAAGTTATGAACCCAAGAGTTTTAGAATTCAATTCTTTTTTTCATAAAAAACTTTTCTCAAATTCCAAAACTTGAGGGCAAGTTTTGTAATTCTTGAAAACCTTTGGATTCCATAACTTATGGAATTAATGGTGTTTTATGATGAAACTTTCCATGTTCCATAACTTAAGAACAAGTTATGGAATTCTTTAAAACATTAACACCAAATTTTGTAACTCCATAAAAACTTTGAATCAAATTTTTTTTTTTAAAAAAAAAACTTTCATATCCATAACTTATGGAAGTTTCAAAAACCCTTAAGATCACAACTTTAAAAAAAACTTTTGAGATCCAAAATTTTATGACAAAATATGTAACTCCTTAAAACATTTATATCAAACTTTTAAAACTAATAAAATAATCATATCATTTTATCTTTTACTAAATTTGACCTAATTCAACTCATATAACAAATTATTCAAATTTTATAAATAATTCGTTTTTCACAAAACAAGTAATTATCTTAAAATTTGACAAACGTCATGTTTTTTTTCCTTTTTTTTCAACTTGAAAATAAAATATTTGCATCAATATAACAGAAAACAACCCATGGCTCTGATACCACTGTTGGGTTTTGAGCATTCTAACACTCCTATGGTGTACATGCAACCCTATAAACCTTGGATCTATGTTTTCTCTATTATACATGCAAATATTAACTATTCCAAGGTTTCATCCTAACTAGCATATTATGAAGCACCTATACTACAAAGTTCTAGTTAGATGACATACCTTTTGATGTAGCTTGATGTCTTCAAGCTTTAAGAGCTTAACCCCAATAGTGTGGAAGCCTCAAATGGAATCACAAATCACCAAAACACCTTGGAAGAACTTGAGAGAATATGTATGCACACCAAAATCGGCTCACTCTTATTTTCACACACTTGTCCCAATTTTGTGAGCCAAGGACCCATTTATATATTATGGAGGATTAGGGTTACATCCATGTAAACCCTAATACCCATGACCTTTCATTTACATAGGATCCATGGGTTAAAAGCTCCATGGACCATCCATGAAAGCTTAGCCCAACCTAAATGAACTTGGCCCATTCCATATATATAAGAGTCCATATTTAATTAGTTCTTTTTGATCACTTAATTAATTCTAAATTAATTCTTGATCAATACTAATTAAATAATATGATTCCATATTAACATATTAGAACTTATAATATATTAATATAAATCATAAATATACTATTCTCAAAAGACTATCCATATAAATTGTGCCGGTGAAGTGCAACCCAAATGGACCATGCCGGGTCCGGTCAAGTACATACCAAATATAGTTATGGACTTAGACATTAATCCAACAGTCTCCCACTTGGATAAGTCTAAAACTATTATTGAGTATGACTTCAAAACCTAACTGGCAATCGTAGCTCTTAAAGCCGCTGTCGAACTCTGACCTTGTCAATGACTTGTCCATTAGACAAGGGATCGTATATTCCTCCATTCCAGATATCATATGGACTGAGACATGGATTATAATCATTCTCTCTGTCGATTTGTTGTTTCCCAATTTTCGATTTATGATAACTGACTGATTGAACAAATCAAATCAGTCCTGGCTTGGCCAAGCACTCACATGTGTCATCGCTAAATCATCGAGGGGCCCACATATATCGCTTTTATCCCGAAGGTAAAAGGAATGGATAAACTTCGACTCATATGGCTTGTTCTACTACTTGTTGAATCATACACAAAGGCACGTTTTATAACATCGAGTTACCAAATGCATTTTTGTGCAATCAATGTATAACCAACTCATAGTAACAACTCATATCTCTAGGTTTGAAGAATATAAGATATTATCGTCTCATGATCACTCGTGATAAAATCCATGAAGTGATTCAAATGAGCGCGGGTTGAATCCAATACTCAAAACTTATGAGCACTCATGAGTGTTGTAGCACCACTTTGTCCACCAACTTGGACCTCTACAAACCAACCCATGACAGTCTTGATTCATATCTACTTCCAACATATGACCGACTGTGGATGGTTTGAATAACTTAATCATTCAGGAAGAGCGACTTAGTTATTCTGGAAGTCAAAACATGCAAAGTGAAACACAAGAATAAATGAATCAAATATGGTATCAAACCCTATGAATATAAATAAACACTTTTATTTATCACCATACTGATTACTCATTATTCATTGTTTCGGTTTTATCAACTTTATACTTGAATTAAAAACACTAGTTGTCCCATGCTCCAAGCATGTACACTATGTTTTTCTTAAACAATAGCTTTGCCATACACCAAGTATGCACTCTATGTTTGTCTATGATCCTTACTTTGTGAAATAAACCAATTGAACATAATTTCAATGATTCTAATTTCACACTCCCAAATCCTTATCGAAAAATGTGAGAATTTCAAATTCCTATCATTTATCGAAATCTGTTTAGATTTTAAACTTATATGCATTGACCCTCCTATAATGAATATGTACAAAGTCACAAAGACTTGTCAACAGTCATTATAAGGTATTCCAATGGAGATCAACTCCATGGAAACTAAGTCTCATATTCAAAGTACATTGCTTTGGACATGCTTCTTGCATTAAGTTTTCTAATCTTACACAGATAACTTCCACCTATGGAGACAACTCCATATTCTCATTTTGACTATCACTTCTGAATAAGAGATGCCTCTTTTCAGAATATGTCAATATGGTCCTTCCAAAATTAGCATTATACTTCCAACTGTCCCTGAGCAACCAATCTTTGGTAAACCTCAGATTGTCCTCGACAATTGCTTAATCATTTTAGTCATATCCAATTCTAGACCTTTTCCCTTCTTAATGCCTCTGGGCATTTGGAAAAATTTAGAAAGGATGAATATTATAGCACATGCAATCGTTCCTGTACCCAAAGCAAATGGGACACGATTCATGATGTCTCACACAAAGACATGATTCTAGACCAGTCTTTTGCTACAATATTTTTTATTTGCCATGTTCTCAAGATTTGACTATGAACAGGGATGCCGTAATCATAATCGAATTTTGAGAACGCAATATATAGAATTTCCTTAAGTTGAACCAATCCAGCATGAAATTCATATATATATATATATATATATATATATATATATATATATATTCTTGACTAAAGATGATTAAAATCTCAATCTAAGCTTAAAATCTCACTCTAAGCCTTTTAGAATTGACATGAAGTATAATATCCTCTCCCTTAATTATAGCAAAACAACTTTTTCAACCCCTGCAACCTCACGAATTGAAACTTTTGTTTTCTATAATTAACATTGCTAACTTGCAATACTTATCATAATTATCATGCTCCCACTAACATGATGGTTATTAGCATAACACTCATGCTCCCACTAGTTTTGACATGTATCCAGAAAACAGTTGGACTTCTAGAAGTCAATACTTTATTGACTTTCTTACCAAAGTTCAGATTTCTGATACGGGATGCTTTGATAAAACTTTATCAAAATCATACACCTTTCCTTAGATAGCATGCATGTGTGTCTAAACAATTTCAGAACTATGAAAAGGGATGCCGTAATCATAGTCTCAATTGTTTATATTTTTGCCATTTCTCATAAGTCCATGTTAGTGTTCCGGATAACCATGCACGCTCCACTTAACGACTTTGAGAATGCAAAGATTACAATTGCTATCTTACTTAAAATCTACTTGGTGGAAGTGTTTCCTCACCATCATTTTCATGAATCGGAGAGAAACCTTATGACCCTTAGATTTTATGGTGTATGTGTTCTTATCCACGTGAATTTGTCAAAACCATAATCACAAGAATAGGTTAGTGACAAATCCTAACTCATATGGATTGAACTTGTGCAATCTTAACCTCTTGCCACCTGGCAGCACAAGGGCCTGCCATTGCTTGCAAGTAGTTATGCAAACAATTGAGAACATGTAGAACTCAAATAATCATATCATTTTATCTTTTACTAAATTTGACCTAATTCAACTCATATAACAAATGATTCAAATTTTACAAATAATTCGTTTTATTCCAAGGTTTCATCGTAACTAGCATATTATGAAGCACCTATACTACAAAGTTCTAGTTAGATGACATACCTTTTGATGTAGCTTGATGTCTTCAAACTTTAAGAGCTTAGCCCTAATAGTGTGGAAGCCTCAAATGGAATCACAAATCACCAAAACACCTTGGAAGAACTTGAGAGAATATGTATGCACACTAAAATCGGTCCACTCTTATTTTCACACACTTGTGTCAATTTTGTGAGCCAAGCACCCCTTTATATATTATGGAGGATTAGGGTTACATCCATGTAAACCCTAATACCCATGACCTTTCATTTACATAGGATCCATGGATTAAAAGCTCCATGGACCATCCATGAAAGCTTATCCCAACCTAAATGAACTTGGCCCATTCCATATATATAAAAGTCCATATTTAATTAGTTCTTTTTGATCACTTAATTAATTCTAAATTAATTATTGATCAATACTAATTAAATAATATGATTCCATATTAATATATTTGAACTTATAATATATTAATATAAATCATAAATATACTATTCTCAAAAGACTATCCATATAAATTGTGTCGGTGAAGTGCAACCCAAATGGACCATGCCGGGTCCGGTCAAGTACATACCAAATATAGTTATGGACTTAGACATTAATCCAACAGTACGGCCGTACACTCATGAAGAGGTGTGCTTTTGAGGTGTTTCCAAGGTTCTAACTAGCATCCAATAAGTGTTCTAGGTCCCATGTTTAGTTGTAATGCAAGTTTGAGGCCTAAAATGATCATCAAAGTGGGTTTACGGCCCTAGGAGGTGTGTGCGGCCGTACACCCTTCATGTTCGTGCCAGATTTGTCGACTTTAAGGTGAATCAAGGCTAGGATCATGTCCAACTAGAAGATAGGGGCCAAACTCTCACTTTGGAGGGCCTTTAAGGTGTGTACGGCCAACCTTATGAAGGTGTGCGGCCGTACTCCTTCAAAGGATGAACAACATGATGAAACTTGGAGAGTCAAGGCTTAAATCAAGAGGTCTTTCAAGTATAACAAGCTAAAGGATGGAATACCAACGTTTTTGGAAGCCTTGGAGGGTTCACGGTTGAAGAAACTTGAGAGAGAATGGAGTGGTGCGCAGCCAAGGGAAGAAAGGAATGAAGGAAATGAGGTCTACTCATATATATAGGGGTGGGTGACCCACCACCTTGGGTGTGCGGCCATGAGGGGGTGTACGGTCGTACACCCATGTGTACGGCCGTACACTCCTCCTAAAGGAGTGTATGGCCCGAAATGCTACTTTACGACCTTGATAACTCATCCCTAAACTCAACCTTGGTTGCACTTAGGCTTAGAACACTTAAACGAACCCTTAAACAGTGCTAAAAGGTAGCAGAAACGAGTCTAGCATTGATTGAATTGAACGGTTGACCTAGATAGAAGATCCGGGTTGTCACATGTTTAAAGTGGTATTTCCAAACAATATACTCTGTATACCAAATGGACCCTACCTCCGATATGATCCTACTTAGTTATTCCTGATTTGATATATCTTGATGTAGAGATTGGGATTATTAAGGAATCTAAATTATCATTATTATAATCACCATAAATACGAAAATATACTAAGACTTAGTGTCATTTAACTCTAGACCTTTTGAAAGGATAAAGTGTTAAGGCGAAGCGCTACCCTAACCTCAAATAAGCTACTTTTCTCAAGTGAGTGCTTAGTTACTTTCAAGATCATAATTTAATAAAAGTATTTATTAAACGCTAATTGTATTAATTATTCTCTGTGTTACTTGTATAATTGTATTAGAACTGCTTATTAGGAATTGTGTTATAATCAAATTTGCCTTTAGACATAGTCTTGGTTAGTCTTAGACTTATAAAAGGTATTTAGTTCCAAATAGGCTAAACACCTGATAGGTCTTAGACTTAATGGCATGTTAATCTCATCTCTGTCTCAAATCTCTCATTCTTAGGTGTTCTTTATGACATAATATTCACGATCATATCATCCTACTTGAATCTCATGTGGATTTATTCATTTACTAGAGGTTAGATGACCTTTATCCCATTAGTAAATACAAAACCACATCGACCATCAGAAGACAAGCAAAATAGATAGGTGACACTAATATCATAAGGGTTTCACAAATGATGCAAAAGTTATGTTCAAATGGACGGTATAGACTTGAAGTGTGAATAAAAAGATTTTATAAATGTTTCAATATACTAGTCATTTAAAACATTTTGTATTATGAATATTTCATGCATAAAATATATCATGGTACATTATATAAAATAATAAGGTTCTAAAATTATTATAAAACATAATTTAATTACAACACGTTCAATTTTAAACTACTATCTTATATTTAGTTTTAGTTGCAAAAAATTTAACATCTAATAAAACTTTGAAGTTACAACGCTTGGATTCGATTTTTTATATTTTAATAAAAATTATTTTTATATAAGTACATGGAGTTTAGGTTTAGTATTAAATCATATTTTAAACCATTTTAAATATTACAGGTTTGGCTATTAAGAGTTTGAAATTAGAACTCGTGTGTATATATATATATATATATATATATATATATATATATATATATATATATATATATATATATATTAAAAAAAAACTCAATTTTAAATGTCTTAGTCAAAAAAGTTATATATAAAATTCTAAACTTCAAATGTTGTTAATTTATGATGGAATGTTATTAAGTACGGAAAACATAGTTTCAAACACAACATTAAACAACAACATAAAATAAATATCGCAAGCACGTATCAAAATATATAAACAAAGCTATTTTCTAGAATAATTATTGTGAGTCGTCACAACAATTATAAAGTCATTTACTAAAGGACTTATGAGAAACTTCAAGAGGATCTTCAAAACACCATGTCTTGCAAAGGTCTTTAATGCTCAATTATTGTTACATATAAGCAAAACAAACTAGTCTAAACTAATCTATTACTTACAAAATAGAACAAAATGAAATAAAACATATCTCTCTACTACATCATAATATGAATAATTAAATAACAACCACAAGTGTCCTAATTGCTTGTTTATACACAACATCATCATAAGAATTAAAATAATACTTTGTTTTTCTAAGGAAACTTTATACAACCAAAATGCATGAAAAAAATACTTGTACAAAATAAAAAAATTATAAACACAAGTTGCCATAGAAAACATATATGGTCATTTCTTATCCAAAAAGAAAACCATGCATGTTTTCCAAACCTAAAGATTATCAAACATAATATCAAATCTTTCTAACATGTAAGAGACAAATCTGATACCACTAGCTAAAAAAACGATCTCTATCTTCTTATGGAAACATAAGCATTATTTAAAAATAAATATTGTCTAAAGACCATTTAGAAGAAAACCATCAAGGATCCAATAACATAGGTTAGAAAATATAAAAACAACCATAGGATGTTTAAATAACAATCTTTGTAGCTATTGATCCCACTCGGAATAGGGGAGTTGATGAAGATGACAAATACAAAGATTATGAACTTCGCTAAAGGTATTCACCAACAATTTTGAAACACCAAGAATGCTAGTTCTTCACTTATATTATAAACTTATTAAGCCTTTAAGGACTAAACCCAATTTAGTATCAAAGGAGAAGCACAAAACATTAACTCTTTCACTAATCTTTAAAAGAAAGGAAAATAGGAGATAGGAGAGTCGTTTTTGGCAATAGAAAGAAGAGATTAAAAGACTAGTTTCAAATGAAAGACTTTGATTCTCTTATAATCTCACACATATGAACTAAGGACTATACTTTCATTAAATACACATTTAAGGCAACTTAGAGACATAATGTGTGAAAAAGGAAACCTGACAAGCAATCTAATCTCACCCATGCTCACTCTCGACCGAAGATATGAGAGATGAGGGAGTTAGCATGTAAAACACTTCATCCCATTACTTAAATGTATATGTATTTATCTAGTGAAATATTAAAGGTCCGAAAACTTGTACATGACATATTAAATCATACCATATGATTTAATACCTATTTATACTCTCTTGAAATATTATTTTCATAAAATAATAATTCTCCAATTAAATATAAAAGTTGCATTTATTAATAATCAAATTCTTAATAAATATTCAATAAGTGACTGCTTGATAAAGGTATGACCCTATAGAATCATATGTTATTAGCAATATCATTCTATAATGATTCTTGGGCATACAAATCCAACACCCCCAAATTTAACTTCCTTAATTTCTTCAATATATTATCTATCACCGTCTAACAATCCATGTTTATAACATTTTTGCTTAAATGAACTACAATTATCATTGTTTATTGATCATAACTCTTTATAATATCTTTCTCCTCTTAAAATATTCATTAGTGTCCTTCCAATTGTAAATCCTCTTTGTCTCTTTTCCCATTTTTCTTAATGTGGAATGCCAAACATATTTCGTTGGAAACTCGATATAAGAAAGTTTTTTGAGATTTTCGTTCTTCTTGTTGCATTACATCCAAGGCGTGAACATAAATTAACCAATAATGGGTTCTGCAAGTGTATTTCTTAAATTTTCCTCACTATAAAACACTATTGGTTGTTCCCCTTCTAAATGAAAAAAATAGTATTTCAACCGCGGGAATTATATACTGTATATCAAAACTAAAAAATTTCCATGTTGCTTCACATGCAGATACATATATGCAACCATAATATTCTTTTATTTTTCCTCTTTCCATTTCTTTCATGGCATATATTGATTTTTCGCACCTTAACAAATTCTAGGATTTACACGATATGGACCCTTTGAGATATGCTTAAAAAGGTATTTAATCAATCCTACTTGTTTACACCATTCTTCATTAATACGCACTTGATATCTTTTGAGAATGTAACTGTTGTAAGGTACATCAAATCTGTTGTCAAAGTTTGTTCTATTTTTCATGAAAAATAGCTCATTATTAGGATGTCTATAGACATAATATCCATTAGTATCTATCGCGATGTATTCACATTTACCTTATAGAATTTTTTGCTACATCTTCCTAACTTCATACATAGATAATGTTCGTTGCCCAGACCATACAGTCCATGAACTATAAACTCAAGCACAAGATGGAACAAATCATGTTGCATTTCCTTGTCTAGGATTTCAGCTGAGATGATTCTATCTATGTGATATGTATTTACTAGTTTATCAACTTCATCAAGGAAAACGCAAATATGAGCATGTAGAAGGCCACGTTTCTAGAACTCATTTGTGTACACAACTACAAAACAATAAACCATAACTATATTAACGTAATAATATATTAAATGATTTTAGAGCGGTAATTTAAAGCACATATGTAAATATACCCGCTTTTAGACGCCCAAAGAGATTTTTTTTTCTCAAATCATATATAAGTTCATCTAATTTTAATCTTGAAAATACATGAGTATATATGACCGGTTTCAACTTTCAAACCTTTCTCATTTAGGTAGCGTATTATTTTAGGCCATTTTGGGTTGTATATAAATGTGATAAAAATTAAGATAAACATACCATTTGTATATTTAAATGGCATCAAGATAATTATGCATCATGTATGGTATTAATCTTGTGAAATAGGAAGGAAACATCACTCTTTTTCCTGTTTAAGAAGCATCAATTTCCCATTTGTCTATCAATGTATTGAGTTTCTCATACTAACTGCATCACAAGTGTCATTGTTGTGTTCATATGTACGTTAGCCTTCAGAATTAATCACCGTATATGCATCGAAAAGAAATTATCGCAACAAACACTTATGGAGAAGAAGTGAACATTCATTTTCACGTTCTTGTATTTTGTAAGAAAAGAATTCACATATTGCAAACATTATTTACTTTGTTGAGCTAAAAGTGATCACACTTTTATGCCAAATGTCATGCATGTAGCATCATCTACATAAGGAAAACACAATATATATTGTAAAGGTATGTATGATGGGTGTAGTTCATTAATGCGTTGTAGTCATCCATTTTCGTCTCAACGAAAATATCCCTTTTATCAACAAATGTATCAACATCGCAATTAGATGTCGTAAGCAGATTGTATATCCTACCTTATATATTACATTTAGCCACCAACATGAGTTTGATGTCCTCAAATCCATTACCTTGGAATCTTTATCGAACCATCCTATAGCTTTTTACCAATTCATCATAATTATTAAAAATATTCATCAGTTTTGAAGCGCGTAATGTATCAATCACATCATATTCATTCATCGATTCATCTTACTATTTCCTACATAGGAAAAAAATACTATTATATATAAATGCATTACATGAATCTTAAACCATCAAAATTTACTACTATTTAACTCATGCACGTTAGTAGATTTTGGATCTTATTAGCAGTGTTTTATATGTATAACTGAGCGAATTTTGGTTGACCATCGCATTGTGGTAATAGACTACCGTCACTATGATAATTTTGTCCATGAATTCTCTATGTATAAATCCCTCTACCCATGTTGACAAAAGTGTCTACTTTTCCACCTATAGATGTAAACCCAAACATCATATTGTATATCATGATATGTTCCATAAAGTGTTTGCCTTGTCCGTCTTTCTTCTATAATAGTTGTTTTAGCTCTTCGGGAGGGTTTGTCAATTTTGGTATTATCACTTTCCTATGAAGAAAACAAAGAACAAATGCTTTACTATGTTCCCTCCAGTATCCTCTTTTCAATTGACCATCTCTTTGTGGCAACAGGCAATAGTAGACAAATAATTTTCTTTAAAGCAATCATTAAAAAAAATCAATTTTTTATTGATCACATATATACCTAAAGAGAATCCTTTGACATGCTCTCTGGACATATCAGATGATATACTATGTATAACTCATTTACGCTTTAGGCGATTATAATATGAATAAGTGTCTACAAAAATTGTTGTGTATCATTTCTTTCTTTTCAGTTGGTTGGATTCGCGACATATTTATTCAACCTCACTACCTAATTAACATGAGTTATTGATGGACCTGGAATGTTTACCTCTTTATTGTACTCCATATCAATAAATAAACCATGTAGATCATCAATAATATCTAAGCATCCATCCGAAAAGAAACAAAAATTGTTTCATTTTCTTGCATCAATTAGACTAATACTTTATTTTATTCTAATCATTTTCCATTACATAAAAACATGTTTTTATATGAAAATAGTGGAAAGTTGGAATTTTGTATGTTATAGTCTAATATTACAAATAGTAATGTAACTTACTTTGAACATCAGAGCATCATAGAAAACAGTTACCTCGTGTATTCAGCAAAGTCACTATATGATATGTTTCTCTTTGAATCAAGCTTACTTTTACTTGCCTTCCTTCTGATGGAGTACTCGTCCAACCTGTATGTTACCATAAGAATATCTAATAACTTTAACTAAATTTTCACATATTCTTCACAATTGAAAATAAAAATGAAGTGTATCACCTCGCCTTCACCTTATACACTAGTCTGCATATACATAACATCATCATCATTTAAAAAAAAAAATACTACCTATCTTATTTCACTTCTCTCTAAGTTTGTCTATCCTTGATTTACATGCAATAACTTCTTCATATTTTCTCCTAACGACGTCCATTGATATACCTGCTACAACATAAACCGATCATTTAAAAAGGTATCTTGTATAAACAACTTAGTGATTTCTAATTAAAAACAACTAAACTGCTCATGACGGATGTTTGGAATACATTTAAAGTAATCTACTTTGCATCATAATTAACTAACTCACTTTTACTCTAACCATGAAATATTTTATTTTGCTTCTCTCTGAGCGTAACTAACCTTGCTTGACGTGTAAAATCTGCTTCATGTTTCCTCCTAGCGACGTCCATTGATCTACATGTTTCCACATAAAGTGACCATTTAAATAGGTATATTGTACCAACAAGTGATTAATTTGTCACTAAAACAACTAAACTACTTATAACATACATTTGGAATATACTTTCGTATATGCTATATTTTTATGGCAAAGATACCGATTCAAACCATGTAAGCAATCTAATCACATCTGAATTCAATACTACAAGCTACACTACTTGTGATTATTATTCAATATATTTAAGTTAACAATATCACATTATGAAAGTATTCCACTTTACATCATAATTAAATAAATCACTATTACAAAAACCATGACATGTAAGTAAGAAGAGAAACAAATATATTGACATGTGACAAAAACCTCACATAACTATAAATCATTTTCACACTACACACTTCTCAAACGACATGTATCTATACTTTTCACTTAATAAACGTCAAATTCTATTTGCAAGTAACCTAAGCAGTGTATAATAATTCTGAACGACATGTAGTTCCCTATCCGCATTCTAGTAATTTCTTTGAAATACTTTCAATCACCTTTCAAATCCACATGATTAGTTTGTGCTCCAGTCTTCTTCCTACTATTTTGATAATAATGTATGTAACACCCGCATATTCGAGTTAGTCAATTTAGAGATAATAAGCGTTAAAAATGACTTTTTGATAGAAGGTTATTTATGATAAATAACCTTAAACAAAGTTATAGTATATGCGACAATGATTCTATACATATAAAGAACGCTGAAATCTGACTTCGTATGAATAAGTTATGTTTCTTCGAAGTTTCACGATTAAACTGGCACGGCTCCGCATATTGTAAAAAGTGAGATTTTGATAAATAACTTTTTAGCTTAAGTAATCTAAACAAAATTCGTAGTAGTCGTCAAACTGAGAGCATGAATATATATATATATATATATATATATATATATATATATATATATATATATATATATATATATATATATATATATATATATATATATATAACATCCAAATCTGACTTCGTGAGAGGAAGTTATGATTTTTCAAAGTTTCAGCACAATAATGCAGGTGCAGAAATCGAAATCAATTCGGTTGATTATTTGCCGAAACAATCTAAATGAGAATTGAAGATATCGTTCACAGGAATCATACGATATAAATACAGTTGTGAGCGGGCATCGTATGAGAGAGCTACGATTTTCCACAACGAATTCAATAGCCTAAGCCTATGAAAAATATAAATTTTTAATAGAGTGAGAATTAGTTGTTGGGATCCAAAGAAAAGTTGTAGATCTCATTGATAACTTTCTGGGGATATCAGAACGTCGAAGTTGATGCTCGTATGAAGAAGTTACGTAATTTTGAAAATCTGGAAAATCGTGTGTGCGCGAAGTGCGCAGCGCACCCGATGATGTGGCACCACGAGAGGGCGCCATGTGGCATGGTCGGGAGCCGCCTTACTCCGAGAAACATGTCGACGTGGCTCCATGATATTTTGACACATGGCACCATGGGAACATGACACGTTACACCTTATAGAAGATGCGTATGTAGACCACCGATATCACAACACGTGGCACAAGCCGAGAGGAGCGACATTGCAGAAGCGCACCCCAATTGCACGGTGCGCACTTGGAAAAATCACCTATAAATAGTCCCTAGCATATAAGCTCCTCACCCACTACCCCTAGAGCCTTTATCTATCTCGATAGTTCTTCGATTTTAGCCCCTTTTCCTTCGTTTTTAGCCTGAGGCGAAGCCCTGCGAAACCCCTGAGGGCTCAGCTAGTTGTAATCTTTGAGTAGGAGTTCTCGAGTCAGTGTTCTACCCGTTTAGATTCCCGGTTTTCATCAAGATTACTATGTAAGAGAGCTACACTTACTCTGCTTCCGTATAATTTAGGATTATAGTTAGAAGTCGTTACTAGGAAGTTATAATTAAGAATTATCAACGATTCCAAGTCGTTACTTTGATTGATTTACTTACAGGAGAGGTGACTAGAATGGTCATGTCAGGTTGGTTGTTGGATTTTATAAAGGCTATATGTTGAAATGATCCTACCTCCTGACTGTCCTGCCTGGCTGATCCTTACTTGATAGATCTTGATGTAGACTTTGGGATTGTTGAAGAATCTAAGTCCTCAGGACAACAATTTCCATGAAATATGAAATTAGACTAAGACTTAGCGTTATGTACATCTAAGTCTTTTGGAAAAGGAGCAAGTCAAAGCTCTGCCCGATTTACCAATAACAAGACATTTTGGCAAGTGAGTGGATAGTTAATTTCATCTTACACATAGCTATGAAGTATTTAGATAATTCAATGCTCTATGTGCTTATTATCTATAACCAAAATGTTCCATGTTAGATGGAATATTATAAGATGATTTTTATATGATTTACCATATATGTATTTTCTTACCTATAATGTATTGGGCAGAAATAGGTAATGAGGGTTCGATAGAATAAAGAGGGAGATAGGTGCTGAAAGATGAAAACAAGAATAGTCCTTAACTTACTAGTACTATTGTACTAGGCGATGACGTCATCTAGCAAAGAGTAGATGACAACCACGTACTATTCTAGAGAAACCTGTGGAACGCTAGCAGGCTCACAACCTATAGGTGATTTTGAACTATGTGTTTACCTGGTATACTCTAAAACCTATTAACATGTATAATGGTAAGATTCCCTAAAATAATATTATCAACAAAGAAGATGATCCCTAAGATAAATCCTTAGGAATAAATATAGAATAAAACTTACCGACAAGCATCATGGAGGAATCCCTAAACTAGTATTGTCAGCATAGATGATCCTTAGGATAGATCCTTAAGAATAAAGAAGATAACGGGGATGGGAAATTGGGTTGATTGTTTGATAATTAAACATATTAACTATATTATTGTGGGTTGAAACCCCTATGTAGTCACCAGGTTCCCCAACCTGACATACTCAGTTTATTGTATCACATGTAGCGATTTAAAAGTTACATTCTGCTGAAAGATTCAAGGAGTATTAGTCCACTAGTTTAATGATTGTAAGGCCTATAATATTTCATTATGCTTATGTTTCTGTATTGACAATGACATCCCAAGGTTTTTAATAAAACACATTTCTTCAAAAATAATTCGATAATATCATTACCATGTTTTAGGACAAATTCCGCATAAATAATCTTTTCATAAGAATACTCTGGATAAAATAAGCATAGTTAAATCGATCTTTTCTGGCTGTGAAAATGAGAATGTCACAATGTACATTTAATATAAACCTTATTCCCTTCCCATAGACGTATATAGCATTTTTTGAATGGGATTGGAGATCACACATTCTAACAAAACCTGCACCAATTCCCTGACTATATGCACAAAAACCAATTTATGAATCCAGTTTTATTCCTTCTATTGTGTTACCTATGCACGTTGGATTACAATAAATCATTACACATACAAGTAACTGGATACATAATGCATAATTGTGTAACCGTGTAGTGAAACTTTTTGGATGTTCACCAATAGCATGAACATATATATATATATATATATATATATATATATATATATATATATATATATATATATCCTACTTAATAAATGAAAATAATTTTGTCACATGTCACTCTCTCATTAACTTGGACACATGTCATTTTTTGGTATTTTTGAATAAATGTTTTTTTCATTTGTCATTTTCTTATTTTTTTAATCTTTTCTTAATTAAATATCATATTTACACCTCAACTAATAATTGTCTTAATTAAAAATTACCATTAAATTACAATATTACTACAAATATAGTATTTAATATGTTTCATTTTAAATCCAAATTTTAAATTTTAAATTTAAACGAATTTTTGTTTAACCCTTCATATTTAATTTTTTTGTTTTATCCAACGCTTATAACGTACGGGTCTCACAACTAGTATATATATATATATATATATATATATATATATATATATATATATATATCTTATAAAGAAGGTCATCCAAATCAATGTGGTTCAAGATAAATGATTTATCTTTTATCACATTATTTTGATTTTTTTCAATTTGGCCCATATTGCTTCACATATATATCTAACCTTTCATATTTTCCCTATATAATATAACTAATTTGTTTCTCTTATCATTCATTCTTGATTATTGATTCACGATCATAATATGGCTTTTAGTGTCTATTATTTATATCCATTAGTGGTCATTTTTGGCATAAACTACAACATTCTAAGAACGATTTATGTTTTATATTATTAGAATTAAATTGCATGAAAATCAAGTAACATTAATTTTCAAACTATTTAAAAAAAATAGTTAAACACTTAAAAAATGATTAAGTTTGCATGTTCATTGTATATCATTTTCCACAGTCCAATGTGTAGTGATACATGTAAATTTCTTTCGAATCATCACAATACATATACATAATTTCTTTTTGACAATAAACGTTTGAACATTGTTTAAAAACATTAAATTGAACGTTGTATTTATATAAATGTTAAAAAAAAAATTAAACTTTTATATAAACGTCAAGACTTAATATTATATACTGAAATCCAAAAAAATATTTAAGATGAGAGGGGTAAAAGAACCTTTTTTCTTATGGCTTTCGATGGAAGTTAAAAAAACAAGTCGAAAGTTTATGATGATAACATTTTCATTAAATAGTTTCATTTTAATATCATCTTTTATATTCTATCAATATGGGGCATCATAAAAAGTAGAAAATATGATAATTCTACAAATAATAATAATAATAATAATAATAATAATAATAATAATAATTAAAAAAAACTTTCATGGTGATCTGCATGGTTCATAAAATTTTGTAGTTGATGTCTAAACCAGTCAAAATTAAGAACATAAGACAACAAAGATATAAGAGAAAATGTTTTAGCCTCTTTACTTATAGATGTATGTTTTTCCACGCGTTTTGTTTTTTAAGCAATGCGGGGTAAGAAATGTTATAGCCTCTTTACTTATAGTTCATTACCTTCACTTCAACTTTTTTTTTTCTTAAGCAATGTGGGATAAAAAGCATGACATAAAAGGACACATCATAAATGTGAATTTGATCCCACATCATCATTGTAAACAAACTTAATAAACTCTTTTATTCTATAAATAAAAGTTTCCCTTTAAAGTTCAAATAATTACATAATTCATTAATCATTTTTTATCCTTAGAAACTTTTCCAAATATTAAAGTTAAAAGAAAAAATATACTTAAACATTCTGTTATTTGATTATAACAATGTTGGGCTTACACAATGAGTTGCTTTCAAGTATAAAGTATCCATTTTCAGTAAAATAGTTTGAATAATAAAGTTACTTTATTTTCATGCAATTTAATTCTAATAATATAAAACAAAAATGGTTATTGAAATGTTGCAGTTGATACCTAAACCAGTCAAAATCAAGAACATAAGAGAACAAAGATATAAGAGAAATGGTTTTAGCCTCTTTACTTATAGATGTGTATTTTCCCATGAGTTTTGTTGTCTAAGCAATGTGATATAAGAAATGTGTTAGCATCTTTACTTATAGTTGATTTCTTTCACTTCAACTTTTTTTCTTAAGCGATGTGGGATAATAAAAACAGGACACAAAAAGACACATGATAAAGACAAATTTGATCTCACACCATCATGGTAAATAAACTTAATAAACTCTTTTATTCTATAAATAAATGTCTCCTTAAAAGTTAAAATAGTTACATAATTCATAAACTATTTTTTATCCTTGGAAACTTTTCCAAATATTAAAGTTGGATTTTATATATCAACTTAGTGTATAAATTGTTATTGCATTTGATGTCAATGACTAATAATTGTCAAGGACATATATTTGTAAAAATTATAACTAAATAGTTTTAACATGCGCAACACATGAGATTTTGCCTAGTTTGATCTAAAACCGTCAGCTCTTCAAATAGGCAACATATTTCTTTCTAACAAATGAAATGAAATACACTAATACAATAGGAGATTAACAACATACATTTGTAAACAACAATGTTGTACCTATATTCATATACTAGGTGTGTGAGACCCATGTATTACATGAGTTTGTTTAAAAGTAAAACTAAATACAAAATTCTAAACATTTGAGAAGTTTAAATTTATAAGAAAAGTAAGAAAATATTGAATTATAAAAATTAAAGTGTTTTTTTTCTCTTTTAAATTTGAACAAATAAATTAGATAAAGAAATAAAGAAAATTAACGAATCTTTAATTTAATAATTTTGAAATTAGAATGAAAATTCATTAATGAAATTGATATGCATTTACTATTGCATTTAAATATCATCTAGAATTTAATAAAATGAAAAAAACCATAAAATGACATGTGGAATAAAAATTAATTTAAAATAACCACAAAATTACATGTGGCCAAATAAATAAGAATATGACATGTGCCAAAAAGTTCTTTATTTATTAGGGAGGATTGCATGAGAACACTTTCAAAATAGAGATGTTACAAATATAAATATTGTTTACATCACGACGATTATCTTCTTGGTCCTTTTAAACTTTAGCTCCAACCCATGATAGATATTATAAAATGAAAGCCCTTTATAAATAATAACAACTTTTGTTTGGCACTTAATGTTGAGATTTAGGTGTCACTTAACGATGATATTAATTTCTATGTAACATTGTAAATATTACCATCACATTTTCGGATTGAACTTATTAATTGTGACCAAGCAATCATTCGTCTTAAAGCTTATACCAAATATTTTTTATTAACATAAACTCTAATCGTTTGCCTTTAGTTGCTATGTAGATATAACCATTACGTTTAATTAATGCACTTATTAATTAGAATAACCAAAAACTATTATAACTTTTGATACATGTAAAATAAAAACCATGTAATTGATACGATCATTTCCATTTTTTTGTTAAAACAAACACAAAAAACTATGAGAAATATCAATAATTGTAAAATAAAATAATATAATTAATTTTTTCATTTCTATTTCATGGTAAAAATGTTTGATTTTATTAAAAAGTAGTCTAAAATAAATAGTCAAAACTATGAGTTTAGCGATGGAAACACTTTTACATTTGAATAAACTAAAATCATTTCACCCACCAAAGATCATTTTGTAAAGATAGGAAAGATTAAAACAAACATAGAAAGTAAAGTGTTACAACCTTTGAAGACTTTGATTCTCATGGGAGATGGAAGTTGATGAAGTGATGCATTAAAATCCAAAGAAGAAGCTTTATAATGTATCCACCAAGCAAGGAAATATCACCAAAGATGATAGTCTTCACTAGTGTATTAGTTGTTCTTTAGCCGTAGAAGTATATACCAAATATAACTTTAAAGGAGAAGCAATTAAGAACATTGAAAATCAAGCAACAAGATTGCAAGAGAGAGGAGATGGGAGCTCCTCATGCTCTCGACTTTTAAGATGAAAAGAAGAGAAGATGAGAGATGTTTAAAACAACTACCTTTGTTTTATGTCCATACTCTTCATTATATACCAAGATATAATATACAATAAGTCTCATGTCTTCCATAAAGTCAAGATTTGATACATGTAAAAAGTAAGGTGTGTAAGTGATCAACCAACATGCAACCCCTCTCTTAAAGAGAGTGACCCATGACTTTCACCAAGAAATTGGTCATACTAGTTTGGTCTTCCACTTAGCATCTAATTAAATAGTTTCATGTATAACTAAAATGATTTCTCAAAGAGTCCATTTAATTGTGCATGCCATATATATATATATATATATATATATATATATATATATATATATATATATATATATATATATATATATATATATATATATATATATACCATATAAATATAATTAGTTTCATGTTCTCTTTTATTATTATTTCCTAGAAACAATAATTCCAAATATGTTTGAAAAAAATATTTTCATAAAATAATGTTTTTTCCAATTTAAATACAATTGTTGATATTTATTAATATTTAAAATTACTCTAATAATTAGTAGTAACTTACTATAATGTGTGACCCTATATGATCATATGTCGTTAACAATATCATTCTATAATGACTCTTTGGCATAAAGATCTTTAAGAAACATGAAGATACCAAAAAACAAATATTGAAACCTACTGCAAATATCAAAAAGATCAACAACAAAACCTAATGTTTAATTTTCAACGGCAAACCTTATTAGCTCCATTTTCTTATCGATATTCTTATCAATAAATTTAAGTAACATTTTCAAAGTGGACAAAAGGTGGGTGTGTCTCTTATTTGACTGTGAGAGATAAAGTTATGCATTGACTCAAATGGTTGACGGTTCAAAACCTTCTACATCTCTTAATAGTTTGATCTTATCTTTATAGTCTTTAATAATATCACAGACCAACAAAATTAAGAATAATTTCCTATCCATATATTTCCCCACTAATCTAAGCATATGACGTTTGTTGTTGTAGTCTATGCCATCGATATAAAAATAGCAATTTCATATGAATGTTTGGTTGATTAGCTTGTAAAGGATAAAATTATGTTTACTGATTTTAGGTTACAACATAAGAAACTGATAAGATATAATACATGACACACAAATACATCTTAAAATCTTTTCAATTTCCAGGTCAATATATATATGCTTATATTTAATTATTAGTATCATAATGACCATTAACATCCCCCACCCCACACACACAAACATCTACAACAACTATGACATCGAATTTCACACATTGCAACAAATTTAATTGCAAATATGCACAATAAATTGAAAAGATACACCTGCTTAATGTTCACTGATATCTTTACACATGTCTTTATAATATAAAAAGTCTATACATCATACGATTTCTACACTCACAAAAAAAATTTACTCATAAGAAATTAGTAACAACAACCTTTTCTGTGGCTTCCCTCTACAAACAATAACATAATAGAAATTCTAATGTATATGTATTTCTTTAATTATGATCAAGCTGCTAGAGAAAAGAAAGTTGGATTTTTCAGGACTATTGAGTTTAGCATAAAATATTTCGTTATTTCCTATCTAACAGAAATCATATTACCAATGAATTTGTTGAAGTTATTATCACAATATTTTGACTACATACATTATGTCAATGTTATCAATATACAAATGACATTAACCACCTTCAAATAGTATTTTTTAATCCAAAATTAACGTCACCGATAAAATACATTTGGTCCCCACACTTGCATTCACAATTGGACATTCTTCATATTATTTTCGGTTCGATATAATGACCATTATTCGGTCCCCACACATGCATTCGCTATTGAACATTCTTCAAATCATGTTCGATTCGATCTAATGACCATGTTGATAGAAAACTACATTTGATACCAAAAACATATATAAAATGTTGCAGACTATTTATCCGCAAATGATTCAAACTGAAATTATCTTAATTTTTTATTATGTGTGGCGTTAGACAAGTTAATATTCTTTTCCAAAAAACTTATGTTCGGTGTCCAGGATTTCAACGTTTATCACTTTCCATTGTCAAACAGGAAGAAAATATTCAAAATTACAACAAATATGGATGAGAAACTTGCTTAGTAACAAAGAAAGTTCTCTAATCAATGTTGATGATGAAGATTTTGTGTCTAATGTGTGTTTGATTAAAATAAAACATAAAATTTAGTGTTTTATGGTAAATTTTATTGATTTATGGAAGATTATTAATAGTTTATAGCTTCTATTAACATAAAATAAGAACAAATCAAAAAGTTCTAAATACGATAAACTTCTATTATATCCATTGTTGGCTACAAAAACCCTTGATCATGTTCCAAAAGAAGAAAAACAAAAAGAACATAGTTCTTAAACATCAACTAACAACTTTCACAAACATGCACAAAAACATAATCAAACCAACTTTCTATTGACAATATACCACAAATCTATACACAAGAATCAAACCCGATTCAAACTTTCAGTCAAAACCTCTAGCTCCTTGGTCGCCTTTTCAATGGATTGAAGAACATCCAACAAATACCTCATGGTCTGCAAATTTATCTGATTTCCACCAATAAGAAACAAATAAGACACCAACTTCTTATGAGAGCTTGACAAGTTCTTTATTTTTGCCAATAATCTCTCCTTCTCATCATTCTCTTTCCTGACATCATTAAAACCCTTCTTGATCTTTTCTTTGATGTTGTTCTCGTTTTCAATATCATTCTCTAGCACCTTTTTCATGATCATGACTTTGGTAAGATAAGATCTTGCCTTCTTTTTGGCCTAAATGTTATAGAGAAAAATAGTCAAAGTAGATAAAGTAGATGTGAAGATGAAGGTTAATAAAAGGTAAAAATATATAACAAAATGTATTAGGCACTTGAAATGGTAAATAATTATTACCATCTTTATGATAAGACGATTTAAAAACTAAAAAGAATCCATGTAATTTTGACTATTCTTTAACAAAGTAACGTGGGATAATGTGAAGATATTAGCGGGATTTGTTTACTAGGAAAGTATTATCCATATAAAAGGTAAAATATATAACAAAATGTAGTGTTTTTACGTTTTCACATTATTTATTGTTATTATTTGAACTTACTTTTATATATATATATATATATATATATATATATATATATATATATATATGTGTGTGTGTGTGTATGTGTGTGTGAGTCTGAGACATTATA